>NC_067294.1:4800000-5123333 GCF_020740795.1 Apus apus
TTTGCTAGTTTGGTAAGCCTCCTCCACATGTACTCAGGTTTACATAAGCGTATAGACAAACTCTGCAGCTGACATTTGCTACAAACTTTTCCAAAGCATATCCTGAATTATCTGTCCTCCCCAGGCAAGCCAGGCCCTGGTGTTGAAATCCTTCAGCATTTCCTTGCAGAGCAGATGAGTCCTGCCTGACATAACCTGCAGGTGTTTATTTAGTGCAAGAAACAGGCTGCAATGGAAACAGCACCCTTTTGACCTTGTTGAGTAAAGGGATTGCAGAGACTTTGCAAGTACTCTTTATTTCAGAGGCCATTAATTGAGTAGTGACCAGTCTCCTTGCCAGTTAAGAAGAATAGGTCTCTTTATGTCAGCAGCATGGAAACATGCCTTCCTCAGCCTGTCAACCTCCTAACCTTCTGAAGTCCACAGTGCTCTCATTTTCCCAGCTAAATTTCTCCATCACAAACAAGATTTAATTCCTAGTCTGGATAACAGGCAGAGGTCAGTGGGAAGATACAAAATAGTATATGTTATGGTAGGAATGAATAAGCTTTACCCCTTGGCTCCAGCAGAGAGTGAAACGTAAAAGCAGGTACAGCCTACTTCAGTCAACACTTCCTTATCACTGCTTCTTGTCTTTCTAGATATATCCTGCTCTTCTGGGTCTTCACATGGAAAACTCTCTTGCTCAGGTAAAGTGAGTCAGTTCTGTGGTTACGTGCGAGTAATTGTAATATACGTGGGTGTCAACCAAAGGGCAACAAAACTGGTTTAACTAGCATACCAAGGGGTCCGGCAGAAGGTGCCACTGACACCAGTTTTGGCTTAGTTCTTGTTACAGTTGTCATCTCCATCACAGTTTACTAAGAGATTAAAAATAATGATCTTCCTCTAGCTAGCCAACTCTCTCCAATTCTGGTTCTGAATGAAATACAGGGCTTATTTCCATGTTTCCATTTCCTCATGCAGTTCAAGGTCCCATTTTACAAAGCTCACAAACTACAGCCATTTCCCTTGCACAGTTACCTGTGCTTTCACATCTGCATGGCACTGGTAAAAGGCTAAGGTCCAAGGCAAAGTTGGAAGTTTGTGCTGAACAGTGAGGCACTGACCTCAGACATCAAAATTGTTTTCTCCATGAGCTAAAGAGCATCACAGACCTCCCTTATCTCCTAACCAAAGTACCAGCTGTGTATTTCTTCAGGCTGACTTCAGGAGCATCCGAAGCAAATCCTATTTGTAGCACAGATGAGAAGAGATGCAGAGAGACACAATAAGACTCTCATGCCAGCCACTAGACAATTTGCTTAATGGTTACAGGAAGAGGCTTTGACATTGTGTTAATGGAGGTTTTATAAGAGACTACGCAGATGAAAATAGGAAGAGGGAAATTCAAAGTGCTCACAACGATGTGATCACTTTTGCTGATGTCCCAGTTTAATTTGGCACCAAATGAACTGGTTTTTGGAGGAAGTTTCTGACATTCTGTCTCTAGATGGTGATGTAAAAGGCACCTGAGGACAGCCAGTATTTTGCAGGGCTGCTCCTGATTTTACTTGTCTCCAGAACAATCCTGCAAGGACATTAATGTATCATGCATTCATGGATTCAATCTTTATGCTGGTTTCTTACAACAAATGAGAACCTAAAACAATGGAAGGCAAGACTAGAACGTGTTGGACTTGCTCCTATTCCTATTTATAGCAATTTGGTTTAGCTCCATTTATTTCAACAAAAGCTGGATAAGGTTCAGAAGCACCAGTTCAAAGTGGGGCAGTGTTTATGCGTGTACTAACTTCACTGAAGCTGATACAGTAGAAGCATCAGGCTACCATCTAAACACATCCCTAAGTGTGACTGCAAGGTGAATAGCATTACAGAAATCAATGAGAAAGGAATCCATCCCCTTATCTCAGACATCTGTAGGAGTGGCATCTTTTTTTTGCCCAGGGTAATATAATGGGTAGTCTCAGTTTTTATCTCTTTGCACTCTGAGTGAGGTTTGTCACATTTCCAGCTGTTTAGAATGTCAAGTCTCGCGCTGAAATAGCCATGAAACAAGACAGTGTTTGTAATAATATAAAACAGTCACCCATGAGCAAGTCATTTATCTCAGACCAAAACACAGAGTAATAACTGGGATTAAAGATAGAGCAGTCAAGGCAAAAAAAAAGGTAAATCAATCACTATATTAGGATATTTGAGGAATCATTTGCATGCACTCAGGAAGCATGATAGTTGCTATTAAGCCAAGCTATAGCAGAGTTCCAAATTCATAAATATTCATCAAATAACCTTTTAGCAAAACTCAGTGACTATGATGGTGGCCAGCTACTGAATTCAATCTAATTGAAAACCTGAAAATTAATGAAATGATTGCATGTCTGTCTCTTCATTAAATCAGTGTGCAAATTTGCATAGATTAATTTGCATCAAATTAATAGCTCCACTCTTGGCTTGTAGCCAAGAGGACTTATGATCAATCTATAGTTCTAATTCAATTCTGCACTCCCAAAATGTTGGATGGTTTTTGCTACATTAGAGACAGAAAATCAGAGCTGAATATGATTTTCACCACTTCTGTCACTTCTCCCCATTTCTTGTGTTATGGTGATTAATTATAATAAAATGTGTACATGATTAAAATGCAAAAAAAGAATCGTACAGACTCAGCCATGGAGAACTGAAGTCTGGTTTGCTTCTCTGAAAATAAAGTCACACTGGAAGGCTTAAATCCTTGACTACACTGAATTGAACACAAGGTGGTGTATGTCTGGGGTCAAATGGAAAACTTGTGGGCCTGTTTTATGGCCCAGAGCAGTTCCCAGCACTGGTGGGACCCCAGGTATTTTAGCACACCTTTGCTTGTCATTCATCAAGTCTCCAGCCCTCCATGATCACCCTCTCCAGAGGATGCAGAATTGGCTTGATTTTCAGAGATCAAGAAACTTCTTGATCCCTGTGATGTTTAAAACCTATTTAAACACACTGGAAAATAAGAATGTATTTAAATCCTAACACTGCATGTGCTGAGCCTTCTCAGGAAAACAACAACTCCTTCAGTCTTCAAGTAACTTGAAGCTAATAATAGGGGTAGACAGTGCATTCATTTACATTGTCAGCTACTTCTTTTTTTCTTTTAAACAATCAGGCTTTAATTCAGGACATTTGATTAATCAAACTCAGACCATCTGCTGCAGTCCTGTCTCCTGCTGATCTGCATTGCCTGAAGTCAGGGACATGTTTCAGGGCTGCAGTCTCACACTGTCTCCTCTGTCAGCTGTTTTCCTGCAAATCTGCTCCTTTCACCCAACACACAGTGTTGGGCTTTGTTTACTCTGATCACCATTTACGATATCCATAGTGCTCAACAATTTGTATCCAAATACAGGACATGTGCAAAAGCCAGTTGTACAACAAACTGATGTATCAGCATGAAAATACTATGAACTGAAGAAATCACAGCAACCCAAAGAAACTCTCTACTAAAAAAACAAAACAAAACAAAAAAACCCCAACCAACCAAACAAAAACCACAACAAACCTCATCACAATTCAAACACTTCTAGTAGCAACAAACCATTTTATCTTTCTCATAGTTACACTTTCTAGCAGTAATGGGTAGTCTGCCTTCATAGATTTTTTTTTTTTCCTCTCTTCAGAGATGTACTCAGAAACTCAGAGCAAAGAGCTAGGCAGGGTGAACTTGCACAGCTTGGGGATTTTGATGGAATTAGACCAGTTTTAGTCTAGCAGAGTATGCTCTCCTACTGGATGTAGCATGACTAAAGTCTGCTACTGCCTCACGTGCTTGTGGTTTTAAAAGCTGCACTGACCACCTGCATTTGGAAGGAGAGGAGTAATACAGCCCTTCAACAGCTCTACCATTCAGCAAATCCATAGCAGCTTTGAGAGTCATGTGGGGATAAGCAGCATGATTAGATAGCAATAAGGGACAGGATAAGGTTCAGTCACAATGTAAGACCTAGGTTTTGGTGATGTGCAGACCTTCTGCAGATTGATGCAACATCTCGGTTGACATCAGATATTGGAGTCAGTCTCAGAAGTCAAGCAGGAACAGCACCTTCATAAAAGCAGCCCTCAGTCATCAAAACCAACAGGCAGATTATCAGAAGACACCAGCACATTAAATATTGAAAAAGTGGTTCTCTAGTTTCCAGTGGTAACTGCTATATGACAGAGTATCAAAACACTAGTTTCCAAAAAGCAGACCTGTTTTTTTTCTTGTCTTGCTGCTTACCTCTGAGATACTTGACTCTGTTAGGTTCCTCAATGCCTGAAGATGGGACTCAGCACATACAACTGTCAAGTCAGGAAACTCCCCAAGAGATTTATTGCTGTGTTTCCAAAGGATCAGGGCTCTGCTGTGCTGAACACAGCATGGAAGAATGGAGATCTGCCCTAAGAACATACAGGCTAAACAAACAAGTTGAGGAAGGAAAACAACAGCCCAGAAAGGTGAAGGTTACAGTGATAGTACACACGTCTTCTGAGGCAGGGACTTCTGTCCCAACACATTGCAGCCAGTTGTTTCCTTAGAAGCTGTTTGACAAACAGCACCTGCAGCAAAGAAAGGGACAGAAGTCTGCATCACACAGACCAAATGAGGGAAGCATGAGAAGGGTTTGTCACCTTAACCAAAGAGCCAGAAACCCACAATGCTATTTGCCATTTACCAAGATATTCATCAGCAGAGAATACAGGTCTCTCAGTGCCTTCAGAGCATTTTGCCAGCCAGAAGGGACAAGAGACAAGCAGAGTGCATGACTTCCAAACAGGGTTTTGGTTTAGAAGAGCAAGAAATGTACTGCAGGATTCGAATGTGAATGCTCAAGGAGAATCATCCAGAGGAACTAACTCTACCAGTGGTCAGTTACTGCTATGGGTAAGACAGAGCTCTGCATGTCCCTGGGTTTGAGCCAGCTCTTGCTAGTGCCTGTGGACCTCCAAGGAACTGAACACACTGCGCTCTTTACAGTAACAGGACAAGAGCTATCTGAGTGTCTTCGATAACAAGCCTTCTCCAGCTACTGGGCCTAATGCAATAAAGAGAATTTCATTTTGGCAGAAGAAAAACCAAGGGGACGACATGATGTATTGGCAAAATTTTAATTATATGAGGCCGAAGAGGCAGCTTAGAAGAGTTAGGCCTTTTTTAATCGGGTGACAGTGATGCTGCATTTCAAAACAGGCTTAACACCTGATAATTTCATTAGGGCTGCTGAAGCTGAGTCAGCTAACTAAGCCTCTCCTGGATCAGGCATGTTTAGAGCAGCAAAAACATTCCTTGCCATCATGAAATGCTTTCTTCTCTTTAGTAAGGACACTAAGGGGGAAGGGAGAAGAAGGGATGACCCCCTTCCCTCCTTTAAGCCTGCCAATATCCTGTGCAGCCAGAGCCGAGGGGAAAGAGGATAAGAAGCACCATATTATTGAGGGAAATCCCTTACATAAGGGCTATTATATCTGCAACAATGGAGGAGGTAAAGGAGTGTTTCCCTCTCCCTTACAAATGAGGATTTGAAACAGACTGAATGCATTTCCCTGAGTCAGAGTAGGTCAATGAGGAGCCAGGGGTAGACCCAGTCCTTGGTCTCCGCTATTGCAGCAGACCACAGACTCATCCTCTCATTGCCCTCTACCCCTTGTTAACCAATGATCTCTTCCTTGTTTCTCCAAGTACCTTTGCTCTGCCCTCTACTTTGGGGAGGACAAAACTGATCTCTGGATTGCTGCAGTGAAAGCAAGCTTCTGCTGCTGAGAAGCTGCCCTAGAAACAGAGTGAAAGCTGCACGTAAAGTAGGCACTGCTGAAGTGTCCCAAACCACTTCTTCCACTACCCAAAATCAGCTTAGCAGGGCAGCCACTCCAGTGGGACTGGGCAGCCCTGGGCAACAAAGCCAGTTCCTTTCTTTGTTGTGAATGAACCAATTAATGCAAATTCAAAGTTCCATTCCCTGTAAGCTCTGATTTTACAGGGAACCCAAGCAGCCCAGCACCCAAGAAAGTTAATCAGTGTGAGAGTTTCTTTTCCTGCCCACCTCGCATGTATATACTTCTCAACCACATCTCTCCCATGTTCTTATCCCAGTATGTGCTGCTGCACACACATGCCATACAACCCTATCAACACTGTTATCCTGAGGTGTGGGAAATTACTTGCAGAACAACCATGGCCCAGATGCAGAACCAGCCTAGATCTGCCTGGGCTTATTAGCTGAGGTACAACATTGCTGGAACCTGACTGTATTGTTGGTTTCATAAGACCACCCAGGCTCCAAAAACAGCTCAGTATCTTCAGCTCACCACTGAGAAGCCATTCTATATTAGCTCTGCTGCTTGCACAGTGTCTTGTTTCAGTTGCTCTTGTTTATGAAAAGGTAAGGTTTCAGTAACTTGACAAGGACTCGAGGCAGATTTTACAATAAAGGGACTGCAGTGGGCCAAATTATTTATTTTCTAAATGCTTTCATTCTGTTTGGACACAATTTTTCTACCTTGGCTGAGAACATCGAGTCAGACTTTTATAAAGGAAGCCATTTTGCATCCTCAACTACAACATTTGCTATTAGTGGAAACTATAATGTTAAAGCTGTGTAACAGCTCAATAGTTGCCAATACAGCACACACCTCATTTTCTGTGACAAAAAAAAGAAGGTGTAGTAATAGCAAGAAGCACTGCAAGTCAACCATAATACACTGAAATGGGACTTGCTTTACCAGGATTGGCACTTATTACAGGCTTATATAGTTCATTTACATGGTACAAGACACAATTGTGAGATGACTGGAAATGTAATATGGAAGAACATAACTGGGCTTGCTGGAGATAGATAGGTGGTCATTTATAAAAGTAATCTTCAGAAACAAAGGCTGGATTGTCTTCTCAGTTTTACCAAGGAAAAGCAGCATAATTATGAGAGGAAAGAAAATGTGAGATATTTACTGTCCAAAGGGCTCAGGCTGATTTAAAACATGTGTTTCAACAGGTAACTTTTTTGGATCCTGCCACAGCCCTTGCTGGCCAGGTGGAATCTTAACACTCTCATGTCTAACTGAGGTCCAGAATTTTCACAGAGCAACTAATCCTGATTAATTACTTGTGGTTTTGCAGCCAATACTTTTGGTGCTTATCACACATTGCTTTGTTCTTCAGAAATAAGATATCTGCTGTCCTGAATAGAAGGACTGACCGAACTTCTCATATCTGGTCCATTTCTAGCATTAAAATAAGAAAGTTCAAGGGTCTAGGCAAAGATCTCCCTTTTTTCTTTCTAATGCTGTTTCACTGAACTGAATTCAGTGACAATCCTCCACCCTTGCAAGAGTCCCCAATTTACCTCTCTATAAGATACAGAGGCCAAGCAGCCCACCTGGCTGCCATAAGCCTGGAGAATGCAGATGAGTGACAGGGGGAAAAAACAAGCAATTTCTTTGCAGCAAGACATTGAGTCCTTTGTCTTGGGGCTTACAGATGCTCTACTATCAACCAGAGGTCCTCAGCTGGGGAAGGATAGTTAGAGCAAACATTCATGTCACCTGAAACACACCAGCTACTATATACCAAGCAACACTTCATTGCCAATTCCACACCACGACCCCGCTCAAGAAACCCTTAGGCAGTCACAGCAAATCTCGAGAAAGGTTTACTTCTTCTCCCCAGAGTCCTGGTTCCATAAGTTATCTATTCTTATACCAGTATGAACCACCACAAACTACTACAAATGCTCCTACAAGAAAACTGTCATAAATAAAAGGAAGACCTGAATAGCTTAGAAGTCCAGACTATTGGGAAAGAAATCACAAGAAACCTATTTTTTATTTCAGATGTAAAACATGTCCTTCATAATGTGTCATGTAGCCCACTGCAGTGAAAAACAGCTTACAGTAACAGGAAGATGCAGCAGACACAAAAGGTGAAGCATTTTCCATGCCTCAGGATCAAACATCTTTCATTCTCTGTAAAAAATTTTTATTTTCAGAGCTCTCAGTACAGCAGGAGTTGGACTCTTCTGAAAATCACTAAGTATCTGTCCACCAAGAGCTGCAAAGTACTTTTATAAGTTCACCTGCTTTCAAAGCAATCAGTATTTCATAGGCAGTGTATCTAAGTTCAAGGACTGTGGAAGCAAAACAAAAAAATTCCAGTAATATATTTATTAACCTGACCATATATCACTAAACCTGTTGGTATGCCTGAACAACCCAGAAACACTAAATGCAGTTAGGCTCACAAAGGATTATATACACTTATAGCCAAAAAAATAAGCATACAGGTCTCATGTTTTAGCAGTCCATAAAGAACAGGAGAACCTGAGTTCACCTTTAGTTTTCCTGGGACACAGACCTTCTTCCCTGGCAGACTGACCCAGGGCACCCACAGGAGCCTAGGAGCAAACTGTGAGACAACAACCCACCTCACCTCATCCACTTCAAAATCCATAGAAGTGAAACACTGCAAGTGAAAACATTCATCACCAAATTAGCCCAGGGGCTGCTCCTTACCTGTGACTGAAGAACCACTCACATTGCAAGAAATCTTAAAAAAAGAAAAATGCTTAGCGCCATAATAAAGGAATCCCCATCAAACACACATTAGAGTAGCTTAACTGATAGGTCCCTAGGGCATGGCTATAAAACACCTGGGAGAGGGGGTGTTGCAGGATGGAGGGGCAGTGCACAGCTGGCAGTGGTAAGGGCTCTTCATCCGCTAACAGGATGTTCCCCCTCCAGCACCAGCTGCTGTTGAGGGAAAACTGAGTGATTCAGGTGAGGGGCTGTTTGCACCTGGAATAATTTACCAAATTAATAGCTCTAAGAAGCAAAATGTAACCCCTCTTTATACCCAGCAAGATGGAGGGGGAGGGAGAGGGGGAGTGGAGCAGGGGGGTGTCTCACTCTGAAGGGGAGACCTCTGAGGTCTCTGTTGTGTGTCTCGCTGTGCTATAGAGTAATTAGAACAGCTAAAACTTAGACACAGGAGCTGACCTGATTTCCAATAGCAGCTTGATCTTTGGTATTTTAAGAACAGCAGTGCAGCAGCCTGAGCTGCAGGACAGCACAGAGGAGGTGCAGAAATAAAACACAAGTGCTGTAGCAGCCACGTACGTTCCCTGGGGAGATTTTCCTTCAGCCTCTGTGAGAGCAGACGAGACAAGAACGTGAGCAAGGCTCCCTTCAGCACTGCGGATCTGCCGGGGAGCCGAGAATTCCTGAAAGAAGAAAGCTGATCTCCCTAGGGGAAGATTTCTTTCTTTTTTTTTTTTTTTTTTTTTTTTTTTCAATTGACATTTAAAGACCACATGGCCCCCTTTGTATTTTAGATACAATAGCTAAGCAATGAAATTAATGCTTTGAATTTGCATTTCCCACTAACAGTCCTAAAATGCTTGACAAACATTTCAAGCGGGCATTTCCGGAGCATCTGTAGGAATTGGAAGCGTAAATCACACAAGATGTAATGCTTTAAAAGGAATTGCACTACTTCATGTTAACTTCCTCCGTGTGATGTTTCTGTGCCTTTGTTGTCATCAGGGCCAGGGTTCTCAATGCTGGTAAAATGGAGGGCCTAAAATTAGGAAGCAGGTTTAGACACCTAAATAAATATCTAATGCAATGAAAGTGGCCTGTTTTTTTGAGGATTTTTTCATGCTATTGCTGTGTCCCAAGAGAAAATCCTTTTCTTTACAAGGTAATTTAAAGTCTGCATCTTTTCAAGCCTGAGGGTGAATTTCTCCATTAGCCATAAGAAAAACATCCCTAAATAATTTTGCTTTATTTTTCCCCTCAGAGTTACTCAAAAGACATGTCATGTCTCTACAAGCCTGTTTGCACTAAGCATCGCAGCTCTAAAATTAAGCTTGGAGTAGAAACCTGTAGCAAACCCAGCTGGGACAGCTGTGTACAAAGCAGCAGCTTGTATTTTAACCAGGTGGCTGGGCATTGAAAATGAAATCTCTGAAAAGGTGACAAGTTGAGCCCCGAGTCATGCAGGTTGCTGTGAAAGGACTAACCAGGCACCAGAAATGCCTTCACCTGCACCAGATTGTCTCCCTTAACCACTGGATCCAGAGCACCAAATGGCTCCTTAAGAGTTGGTGGTACAGGGACACACCAGACATGGTGCTCGGTGTTCCATCCTAGAAAGTGCTGCCTTCCCCTTCTGCTGCCCCAGGGGTGACTCTGCTCCCTCTCTTCCCACTGACAGAATAGCTAAGGCCACCGTGGGGATTTCTTGGCCATGATGTAGCAGCCAGGCACAGCACAAGGCTTATTTATCACCGAATGTAGAGGCAGTGACCTGCTGGCTTCTCTGCAGTCCTCATTGTGACCACCACAGGTACAATCTTTGCTAGAAAAAATGAAGATTCACCCGGGGTCAAGGCAGTGGCTGTGGCTGCTCAGTTGGGCCAGAGCTCTGTGCTGAGCTGGGAGTGCTGGTGAGAGCCAGACCTTTGCCAAGCTAATTTATATATTTTGTCAGCAAGCTGGAAAGGAGCCTTTGGATATATTTTCAGCTCATGTCAAAACACCACACGTTATTCTGATCCCAGCACTTACTTTTTAAAAGGCTTTAAATCTGCCTTCATATTCGATATTTTTAAATAAGGAGTGTTTACATACACAGTACCATGGTGACAGGAAAATAAAAATAAAGACGAGAAAAAAATTCACCAGTGCATCAAACTCTGTTCAGAGCACATACACCAGTATCATACCTAAATTGATCAGTAGGGTCCGGGTGTCTTACCTCTACCATTTTGATCAACAACGAACAGGTATGATGATAAATTCCCATTACAAGTACCTTATAGATTTTAAGGTCTCTGTCCAGTTCATCAACATCCACCATATAATTAACCCTAGAGAACATGAATCAATATCCTCCTCTGGCACCATCCAACAACATTCCCCCATGATGAGACCCCACCCTCTGACCACTGGTGTTACAACCCAAACTAGAGCCCATGTGAGGTGATGATGCTTTCTCCTGACTTGCTGTTGACACCATGAAGGAACCCCAACCTGCCAGATGGCCCCACTTTGCTGCCTGCTGTATTTACTGAGGTCTCAGACCTCAGGGCAGGAGGAGGCTCTGGTCCAGATAAACCATTCCAGGAACCCCAATCCTCTTTCTTGAAGGACTGTTGACCACACATTCACGTGGTTACTAGAGCTCTTGGTGCTCTAGGAACACAAACAACACAAGCACATTCATTTTATAACACGAACATTTGCAAAACATAAATAAATATCCTTAAGAATTTCCCAGGCATCAAAGCAAAAAACTTACTTTCAGGAGAGTTCTATTTTAAAAGATCAGAAACCCTGGGAAAAAAATGTGGGGGAAAAGGAAAAAAAAAAAAGCAAAAGCACTGCTCCACAAAGACAATTTTTATTGAGCCATGAAAGCAAATTGACTGTGCTTGCAGGCAACACTTATTAAAGTCTGGTAACAGGAACAAGAAGGCAATGCTTGTCTTCCTCCCACTGCTGTTTATTATGGGGTTGCAGACTAGAGTTCTACTTCTTGGATCTCAACTATTTAAGTCACAACCCCTGAGGGCTGTAAAAAGTTGCCGCTGTCACAGATAAATCAGTCTTCTTCATAAAAATGACATGGTTTGACATGTAGGGATAATATTATAAGGTAACTACCATGGAGGTTTTATGCTTGGATGTGTTCAAAAAGATGTTTCTCTTTATCCCTGACCACAAATACTTGTTGATGGTTTCTTGTCAGCTGTTTGAAAGCCCTAAAGAACTGCTGTCTCTGCTGGGGTCTGCTCCTTGGCTGAACTTTTCATTAACCTTTGATCATTCCCTGGAGCATTTTTTTTACAGAGCAACTGAAGGATTTCAAGTGCTACAGTGAGTTGGGATGTGTGGGGGGGACAAGAAGAGGAAGTGAAGATTTTTATAAACATATACGTGCATCTTGAGCAAATATACACCCAAGCCCTCCACTCTGAACAGGGTGAGAGAAAACACAAACAGGTTCTTCTATTTGTAAGATTTTGAAAAATGGGATGTGAAAATTAAGGAGATGTATTCTCTCCAGTTAATTTACCTCTCATCCAGCCAGGAATGGTTTAAAGGCACTTGACATCCCTGTACTCAGGGCAGTGTGGAGACAGCCTTGCTTCCCCATGGAGGTGCCCACTGGAGTTTGGACAGAGCCTGGCAGGACAAGGTGGAGGTGCTGGAAGACTTCAAGCTCTGCTGCAGTGTATGGGGATATTGGTGGCCCACAAGTCCAGTGGTTGGTTCAAAAGGGCACAGAGACACCACAATTCAGCACACTCCCCCTTTGGCTCCAAGGTGTGGTGTGGTTTCTCCTCCCTCACCATGGTGAAGTGGTTTTAATCCACATCTTGCCTTGGGCTGCCTGCTTGATCTCACCCCTAGCAAAAGCCTGTCCATGCTGGGCTTGCAGACAGAGAAACTCAGGAAACACTGTGAGTTTGATGCTGTTGCTCTCCAGCTAGTTCTAGCTGAACTTTGCAGATGCAACTGGTAACACAAGTATAATTACCCCAGGTTCTCATTCTCTGCTAAACTGGTAAGTATCAGTTAAGCAGTTTCTTTTCACAAAACCTCAGGTTTGCGAAAAGCAAAAGTTTCATACACACCTAAATAGCACCCAATGAGAGCAGGCAGTATGGAAATGAGGAGTGAGATGCCTGCTTCCCTCCTGGGACCTGGGACACGTGGTGTGCCCTGTGGTGGCAGCTGGTTGGCAAGGCAGGGCATGAGCTTGCCAGAGACACTGTCTGAAGGTAGCAGCACAAAAGCCCTATGGAGGGATCTGCGTCTGTGTAACTGAGCTGCAGCTTTTTGGCATTATCCCCAAAACACTGAGTGTGAGTTCATTAGGTAGAACAGCTCATTAGAGCACTGTGGATGAGAATACCCATTGTGATACATCTACCTTTTGTTCTGCTCTTTGAGAGTTTAACTTAAAGCATTTTCTTGAAAGCAAACACACCCCACCAGCATTTCTTCACAGAGGTGCTTTTTTGCATTTAATTTTCTTCCTGTGATATCACAATATTCACCAAGCCCTCCACAAGTCTTTTTTAGCATCCCTTTTCCTCCCAACAACCATCATGTCAAACAGCTTGCAAATTTTCACTAGCCTACAGTGCAGGGTAAACTTGCAAGCTGGCAGCTGCACCAAATTTTAAGAATATGGAGCAGCTGTGGTCATGAATTCTTCGCACTCCCTCCTGTTTTGCCAAGGCAGGTTAATTGCTTCTTCATGCAAGCTGTCACCCTGGTGCCAGAAATGCCATTAGATTTGGTGTGTGCTGGGAACTGCAGTCTTTTGAGAGATTTCTGTTTGCAAGAAGGACACAAGACTGCAGTTCAGCTTTGAAGGCACACCCTGATTTGTATTTTAGATGCTTGTGTTTTGTTTCAATAAATGGGCTTCTCTGTACCAAGGATATAAATCTGTATATGTAGCTATGCGTACAGGAGTGTAATGAATTTAAAATGCCTGAGAATAAACATGGCTCTTCTGTTCACAGCAGCTCTGCTGTTTCCAAAGAGGATTAAATAAATAACAGCGTGTTACTTAATCATCACAAAATGTGGAAGTTGAATTGATTTGGGGATTTTAGGGTGTTAATTTTGTTTGGGGATATGACTAAAGAGAGTACCATTAAAGAGAAGTAAATGGTTCTGGTCTCTAGCTGGCTGCTTGAGAAATGTATAAAGGTGCTGAGGCACATGTTTTTAGAGCACTGCTTTTCATCCACATGGACCAAATGGGGCAGCCCCACACACAGGTACATGTGAGGGGATGGGAACTCTATGTGTGGGCAGAAACAGGTGGTCAGGAAAGTAGGAAACTCTTAGACTGGCTTGGCTGCTGGAGAAAATGCTTGAGTAGCTGCACCCAGTGCTTATTTCTGATGGGAAAAAGGATCTATTTTAATGATGTATTTGATATGAAACGGCACAGTGCTCCAGTGCCTAACTTGCAATAAGAGGAGAGCAGATATGACAGCTGAGGCTTCGTAATGTTAGAGACAGGCCTTTCAGACTCTAAGACAAGAAAAACAAACACTGAAGAACAAATTTGTGGCTAGAATAATAGACTGGTGGGTTTGGGGGGACATGCTTGAAACAAGCTTCCCTTGACAGCTTCTATATTTGTCTCATGCTGCCTGCTTTTCATGCAGCATCCCCACCCCCACAAGCTCCTCAGCTCTAGGTAGAGCTGGAGGTTTAACAAATTCCTCAAAGCGCAGCTAAACTGTCTTGGGAATTATCATCAAAAGTGTGTGTGCTGTGCTGCAGAGCAGGAGACAACCACTTCAGTTCCACTGGGGCTTGCTGTGGCATGGAGAAAGGCTTGAGGGATGGTTGGGATGCTATCAGTTAAGGACCAGAACTAAAATACAGAAAGTTGTTCAAAAAAGGTAGCAAAGTACTTTTTTGGTCCCTGGCAAAAAAAAATAAAAAGAAATAAACAAACAAAAAAATAAATAAGCCAGCTTGTATTCAGGGAGGGAGTCACAGAAATGGGAAACTAGCTTCAGAATCTGAGCTGGGTATCACAGAACACTGTCATCTATATTTATATATGGGAGTGAGAGGAAGACATGTAATATAGATGTATATATGTATTTGGAGTTGCTTGGTTACTCAGGCAGTTTGACAGGTCAGGCACAGCCTGGTATTTTGTGCCTTTGGGAGCTGGACAAGTTTGGTGGCAACAGGAGAAGAGGATTTCATCCCCACTGCCCTTCCCTGCCAGGCACTCTTCTCTGCCACTGGTTCCCCCAGACATGTGTCGTGTTGCTCTGAGTTACCATTAACCCCAGGAATTAATAGATGGCAGCTCTTTCTAGCACACTCATTATTCTGTTTTCTTTGCTTATGTTTCTCTCTTTGTTTTGACCCATTGAAACCTGGGAACATTGTTAGTGTTCAAAGTCACTTAACCTTCCCTGTCTTCAAAGTGACCTGTGTGTATCTGAACTCTTCATTTACACTCTGGTCAGTCTTGTCCATGTCACTGCCTTCTTAGCTACATTAGAAGAAATTGCACCAGTATGGATTTCTTTCAATAAGCTTTCCATTTCTTCCCAAATTATTTTCTCTCCAAGAATTGTCTATCTGCCTTTACTTGCCAAACCCTTAGTTTCAGGTTACTGACTTTCTAGACACATGTCTTGGTGAACTAAATAACCTCTTAATTTCTGCTAAATGTTCTAGTGTTAAATAGAATATAATTCTGGCTTTAAATATAACAATAAATTCCTTGCACATTGTGGCCTTTTCAAGTACC
This sequence comes from Apus apus, assembly GCF_020740795.1. Classification (NCBI taxonomy): domain Eukaryota; kingdom Metazoa; phylum Chordata; class Aves; order Apodiformes; family Apodidae; genus Apus; species Apus apus. The sequence goes on from NC_067294.1 coordinate 4,815,320, forward strand.
AAAGAGTTATATTTCCATATAACCACACAAAGCTTTGTAAAAAACCTGTCATTTTCTACATTTTCATAAAGTTGAAAGGGTAGAAAAACTACCAGAATGACTGCTGAATAAATGACTGTTCAAATGAAACAGCTCAAGCGTATGACACACTTAACTTTCAGATTCTATTGGTATGGGATAGACAGATTTCCATTTATATTTCTTTAAAATCTGAGCACCATAACATTTTCAGAATTACCCTTGCTCAGTTTTTGGTTGTTTCCACAAAACAGGGAGATAAGATTTTCAGAGAATATTACCGTATTTCTTCTCTTGCAAATACCCACACATTTATTTAATTCAGATACTGAAAGACTTCTAACTAGTTCTCATTTTCATGACTGGGGCCTAAGCATTTCAAGTTCTTTTGTCTGACAGATCAGAATACAGCAGAAAACCTCTAAAAATGGAAGACTCCACCATAGTTGGAATTACAGAGGGTTTGCTTTCCTTTCCTAGACATCTCAGGGATCCAAAGGCAGTCAGTCAGTCAGTCAACCCACTCCTCTTCCAGTTCTCATCCTTACCACTGTAACTCTATTTTTCAGTGACGCAAATGCTGTTTCTAACAGAAGGTTTTACTGCACTAGTGGTTATTTCCAGCCAGAGGAATATATTTGGCTGCTCTTTCTGCTCCCCTCTCTGGTTTCCTATGACTCCGAGGAGTCTGTCCACATTGTGTTGTCAAAGCAGAGACAGTGTTTGTGCATGGGCAGCCAAACTACTTATGGTTCCTTTTAGTCTTCCCACGTTTCAGGATAACCCATATGCTTGTGATGAGTTTCTCTGTTGGACAAACCTGAACGTGATTCTGCAGCCTATGGCAGGAGGGAGAAGCCCAGAAACTGCCCAAGACATCAGTGCCCTTTAACAATAGCACACCTAGCAGGGAGCTGAGCACCCTGCCTTACCTTCCCCAATGAAGAGCTGTATGTGCAACAAGACACTTTTCTTTGGTACTACTTAATGTGAGGTTTCACTCCTCCTGTGTGTGCTGCTCTGTTTTCATGTTTGAGATGAGTTAGTGCAATGGGCTCTGCTTCCAGAGCCGAGGGCAAGGAGATCCAAGTTGATGTTGTATTTCTAAGGGGCACAACCAGCCCTTGGGGACTCATCGCCCATGTGGTGGGAAGTCTGATGGTGCCCGAGGACAGGTGGTAGCATATGTAATCTTTATTGCAGAGTTTTCAGTGATACCTTCCTTAAAACCAACATGGGATGTGAGGTTTTTAAGATCAAGCTTAGATAAGGGAGCAAGACTTTAAAGGCTTGATGATGCAGGACTATTTCAGTGTACTTGTATGTCAGGAAAACCTGGCAATATCTTGTCTTTTTTAAAAAAACCTATTTCTTACATAATTCCCTCTCCAAAAATACACTTAAGCCTTTCAATAACAGCCACCAAAAGCTAATAGAAAGTGCTAATCTGCTCTTGTGTTAGGTAATTTTATATAGTGGCTTGCTAAATAATAAAGTAAAATAAATTAGTCCCCATCAAATGTTTTCTGAATGCATTTCAGCCACAGCTTATTGTTATTTATTCATCTGTTGGATTACATCTCTAAAAGCCAAAGCTGTTTCAAGCATGTATGTGACTGGAATAATCTAAATGGAGAAGCCATGAGTCAGGAACGAAGCCAGGAAATCATTAATTAAGGAGCTGTCCAGTTTGCAGTCAGATTTGTGTATAATGAAAACCACCTAAAACCAGTTACTGTGTCCTTCTAGTCACCAAAGTGTCACTACTCATGTGTCACCAGATACACGTGGCATTTGGAGCAGAGGATCACCAACCACGGTGCCTTGGGCAGCCAAGGGCTGTGGTGGATCTGCAGCTCTTCCTGCAGGAGGTGCAGGAGCCAGAGCACCTGGGTGGCCACAGAGCCACACAGAGTCTGTGCAGAAGTGCTGAGACACAGAAGTGTCATGTCCAGGACTGCTTGCAAGATTGGATCTCACGTGCAGTCTCATCTTCTCCCATCCTGTCACACGAGGCTGTACAGGACTCAAATGAGAACTACAGAGCAAAGTATCAGGTTCCTGCTTCCAGCCTCAAGTGGCTTTATCTTCCTGTAAGGTATAGAGTATTCTTTGCATCCTATCTATGGTGCCAAGTCTGCATTTCTAGCCACATCTAATGGCCTCCATTGCAGAAATAGCTGAGATGGGGAAGCAGCTGTACTTTAAAACCATTTCAGATCCTCCAGGTCTGATTTCATGATGTTACTCTTCTGGCCTCTCTCAAATAGCCTTGTGTAATGCAGTCAAGAGCAACGTGCCTGACTAGCACAACTGACTGTGTCACCACACTTGTGACCTTTTTGACTGCACTATCAGAGCATGGCGTGTTCTATTTCAATGGTGATAGAATTATGTATTTAAATTATACTTCACTGTTTGAAATATGTACAGTTACTTAGCCAATTTGCATTTGAAAATTATGGAGTGGAAGATTCACTGGAGAACAACAGCTGCTCAAAGAAATGAAAAGCATTTTCTTCTTTTATTTACTCTGGTACAATAACTGTGGATACAGCATCTGGTTCTCCACAAGGTCTTTGCTTCTTCCCAACTTCCAGCTAGAATGACTGAGAGGTGATGGGATCTACTGACCTTCGTCAAGGTCTCCAGTGATGCCACCCAAAACAGAACAAAGCTGTATGCCTTTCACACTAATCCTTGAATCAGTATGTTTCCAAAATCATTATTGGGCTTTCAAGCACTGCCAAAATATTGTGTTCCAGCAGTTCTCTCATTCCCTGTGTTGTAGATCCTTTGGAGCACTCTACAGTATAAAGAATTTTAACTTTGTTGTATATCACTCTCCTCTTGTGTAATAATCAGGAACGTGGGAAACCAGCTCTTCATATCTTCCCAAACAGAGAGTGGGAAGCTCTAAGATAAGGAAAGATGGAAGATGAAGTTGCAGCTGTAGTCTTTTCGAGTCCTCAAAGTGGAAGCAGTGTGTTTGGAAGATGCTACCCATTACCTCCTGCAGCATTCCTGTCAGGAAAAACAAGGTTTCCTTTGGCTGCCTAACATAAAGGCACCTGGATGACAACTTCCCATGGCAGAAATATTTTCTCTTTAAAAGAACAAGGACATGCTAAGACTTCAACCTCTTGCAGGAAAGGAGTATGTTGCAAATCTTCATCTGTTCACAGAAGGGACAAACCCTCCCCTGACAGCTCTGAACCTGCCCCTCGAGGCCGGGCTCTTGGCAGAAGCCCGGTGGGAGGTACAACCCCATAGTCTCCCGGGACATCGTGGAAAACAAACTGCCTGTTATTGTGAGCAAGAACAAAGTGCGGGAGAGCAGCAGGCACCTTTGTCTTCTAATTAGCACCGATGGCTAAAGCTCTTTAGAGAAGGGACTTTCCCACTGTGTGTTAGCACAGAGGGAGCTGATCCGATGAAGGCAGCTGAATGCTGAGGTATAAATAATGAACTACACAATAAACACTAAGAGGCTGGTTCAGTTGAGGGAGAAAAATAAACACAGCAAACAAAGAAATTCTTCATGTTTGTTAGAAATCCCATGTCAAGACCCAGCAGAGATTCCTACCAGTTTCCTCAAACAGTCCAGATTACAAACAAGATTCCTTAAGTATAAAAAATTATTTTGTGCACCAAACTTTGCAATGTCTACCATCCTCCCAAAGGGCAGGACGAGTGCAGATTTCCTTTTCTATCTGCAGTCAGTGACTAATGTAAGCCTGACCTTTTAAAGAACCAACTTTGCATATTCTTTCCCAGTGGCAGTGAAGAGTTACTGCTTGATCTCTTCTCTAGTAGGAAAAAAATTAACAAAATATTTATTTCTACAATGGTTGTACATTAGCCAACCAGGGAACCTTGCAATGTGCAGGGAAAACATTTGTGTAATAAACCATGATTAGGGCTGTGAATTCTGCCAGTGCTGCAGAGCTCTGGGCTCAGAGCCACTCTCCTGGCTTCATTCAGATGTTGCTATTGATCTAATCCGTAGCAAGATGATCACAGGAGACACTCCTTACATTGTTTAGCTTGGATTTGGGGTTGGATGGGGATTTTTTTTTTTTTTTAAAGTCTTAATCTTTATTCTTAATTTCTGCTATTATTAATGTAACACTTCATAATCAATTTCAAGGCAAATGGCTCTCACCTCTCACAACACATTGTTAATCAAGAGTGATGAAGATGCTGCCTTCTTCATATGCTCAGGCTCTGTGACCAGCCCAAGCTTGTGAACCACCTGCAGTGTGACACAGGGCATGCAGGAACATTTTGTGGGGCAGGCAGAAATGCAAGCAGGGTCTCCTGGTTCCTACATGGCTCTGAGCTGAGCAGGAGCCAGCAGGTCTTCTTTAAGCAGACACACAGAGAAGCCAGAGCCAGGGAGGATATGAAAGATGCCAGCTCTTTAAGAGATTGATGTCTGACAGGGAAGAAAATAAAACCACCCAGCCAAAAAGGATCTGACACTATGATGCCCTGCTTTGCAGAGAGATGTGATACTGTTCCTTTGTTAGTCTGCACATGGGTGCTTACCAGTCCTGAACTGGTTGGTCTCAGCATGCTTAACCCATTTTTTAGGTCTGGCATTCCTGCCCCTGCTGCTCTCCAGTCCGGTTCACTCAGTTTAGGCATCTCAAGCAAGATTTTTATGGCAGTTGCACTCATAGCATTGCAGATGTAGGGATGGAGGGAGCAAACAGACCAACTCTCAATGCTACTGTTCGTTTTTTTTCTTTTTCCAAACAAGCATTTCTCACCAGAACACATACCCAAAGCAAGAAAATCCAGATGGAGATTTTCAGGAGCAAGGGATGAAGTTCAGGCTCCAAGGAGGCCCCTTCTGGCCAGGTTACTGACCAGTGAGCAGCCCACAGCCCTGCTCCATTGAAATGGCAAGCTTTGTTTTTGCATCTGCTTCCAGGTAAAAGAGGGGGATTGAGCAAGGATAAGATGCACAACTGAGTCACCACAGTTCCCTAACTTCTCACATGTAATCTGTTGGCTATTTGGAGCAGTTGAATTTCATTAAGGGTATACAATATCTAGCTTAATGAGACTCTGGACATAGCAGTGAATCTGCAATACAAGCTGTATGAAGGGTACAGGGTACCCCACCTTCAATGCTTTCTTCTTTTGCCTTATTTCCCCCTTATTCAAACCAAAATATGCTCAGAATGAAAATACCTGTTTGCTCTTTATCTATTGAAGGCCCTCATGCATACTTGCACTGCCATACAACCTCCCCTGAACACACATACATCCAAAATGTCAAATTCATCTCCCAAGGTTGTCAGAAATAGTTATCATTGTAGCCTGAGCTCTTGAGATTCCAAATGGTAATGCTGAACCATCCAAACAGGAGATGTCATCCTGTCACCATGAATGACAGATGATTATGGCTCTTTCTAGATGCTTGTAATTAATGTTACTTTTTAACTTTGACACGAACATCCGGAAGCCCAGTAAATTGGAAAATCCTTCGGAAGCTTTGGCTTTCTTTTCCTCTCCCTGTTTCTCTACCCTACAGGTCTTTAAATAAATTAATTGCCAGCTGTTCCCTGTAAAACATCCTAGAAGGGAAGCTGAAATGCAGAGCCCCAGGTAAGCACATGAATATCACAGCTAAGGCTGGGCCTTGGGCACACACTGTCCTTCCCTGTCAGTTCAAACATGAACAATGCAGGGAACGGTGCCTCAGATTCATGTTGCTATCTTGAAAATCAGGATTGACTGCTACCAATCTCTCTTTGCCTTATGCCTCCTAATATCCTCTGCCATTTCTATCTTTATCACCTTTTTGGATCTATTTGTTAACATTTGTGCTCCCAACCTGTGGCAGTAGGTTTTGTTAGGGCAACACAATTTAATATGTGGTGGATGCACTATGTCAGGAGTGGGCTCAGGTACCTGAACAGCAAGGTTAAGAATAGTAACTCCCTGCTGCATATCCTGCATTGCTGTTTAACTACGTGGTGCTGAACATCAGTCAAAGAAGGATTAGACTTTCCTGGTAATAGATAAACAGCAAAATGAACATGACAATCTAAGCTCTTCAAACAAAATAATGTATTTTTAGTCTATGGAAATTCAAACCAAGACTCAGCTAGAGAACAGGAGAAAGCAAAACAAAGATTATTGAAAGCTTATGTTTAAACAGTTTCAGCCCAAATATTTACTGATGACACAAGAAAGAAATGGCTGTATGTTCTGCAATGAAGAGCTAGACTCTTTAATTGCATAGGAAGCCAGGCTTGGAAAACAAAAAGAGAAAATAAACATGCCCCCTGCAGAATTCACTGTAAAGCCTTTACATTTATTTACATTCCCATTTCTCTTTAGCCTACATTCCCCCTGACAGAGGGGTTGTTTTGGGTAATAATCCTTTTCAGATGGGCCAAGTCTACAAGAAAGTATTTGCAATTCATTTAAAATATGGATTTTGGAAATCAACTGTAAATCCTTTTTGCTAAGATAGAAAAGCACCAAGAAGAAATAACATGCTGTTTAATCTTTGGGCTCATCACGTCCTGCAAGATTATTTTGACAGTTAATTTTATGTATTTAACTGAGCTTGCAGTCTGCTCTGCTTGAAGAAAGCCATCATTTTCAACCTGCTGTTGTCTAGGAGCATCCTAGATAGCTGCAGTGTCATTTGAAGAAATATTTACGAGGGGAAAGAGCACATATTAGTTTCCTTGCAATTCAAGCTCAGTCCTCCCCAAACTCTCAGTGCAACCTGTGTGCCTTTTCCTTGGCTCATAATGGCTGTTTGTCCCCAGGGGGGATGGCAGCCCAGCATTGCCACTGGATGGGTAGCAGGAAAAGAAAAAGGTCTCCTCAAAGTGTATTTGGGCTCCTCACAGCAGCCCAGCTCTGCCCATCACAATTCATGGGGTATAAATAGCTTCATTCTGGCATGGCCTCCAAAAAAAGGCTGATCTCTCCTTAGGACCTGCTGCAGCCATTGGCACAGGGATATGTATGGCCATGGGATGTTGGTGCTGCAAAGCCTGAGGAGAGTGTGCTATTGCCCTTGTGCCAAGGCAATGTCAGTCTGGGGTCCAGCCCACAGGAGGAGCAGCAGCTTCTGCTCATCCATTTCTCCCCTTGTTTTCGCCAACTGCAATACTGCTACATCAAGTGATGCTGCTCAGGCACTGAGAAAAGGTCCCCTGCCCTACAGTGGTTCATCCATTCCTGTCCTTTCAGAAACAGGTAGAGGCTGCGGCCACACAAAGTATGATTTTGCAGGATTCCTTGTGGCAGGTTTGCACATTTGGGCTTTGGCAGCAGAAAGGCAGCAACCCCTGAGCCCCGAGAGCCCAGGCCACAGGAGGAATGGCTCTGAGCTTGGGTGTGAAGAGGGGGGAAAGCCAAAGTAGCAGTGCTGGGGTCAAGTCCTGGTCACCACATGTGCAGCTGGCATCAGCCTCCCCAAAAACTGCCTTCCTTCCCCAGAGGCAGCTTTTCTAAGGAGAAGCTCATTGTGGTGGGAGATGCTAGGACTCTCTCCTGGAGCTGGCGATGGCTCCCAGGCACCGAGTGCTCCTGCAGTAGCTCACTGCAAGTCAGAAAACAAGGGAGGCTTTTGTGTTACAAATAACAAGAAGTAGGTCAGATCCCACAAATGCAAGCAGACAGGGAGGAAGGCACTTGCGGTTCTTTATGCTAGTCTTTGGGAACAGCTTTGTAACAAGGACCAAAAGCTCTCAAAGGGCTGCACCCAGGCATGGTTCACTGGTCCCTGCCAAGGACATGGCTTGTGAGCAGTGTGGTCTCCTTGCATGTACAGGCAAGCCCACTGCCACACTTGTGTGAAACTCCAAAAATAAACTCCATCAGACTGTGAGAGCTGAGGTCAGACCCTTTTTGCTTGGCTTAACAGAGCTCCCTGCTCACAGGTGATGTTCTGTGGAGCAGCCCATTGAACAGCCCTCAGAGAAAGGCATTCTGGCCATACAGAAACAAGCCAGGCTCAATTTGTGCCTCATCAGCATTTTTTAAAATCCAGCTGATCAAGCCTTGTTATCCTGTGTGTCACCTTGGTCTTGAGGCCTGAGGAAAGCAGGGAATTGCCTTGTGATTTAACATGGTTTGGGTTGTGCTTGGCACAGATGTGAGGAGAGGACAGAGTGGCATCAACCCAGATCAGTGACTGGAAGACACAGTGTCCCCCTTCTCCCTGTCTTACTGCAGGCTCAATTTTGCTATTTATCCCCCTGTAACGCCAGTTTTAGACAAATCATTCCAGGGCCTCTTGGTGCAGCCAGTGCTGCCCAGGTGAGCAAGGCTCTGTCGGACAAGAGGGCAGGTTCAGCTGCCTCCTGCAGCTCTGCTCTTTGCAGACCAGCCTTCATCTTCTTTTCTCTCTTCACAGACAGAGCAAAGGGAATGCAGAGAAGAGAAGGGGGCTCAGAAGGGCCAGCAGCAAAACCAGGATTGTTCTCCTAAAGCGCAGTCAAATCCTCTATCCCTTTACTGCATTTTGGGGTGGTTTTGGCCAGCAACCCAAGTTTTTGACTATGTGTGTTCTTGCCCTTCCCTTTCCAAATGCATGATTTAGAGGAAATAAGGCAGCAATTTTCCTAGACAAGGTTAAACCTGTAACACCATTTAATTAAGCTGTTCTTTTAAATATGCTCTGGTGTTTTACCAGCCTGTTGAAGACCTACGAGCAGATAAATACTTGTCTACAACCTCCTTCTATATTCTGAGAGCACATTTTAATTACCACTCTCTATTCCATTTGCAGCCAGACGGTTTACAAGCTCTCTGCTGTGGCACAGATGAACAACAGTACTTTTTCCCCTCCAGATGATGCCAGGCACTCGCCTGGGAAGCAGGCTGAACAAAGAAGGCTCCTGGAGAGAAATAATTGAGGGCACCAAACAATTTACAGGACGTCATCCCACAGCTTGTCTGTTCACGACAGAATAAACCCATAAACAGGCCACATCTTCCGATACAAGGAACCAGCTTGGTTGTATTGAGCTAGGATAATAAATAGGAGCCAAGTAACCATGTGTTAATCATGTCTCCAAGATCCTTCTGTCTCAAAACCTCGGGCCAAATGGTTTTGTTGCCAGACTTTGACCTCCTATCCCCAAATCACAGCAAAGCTTGAAGCACAACTGGCTGCAGTTTGCAGAAACAACCACAAACACAGAGGCTCCCAGGAGTGTACTTCACATGTGCACATTTTTCCTTCAAATGCTGGAGTGTCAAACCATGAAAGAGCTGGCACTAGCTACAGAGGTACATGAACAAGCTGCACAGCAGCTATTCAGCCTGGCTTGAATAGGAACATCCCCATTCCTCAAGCCTGGTTGCAAATCAGTAACTGCAGCAAGAGATGCCAAAATTCATAAAAGGCAGCAAGGGAACTGTACCCAGGGTCTGACTGGGGATGGTACATTGAGGGGTGTTTGGGTCACGCTGCCTGGTGAAAAGCTTCAGGTTGTGCTTTTCAGCTTTTCAGGATCATGGAGTGAACATCCAAGGGAGCTCTGTGGCCATGACTGCTCCAGCAGTACTTGAGAGCTGGGGAACTTGGGAACACAAGCTCCTCTCACTTCCTCCCTTAATTTCTGACCTTACCCATTCATGTTGGCACACACCTGGAAACTCACACAATGAGAGTCTGTGGGGAGTGCGAGAAGGACAAGCCCTTTGGCCTTGCTGGGATTAAAGCAGGGCTGGAGGCAAAGGCAGGGCAGAGGTGTGTTTAACCCTGAGCACTTGCCTCCAGTTTGCCCCTGCACAAACAGGAAGGGCTGACACCCACACACGCATGGCATGGAGGTTTGGGGGCATTTTTGGGTTCACCTGAATCCATGGCCCTCTGCAAAAATGATCAGATCCTGAGCTCCACTGTCAGCAGTAAAATTACACTCAATTTTTATTAGTATAACTGAGATCAGTCACTCATTTACCGGTTTACTGAGGTTTAGTTAACATGCCATGGCACTAAGAGGCAACCAGGAGACTCATTTGCCAGCTGATCCAGGCTGGGTTTGGTTTTGCATCACCACACTATAAGCAGGTCTATGAATCCCACCAGTGACACATAATCTGCTATAAACAACCTCATCTTCCCTACCAGCATCAGCCGAGCAACCCAAAGGATTTCTAAACAGTGATTTAGCATATTCTTGCCATTATGGAAACATGTAGAATTAAAAAATAATTCCTTTTTCTTCATTATTCTTTATGGCTTAACAACTACAATTGCCAACAACATGTCTGCAGCTTGACTATTATAAAACTACATTTGAGAATGGGAACTCATTTGCTGAAGATTCACTTTGGGTCTGATCTAGGCTCATTAAAATACCTTTCTTCCGTCTTGGGAATATTTTGGGTCTGGGTGTGCTGGGACCAAGCACACTTGAAGCAAGACAGTGTTTTCTGGCTGAGGAAAAATCCTTTCTAGCAAACAGGCAGAGACCAAAATCACACATGACACAATTCTGCTAATGCTCAAAGTATAATGCCAGGGAAGGATTGGGCCTTTTCAGTTTAACCTTCACTATGCATGTCCTTGGGAAGTACAAAATTGGTTAATCACAGAATAAGCAAGGAAAAAATTCTCATTATAAACACTCACAAGATCACATGCAATCCAGCAAATCCTGTCTAAATGAAGGAAAATAAATTAGGAGAGGATACTGGCCTGCTGATTAAAACTTAACCCACATTACCCATGATGGACTGACATTTGCCTGCTCTTCAGATACTGCAATCACACAGCCAGCCACCTTGGCTGCCAGTGACATTAAAGGATAAGGCTCCCTTGATTTTAGGAGGAACAGGTATGATGGGACCAGCAGTCCCCAGTGTTTAGCTGTGTGCAGGGTAGAAGCTCTTTGCCATGCAGCAAATGGCCCAGCACCTCCTGTCCCTTCCCTGGGGATAAGATTTGGTGTCACCCTCACCATGGCAGGATGTAGCTGTAGGAGCACAAAGCACCTCACTCCCTCTACAAACCAGGGGAGCGTCACAATTCAATTCACTTTGCCTGTTTTGCTTCATCCCCAGAGCAATGTCACTGTGTGCTGCCCCAGCAGGTGCTGTGCACCCCCCTGAGCCCTGCCTAGGAAGGGTGGAAACCCCAAATCCTGACTGCATGAGGGCAAAGGTAAACCTACAGGTATGGGCATGGCCATAGACACTGGCTCAGAGCCCCAACACCAGAGCCCCAGAGAGCAGAGCTGTCTGGGTAGCAGACTTGCTCCTGAAAACCATACCTGAGGAGTCTCTTTAAATATTAATGATTCCAGGGCTTTAAAAATCTGATTCCTCCTGAAACCACCCAGCCCCCTTGGTATATACTTACACATATTTCTTAATGTTAGTGAAAGCAAACCTGTTGGCAATTGTATCACCAGACCCAAATATACTTCAAAGTGAGCAAAATAATAAAATAGGGGGAAAAGGAGTAGCCCTTGCAGTCCCTACCAAGCCCCAATTAATTTTTCATTTCCTACTATTTTCTGTGCAGCACTCGAGTTCAGGTAGTAACATTAAAAATTCCCTGTGCCCTCAGCTTTTCCTAATTAAAATTGACAACCCTCATTTTGAACCACAAACATAATTACCCAGTCCTCCTCACTGACTTGATAGCTGAGGTTGTTTGTTGATAATTTATGAGCATCAGAGATGAATAACAAAGCTGAGGCTCTCAGTTCAGAAACCTCTCAGTTTCTGCCTTTGAAGTTGTGAACACACTAGCAGACAAAGCTGCTTGGAGGCTGTTCCATGCCTCTCGCCTGTGATGGTGACATCCATGGAACTCCTGGTCCTACTCAAAGTATTGGGAATGATGAGTCTGAATCGCTTTTCCAAAGGGCTTGCAAAAACACGAGGGCAGACACTCAACCCCAGCTGCTTTGAGGTATGAAAACCAGCCTGGGGGATGGCTCAGGGCACCTCAGGAGGAAGAGACATCACTTGTGTGGGTACTTTAGTGTTTCCCTGTCCCCATTTGAGAAGCCTCCTGCCACCACTCCAAGCTAGAAGCCCAGCTGAGCCTGCCTTGCTTTAATGGCACCACGCAACATGTACCAAGTGACTCTTCCCAAGAAGAGTCTGAAAATTTTCCTTACACTAGAACATAACCATTTTCACAGGTTCTCCAGCATTTCCTTACCCCCTACAAAGCCCCCATGTCTTAGCACCTGTACAAAATCCTAGCACTTAACATTGCTTATGCAAAAACCTCTGTGCGTTCTGGTGGCTCTCACCAGTGCCCACAGCAGCATGAACCTTGTTTGCAGGCAGGAGATGGAAGCATAACACAGGTAAGCAGCTTCCCCCAGCTGGGAAGGACAATGGCCAGGGGGACAAACATCACCCACAGTTGACATTAACGCCTGGGTTGGTCCACAGGGCCAAGCACAGTGCACCAAACACTGGATATTAAGAGCATCTCTGCCTAGGTGCATTAATCTTCAACACAGACACTAAAATCAGTTGGTTTTTTTCTTCCAGTAGGAACAGACTACGTGGAAAACCTCTTCCCCCCAGTTTGAGACAGGCAGGAAGCAGGGATGCAGCAGGGAAGCATCCTGCCCAAGCAGCCCTTCACTCCCAGGCTGCACTCCCTCCAGCAGCCCCGACTGCCGGAGCTCCGGCCAGGAGCAGCAGCCAGGCTGTGATGGACAGCGCTTCATCACGCCGTGTTAAGCAGCGAATCTCACCCGTGTCTGCCCCCCTGCCTGTGCCTGCCTCACTGAGGTCTGTGATGGGGAGTCAGGGACAGATCCCACCCCTGTGGGCTTGCTTGGTCCAAGTCCAGCAGCACTAAATTGGCTTTGTAAATAGGATAAGGCAAGCTTTGGGCCAAATCTTTTGATGAGAGCGCACAACAGATGCTAGCAAGCACATGGTGGCCAATGCCTCCAAGGGGCCCTATAAAACCAGCCCCATGCAAGCCATTCATCCCTCAAAGTCTGGGTTTTGGGGAGTCTGAAGTTACCCCAGCCCAGGGACACAGGTGCAGCTGGGACACAGCAGTGTGGCTGCATCTGCTGGCAGAAAATGGAAAATAGGGATAATGGGTCCAGCAGGTGTAGGAGTGTTAATCACACGTGGTGTAGGTGGCCAGCACCAGGTGTGAGCCAAATTACTATTTACATCAGAGGTGAGGGGAAGGGAAACAGCGAAAAGAAAGAGAGCTCTGTGTTTCAATGACTGTTTGCTGTTGGGTCTATTTAAAGAAACTTTTCCCAGCTTTTTTTCTGAGTGAAAAAGGTAGAATCTTGTTTTTGGGACATAATTTGATGCTACTTAGAGCAGAGTGACAAAGCCTTTTCTCCAAAAAAAGCCTCTATCTTTCCAATGGTTAAAGATGGTGAGAATGTGGGGTTGTTTTGTCTATCAGCTCTTGGACAGCCCAACCTGCTGCAACTGCCAGGAATGCAGAGACTGGAGGGAAACAAACAAAAAAAGATAAAAATGGAGAAGAAACTACAGCACAGAGGGAGGATTATTAGAAATGCATGTATAAGTGAAAGAGCATGCTGAGAGCTAGGCAACATCACTGAACAATGCAAAGTGCAAACAGAGCAAAGCTATACTGTTCCCTTTAAGGTCAAAGCTTTCTATAAATTCACAGCAAAAGCAACTCAAGTGCACTCTGTTTTCCCCTCGACTTTCCCCAGACCAAAGGCTGTGGTATATCCACATCTTTAAAAAAGCTGTAACTCTGCCTGTAAAGGGCAAAAGAATCTGACATGAATGAGTTGGTTTCCTCTGCTGTTTACGGGAATATTAATACATTTCATTGAATACATGCACCTGTTCATTGCTCCTCTCTGAACTGCAAATAGCAGTTCATATACATACAGAGTGCCACAGCTATAAAAGAAGTACTGCCTCTTTAGTGGTTATTGTCTCTGCTAAATTATGTGAGTTAATAAATTAACATATCCCTGGGTAATTAAGACTCCCTTCCCCAGAGCTGACTCAAGATTATCATAATGATATTTGGTTGGATTCAGCGCAGACCAAAGTACCATCATTTTTCATCTAAGCTCTGTCCATGCTCGAGGGTCCGTTGGGTCCAACATCAATAAAGTTGTTATTGACACTGTGACAGAGGAGTTTTCTCCAGCAGGGAAAATAACTGCTTGTTTATTATTATAGTTTGCTTGCAATCCCTCAAAAGAAAGCAAGTGTGCTGAAGGGAAAAGACAAGAGAAGCTGCAAAACTTTTGGGAATCGAACACAACATTCCTCTCTGTTTTGACTAAAAGTATTTTGCTCTCCTCTCGGTTTGGGGCTGAAGGAGGTTTGTTTTTCCCTAAAGTTGTGGGTTTCAAAAGGATAGGCACGTAAACTGAGATTTGAAGAAGAGAATTCAAAATGGCTCATTTTGGAAATTTTCACTTACAAAATGTGAAGTGAAAACCATGTTTTCACTTTCAGAAGAAAGTTTTATATGCACAGCTTTGTGAGGTCAAGAGGAATTCCTGAAACATTTGGATATTGGCATATGTGCTGGAAAAATTTTAGCATAAAAAAGCCTCCAGGGTTTCTCCTCTGACTTCAGGTTGTTCCTGACCTCTGTTTCTCTTCTGCTGTTTTCCCTCAGGTTACTGTTATTTCATCAATAACCTACATGAAAAATGACAAGCTGCTGGAGAGCAATTAATATCTATCCATTTCCTTCTGCATTAACAAAACGCTCCATTTACAAACCAGCTTTGCGTGCTAAAAATCTAGACAAGTGCCATGATTGCATCCATTTGTCACCAACCCAACACCTGCTCAGAGAGGGAGTGGGGACAGTGCCAGTCCCTGAGGGTCTCATCCAGAAGCAGAATGGGAATCTTAAATCCTGTAGAAGTCCATGGAAAGAAGTAACAGTGAGATTAGGGGAGCTCAGCATCACTGTCAACGTGATGCACAGGAATCAGGACTGGGATTTTCTCTGGAAGGTTGTAAAGAGTGTAGGTCTGTGCAAGCATCAGGTATAGCTCCATGCCCACCTTATCCATGCTATCCATCCTGCACGGGAGAAACTATCAAGATCTGTATCAGGGCCACAGAGGCTTTTCGTTCTCAGCCAAAAACTGGAACAGGTAGAAGGTCACCACAGAGACTTTGTTTTCCCCATGAGTGCAGGAGAGATGCAAAGGGAGTTGCAGAGGTTTACAAGGTGGGTGCAGAGGGGTCCTAGAAGAGTTTTGGGAAAAGGACTTTTCTTCATGATCACATGCCTGAGTTGAATTAAGCAGCACACAAGTTGTTGTGGGCATAGCTGCTGGTACCAGCTCATATCACAGGTTTGCCATCAGCACAAACCCAGCTTTTGAGAAACTCTCATTAAAAACAACACAGGCCAGGATTTCCCCGGTCCACACAAATGATACATTTTGGCTTCTACCATGTGTATAAAGAAAAGAGCTTGTTTCTGAGATTGTGCTGCTACACAAATGTGTATTAGTATATTTAAAAAAAAATAAATCCCTGAACTTAAAGCACAGGGAGGGAAGCAGACAGCTGGGCTGCAGAAATTCCCACGAAGGCATTCCTTCCTCACACAGTGACCTCCCCACTGCTCCTGCCACTCTGGAGAAAGAAACACATGCTGCCCATCCTAACACTTCAACACACAGAACTTGAAATAATTTTTCTAGTTTTATCACTGGCACAGTTGTCAGAAATATCTTTAAATTCACCCTGTACAGCATCTGAATTGTGCAAGACCTAAGCCACTGCTGCCCCCAGCCCTCAGGGGATTTAGTGAGGGAGTCTCCAGGAAAGTGAGGCTGCTGCCACTGAGGCAGGAATAAAACCTCAGCATCTGTTGCTCATGAATGTAAATACTGTGTGCTAGCGAGATAGAAGAAAGTACACATTTGAGTTCTGATCTAGTATTGACACTGCTCTTAACATTTAAGCAGAGCACCCTGTAGCTACCAATCTGTTCTGCCTCTCTGGCCTCAGCATAGAAAAGGAGCCCCTGTGCCTGCTGAAGGGTGGAGAACTGAAGCACTGGACAAACTCACTGTCTTCCAGAGCTGGGAGACTTTGGGCAGTGCCAAGGGGGAAGCCAGAACCAAAACCCATGAGTTTTGGTGGCATGGTGACCCCTCTGCTCCTGCCTGACACTGTTCCTGAGGCTCCCCGTGCCACTGACAATGCAAGTCCTTGTGAAGTAGCTCCTGAAGCAAGTTTACAGCCCAACAGAACAAGATGAGCAGAAATTTTACAGCATTTGATCCACAAGGCTGTGAACCCCCTTTTCACAGCACAAGACTGAGGTGAACCAGTGAGTCAATTAAATGGGCAGAAATACTCCTTGGCCCTTCTCAGCACTGTGGATGAGAAAGGCCTGGAGAATTTAAGGCAAATCCCTCTGCTGCTTTGCCTCTTCCTAGTTGGGACTTTTTAGTGCTTCTTCCTGGATTAACCTGTTTCGGCCACACATTCCCCTGAGGGCATGTTGGGCAACCTCCTCCTGACTCATGGCGCGTGGGAGCCTGCCCAACAGCATCCATCACTCCAAGTGAAACACTTCAGTGACATCTGGAAAATTCACCTACCGCCAAGGAGCTCCCCAGCCCTTCTCCTGAGGCAGGAAGGCCAAAACAGGTTCTCCCAGCCACAAACCACGTCATGGTGTTTGCACAGCAGCTGCAGATACAGAGCTGAGTGCTTTAACTCAGCTTGGTCTCATCGCTAATTGGCAATGACAAAACCATCTCTTCATTTCTAACTGTCCTATTCCTGTCCCTCCTGGGGAACCAGCAACACTGCTCAGCTCTCATCTTGGGGAGCCCTCAATGAACCCGACCTTACTGCCCAAAGAGAAGCAACTCAACCTCCAGAAGTTTGCTTAGAGCCTCAAGTCCATTGATTTTGCATCTTCCAAGGACATCAGCCTTAGTGGAAGCCTCCCACATTGCCCCTTGCATCCCTGTGGTCTCCACAGGCTTTGTGTTGAGGGAGGAAAGCCCCACAGAAAATTGGTGCTTACACTCCACCAAGGGACAAGTGCAACAAGCCAACATTTGGGGCCTTTGGAGAGCAAATGGCTGTTGTAAATAGCTGGCATGAAGTTTAAGGGAAGAAAAAAAAAAATAAAAGAAAGCAAACCAACTGTAAATCCACCCATTTAGTTCCCTCAGGGCTCCATATCATTGACCAGACAATCTATGAAAGCTTGCACAGCAGAACACCCCAAGCTGAGGGTTTTACAAATCAGAAAAAAAAAAAAAGTTGTTAAAACTTTGATAATCCCCAAACACCCAGGACTCATGGATGGTTTTTACTAACAGAGTAAGAGACCTACCCGCTCCTGCCCATGGAAGGGGACATCCGGTGTGTCCCCGCAGTGAGGAACATGTCACAGCCAGCCCAGTGCTGGGGACCACACTGGTAAGTGTGGTGGTGAGGAGCTCAGAGCAATCTAGACCTGTCACTGTGGTGCAGTTTTGTTTTGTGCTCACAGTCCTATCTTTTAGTAAATAAAAAAAACACTGGAGATGTTTCCTTTACCCAATGGAATTTCTTGGGCTACAATTAGCATCCGATTTTAAAATGCAGGGGAGTAAATTTATAGACCTAGCTGTCAGAAAGGGAAAAAAACCTCAGCTCTTAAATTACCAGCACCTTTGGCTGTTCAGTGCCAACATAAAACCACAGAAGACACTGTGTTAGCAATGCCACTGTGTGTCCTTATAACAACTAAAATAGGATCTTATATGTAATACAAATAAAACTGAACATGTCATCTACACAGTTAAAATTTCCTTTAATATCTACACAGGTTAGACTTTCTATATAATTAAATCTATAGATTTCCTTTGAATGCTTACCTTGCAGTTCCTTGAGCTCTGATGAAAAGTATGCTGTTTGCAATGACAAGATTTATTGCATCTAGCACTCTATATTATAGCTGCTCTGCTAACCACAATAAACAAGATATGAAAAGCAATCATACAGATAATGCCATGGAGGAACAAGCACCAGCTTAGTCTTTAACCCTTTCACCTGCCTTCATGCTGGAAACTCAGGTCAATCTTTCTGCAGCACCATTCAACCCCAGTGGATTAAGGATTTTGTTTCTATAGTAATAGACTCAGGGTTTGGGTTTCCTTTCCCCCCATTTCTAAAGCAACAGTATTGTTAGGAGAGCTGAGTTTATCTCTGTCATTATCAAAGGGCACAGCCCATGGCTGGAGGAAAAATGAATAAGTAGGGCCAGGCCAGCTGCTGTGGTGGGTGCTAGTTAGCAGGAGTGATAGGGCAGGACTTCAGCTGCTCCCATGGGAATTGAGGTTTGTGGTGCTTCAACCCACACTGGAAGCCTAATAATTTCTGTAGTTAAATCCCTTTCCCAAAGGCTGGAGCTGGGTCCTGAGCAGAGCTGGGACATCCCATTGCTGCTCTGGGCTCAGCCTGGCTGCCCAGCAAGACATTGTCAGCCCAGGACACTAATTTCATTAGTAATGTTTTGCACCACAGAAGCCTGGATTTGACCCTAGGGACTCAGAAACATTATTTAAAGCATGAATTTCCATATGAAGGTCAAGTGGAGATGGATTAGCTTAATCAAGGCACAGCTCACAAATAGAATAGGTCCCCACTGCCCACAAGCCTGAGAATATTTCCTCAGACTTTCCCCACCCCCTCAGTTTTTTATCCCCTTTAAATCTCCCCTAGATTCAGAAAGAAACACTCCACAGGCCAGAGTAGCAACCAAAGCCAAGAGTAGCAATGATGAGAATCTATTTCTTGCCATTCCTGTTCATGCAATGTAACCAACAAGCACATATTCCTTGCACCTAATCAAATTAACAAAGCCCTGCTAAATATTAGCACACAGGAGAACTGGGAAGCAAACACCCACTTGTTTTCTGTGCCTTGCACACACAAACCATTGGCCATTTCAACCCAGAGAAGTGAGAAATGCTCCACAAGCAGCACCTCACAGCTCTATTACAGTATTTTTGCCCCCAAATTAAGTTAACCATTTACAAACAAGACAGCAAGAGCAGAGGTGCTTCATTTCTCCCTTGTATAGGGGCAACTGATTTTCTTTCTCTCCTTCCCACATTTTTTCCCAGCTTTAGTCTGCCTTCAGCCAGACTGAAGCTAACCTAGTCCTTGTCCACACACAAGTACCCCACAATAATAACCTCTTTGTAAGTTATACTGAAATAGACAATGTCCGCAGAAGGGGCAACAAGGTCTTGGGTTTAAAAACAGACCAAATTGTTCTAGTAAGGAAAGAAAAATTAAAATATGCTGGAAATAAATGTAAAAATAGACCATGGTCTGCAGTCCAAACAGAGTTTATATTTAGCAGTTGTGAATGGGAAAGAGCAGAACATTACTGG
Source organism: Apus apus (assembly GCF_020740795.1). Lineage (NCBI taxonomy): Eukaryota > Metazoa > Chordata > Aves > Apodiformes > Apodidae > Apus > Apus apus. The sequence continues at coordinate 4,834,705 of NC_067294.1, forward strand.
AAGATGTTCAAAAAGCATCCAAGGAAGATTAAAAGATTTCCAAGCAGAGATTTTTACAGGCAGGTTTCTATGGATGCTGGAAGGGTCTTAGTCTCTGACCCTCATAACAAAATATGTTCCCCAAAGCCATTTTTCTGGGAATTGTAAGGAGGACTTTAGTTCTGGAAACCTCTAAGAAACAAGCAGTTTGGTACACAGCACCCTGACATAACAGGGCCTTCAGCACTAGTGACAAATAAACCTGGGAAGGACCAGAAGTGACCTAACCCTTTCCTCAGGCTGTCAGTCAAGGGAAACACTTGCGACAAACCTACTCCAGGCTGTTCTTGCGAGTTTCTGAAGATGAAGACTGTCCTGTCCCCCTCTTCAAAGCAATCCATCTGCCCCATCCACCAGATATTCAAAAAACAACCAACGTTCATGTAACTACATATAAAAAAGACACTTTTGCAGGATTGGGTCTTTCCATGGGATGCAGAGACAGCTGAAGACTAATCTGTGAAAATGACACTAATAAGGCTCATTATTTCCTTGCAAATTTTTCCCATATTGCACCTCTGAAGAAAACAAACTTTTGTGACATCTGCTGCTTTTGCAGCTCATCAGCATTTAGCACCTACTAAAGACAGGATGTGGAGAGCAGGTGAAAGGTGTGGCAGGTCTCCAAGAGCCCAAAAGCAGCCAGTGCCCAAACTTTTGCATTTACAGACATAGTTCCCCATGACATAAGTTGAACCTGTTGATTTTTGCCCCAGCTGAGAAGCACCCCAAAATCTGCATGCAAAAATGAGTATTTTTATATTAAAATATTAATGACAAAAAAAGTTGATTGCAAGCCATGTGTCAATCTGGGCTTCTCAGGGACTGCAGTTGCAGGGCATGGCACGTTTGATGTTTCATTTCAGGCAGTGCCTGGGCACTAGTATCACTTGCTGTGGAGGTGTCTGAGTAGCTCACGTATCCCTGCACCACAGTAGCAGAAAGCTCCAAGCTTGGATCCAAGAAAACTTGCACAATGAGAAAAATCCTATGCTAAAATCAAGGAAAGTTAAAAATGAAAAAAAATAAGAAACATCCAGTCTGAGGAGAGGATCCAGATTTGTCTGCAGGAGTGTAACCGTCTATGGCAAATGTTTGCATGAATGGGTTTACCAATTACTCTAAATGCTCCAGAAAGCAGCCGATTATATAAAATAGGCAGAGGCAAAAGAAAGTTTTGTTCTTATAGCCCAAGGAATGAAAAATCAGCCACTGTAGGAAACAGCAGTGCAGTGAAGCCAATGTTTGCAGAAGTGCACATGCCTATTTGACCAAAGTGCTCCCACAAGCATCTGTCCAGGATGCAAAAGCAATAATCACTGTCACCAGATATAGGGGTTTAGTCTATTTGTAATTTAATAGAAGAATTTCACAGAGATTTCTGCCTTATTGATTTTGCCTAATGGAACAAGCTCATTTCCTAAGGGCACTATGTACTGCAGTCTGTGCAACACATACAAAGGGCAGGAGAGATTCCCCGCTTCTGTTCTAGTAGAATGTCAGCATTTAATTAATCTGGGAGCTGCGGGGCAGATTCTTAATGCAACCAAAAAAATCTAAAGACAAAACATCAATTTATGCTCTGAATGCCCCAGTGCATTATCATCGTACTCTGAGAGCGTTTCAACTGGAGGCTACAAGGCTGGACTGCAAGGAGCACTTCAATGCCTGTCAGATTTTCCCCCTTTAAGGCCTCTGCCAGATACTCTTTATCCTTTAAGACATCAAATGCTTTCACTAGGAGGTTCTCTCTGATGCTATTTTTCTCTGATTCTTCAGGCATAGATAAATGAAGGTTTCTTCCTTTATATTTGGAAGTGTAATGAAAGTACATGGCATTTCACTATCTGCAGCCACGCACAGCACACAGAGCTGGGCAGGTTCTCTGTGAGCTCCCATGGTGATCATTCCTAGTTGTCACCAGCTCCTCTATCATTCCTGAATGGCACCACCAGGCATACATGCACATGTGATCCCTGAGCCCAAATAAACCCTGCATGGATGATGGGATGCAGAATATTATTAAACCTTTTCTTTTTCTTGGCTCCACATACATTTTTCACTGCCTTTGACATTCCAGACCACTTGGGTCACCTACTAAAAAACATCCTTCATCTTCCTTTGGCAAGATTTGAGCTAAATTTAGAATGCTAACCTTTAAAAAAATGACTTTTGTTTTGGTTATAGGTTTTACTCCTTGTCAGCGTTACACACTGTCATCCCCTTTGCTGCTCCAGTCTCTCTCCTTTTCTCCACCCCTGCCAATAAATCCCCTCCACAGGGATGTCACTGGTAAACATCACCTGTTTGGTTCACAGCAGGTAAAACAGCAACAGTAAAACAGCAGGTAAAACCCAGTTTTTAAAAGAAAATATTTTATAATCTGTTACAGCTTATAAATTAAACAACTAACCCCCTTCCCCCCCTTTAAAAAAAAAAAAAAAAAGGAAGTATTTCATACACTGTTACAGCTTCTGTATGACAAAGCAAAGCTAACACCTCTTTATGCTTCCAGGAAACCATGAAGATCAGGTCAACACTTTAAGAACTTCCCAGTAATTTGCAGTCTCAGGGAACTCCCTCCCAGATGCACAGAGCTCTTAGCAAGTAGCACATCCCAGAGAAGTGGATAAGCAAAAACCCTGAGAGGGATACTGTGTTGTCCAAATCTCCTGTTTCTCTGTCAGTCTGAGCACAGGGTGTATGGGAAACAGCAGGCAGCCACCTTTGGAGAGGAGTTACCCAAAAGGGGAGAAGAGCCCTATCACAATACAACTTTGGTTTCAATTAGACTTGACAGGGAACATATAATTTAGGGCCATGTCCAGGAAACAAATGATTTTGCAGCCTGACATGGCACACTCCCCGTTTAGGTGACAACAAGCCTTTTTCTGGCACAAGATGTAGACCAGAATTTGACACCAGTAGTTGATTCACTGTGAAAAATGGGTGTTGATTAACTTGGCTTCTTCCAAACACACTGCTACCCAGAGACTCAAGACCATGTGGCGAGGATGTATGAAACTGCTGACTTGTATGGGGGCACCTCTCAGCTGCCAAACAACAAGGAAAGTTGCTGCATTTGTGTTTCCAAACTTGTTTGTCTCTTCCTCGGCTTTCAGAATTGTGAGGCAGGCAGGGCTTTTTAGTCTTTTTTATATTGTGATTGCAAAACCTATCTCTAAACTACCAAAGAGAGCTCCAAAGAGGGTTGTTTTGGTGTCTGCATGCTGAATTTTCCCTTCTCTGGGACTCTGTCATCAAAGTGAGCTCCCAAAAAGGAAGTCTTTATGCTTCCTTGGCATCAGGAGAAATGGGGCAGAAAGACAACACACAAGTACAAGAAAAGCAGGTGGACAACTGAGACACCTCTGTCAGAGTAGTCATGGTGCCCAAGAAGGTTGCTGCCATCCCAGTTAAAATATCATTAAACAGCAAGGAGTTTCTCGTGTACCCCAAAGAAACCTGCTGCTGTATAACTCCTGCTGTCCATCATCAGCACCGGTGGAATAATTATGGTCAAAGCATTGGGTGCCTGATCTTTTGCCTTACATTAAATGTGGATGCAGCAAGTGGGGCAGCATGTAGGAAGGTGCCCTATTCCTTAGCCATCTATCTGCCTTCCCATGTGTTAAATCCCGGAGGTGCCACTGCCATGCAAATAACTGGGTATTGGATTGCAGCCAGCCCTGCATGAGTAAAGGCATATTCAGACCCAAGATGTTTTCTGGCATCAGTATCAAGCTTCTTTTTAGCAACTAAAGATGCTTAAAGGGCGCTATAAAAGCTGCCTGAGCATCAGAGACCCTCCCATTGCTGTTTGATTTCTTCATGCAATAATGCATGGTCAGACTCACACAAGGTTTGCAAAGGATCAAATCTGCTCTTTTCAGAGGCAGCTGGGAATACCCCTGGAAAAATGTGAAAAACACAGCATGTGTTGGGACCAGTGCCTCTCCCTCATTATTCCATGTAAATACAAGCAATCTGACCCCTCCAAAGAGACTTTGCATTTCTCAGAAATGACCATCTGTCAGGCAACAAGGGGCGCTCATTATTTAAATTAAGAATCTATTCCCTGCTGCCATTTTCACTCACATCTCATTACAGCAGTCTCTCAAACACCCCATTCCCCTAGCACAGTGAGCTGAGATCACAACTTACCCCCACCTTTCCCAGCAGCCATCACCATAAAGCCATAAAGAACCAACTAAAGAATGCCAACATTTGTGGGCCAAGAGAGCTCTGGACTTGCCATCTGGGGGATTCATGCGAGTCAGAAAATATACACAAATGGCCCCATAAACTGCATCTGTATAGTAGTGGCTTTTAAGTATTTTATTATGAAATACAAGTTTTCTTGAGGGGTGTGGATATGAATGTGACCAGAGGTCCATCCACAGGTGGGGCTGGCAGGAGCAGCCCTTGCACGCTCTGTGGGCTGCTGCTCCTTAACATTTCCAAATAACCTGCACTGTGCTGAGGAAAAGGAGGTGAGGCCACCCAAATATTGCAGGTCGTCATCTGTGAACCACAGCAACACCTCCGATGCAGCTGTAGAAGTGTAGGTGTGAAGGAAACCCAGAAGAGCCTTGGCTGCTCTGCACAGCTCTATTGCTTTCACAGGTATTTGCTGCTGAAGGAGAGATTTGGGATAGCTTTTCTTGCTAGTGTTTTGTTAATCAAGAGGCTTTTTTCCTCCCACCTCTCCCATCAGGCCAAAAAGAATCACATCAACAAATTTCCGACTTGACATGATTTAGTAAATGTCACTTGTCACAGGGCTGTACAGCTCAGGGAAACGTGAATGAGAAACCAGAGCAAGTATCAGGCCAGGATGTTAGCAGGCCTGGATGGATTTGTGGCTCAGCCCCAGGCTCTCTGCAGGCAGCCCCCTCCCCAGCTAGACACCATGTAAAACTTCTGGGGGAAGGTAAGGAAATTACCTGTCATAACACACCCGGATACTTTTTGCATGTAAATATACAAGGTTGGTCTTCAGAATAACCAAATTCTGCTTAGCTGGTGGAGTAGGTCCAGCTTTTATCAGGCTGCTGTCTCCATCACAAAGCACCCAGAGATTTAGCAGGTATGAAAATGTCTGCCTTCCCTGTGGCTTGAAAGGCAGCAGGGGGAAGCTCGTGCCAAGAGCAATTAGAAAGCACTGGGGTGGGTTGACAACTAACTGCTCATCCTGGAGAGGGACTGTGCAAGTTAGGGGCTTGTGTTGCTCCAGGCAAGTGACACGGACAGGCACCAGAAAGGATTGTCAGGTACTCCTGTTCTCGGCTACAAAGAGCCTTGGGAGTGCAAACTATTTATTAAGCAATAAAGTCCATCAAACTGCTTTTAATATTTTATGTGAGGGGAAATGCATTGATTTCTATTATTTTTAATGAGGCAAATTTTTATACCTCTTTGGTGGAACAGGAAAGGGTTCTATTAAAAAGAAGTGTAGACACTCCACAATCAATCCCTGCCTGTGTTTGTTATGGATATTGTCACATTGCAAGATGTAAAAATAAGAATCAACAGAGCACTGCCTGTTTTGTCCAATTGCTTTATCCTCTAAAAAAAGCCAAAAGGGAGGGGGAGCTTTAGGAATGCTGAAATGACATCAGCTCTTCTCTTGATCAAAATCAAGACTGAACAAGTAAAAGTATGTGATCTTTCCAAGTGCTGAATGCCAAGTGACCCCATACCAGGAAATTCTGAGAGCTGCACTATAGATTGAACCTGACATTTATCAAGGAGAACCAAAGAAACATTCAGTGACTGTTTAGGGCTTGGCTGGAGCTGGTGACCATGAAGAACACTAGGATAGCTGTGCAGCTCAAGAACATGAGAAGAAATCCCATTAAATGTGACTAATCAAAGATTTGGAGGAGAATGGTCTAACAATGTCTGCTGCTTGCCACTGTGGCACTGCTTTTCCAGGCTGCTGAATATTTTTGAAACTCTGCATCCTGGTCATTTGTGTGTTTGGTGTCTGGCCACAAAAGCACCCCCTGCTTGAGCTTGTTCCGGCTGCTGCCAGCTACCTTCTGGGGGAAAACAAGCAAGAAAACAAAAAGTCTCTGGTGCAAATTTAGGAGAGCTGGACAAAAATCAGAGGGCTCATCTCTGGACTGCTCTTCAAAAGAAAATTAGTTGAAAGTAAACGAAAGGCTATCGTCCAAGAACAGCAATGGAAAAACGTCCTACAGACATCCAGTTCAAGCAATTATTTCAACAGCTGGGCAAGTATTGATAGGAGAATATGGCACTTTGTGCCTTCCCTCTGGAAGTCTTTACTTCTAACACAAGATGCTTTGCCCCAGGGCCTGACTCCAAGACCAAGCTGTGCAAGGTACCAAAGCGCCCCAGCTGAACACACCAACAAGGAATTACTTGCTTCTCCATGCCCCACAATAAGCAGAATCATAGGAAGAAGCCATGCTGAAAATCAGAGCTTTCTATTGTACAAACAGGAACATAACACTAAAAAAAGGGAACTGTTTTGCACTGGAAGAGCCTCAGCATAATTACCAGAGTCCAGCTCTGCAAACAGGGATGAGCAAGGTTTGACATCCCACAGCACAAGAGCCCCATGCACCCATCTCACAGCTACCATCTCCTAGGTGCAGGAGCCAGCTCCTAGGAGCAAGGTGCAGCTCCCATCTTCCCATGGGACTGGAGGGAAATGTCAGGGACAATCCACATCTGTGTACCTCAGGACTTGTAGCTTTCTCCTACTTCTGCTTTGGGTTCACATTTAAAGAAGCAACACTTCACATCTCCCAGCCAGCACAGCAACTTCACTACCAAATTGCTGTTTAAATGTGAATTCAAAGGAACATTTAAAAATTTCATCAGTGCCACTTGGACATATGCCTTCAGGCTGTTTATCTTTAAATGAGATGTCACATGTAATTTAGTGGCTATATTAAGTATTGTTTTTCACTTTTAGCTGCATTGCTGTGGGCAGCCCTGTATCAGCACACACCTTCATTCTTCATTAGGAGAAATAAATGAAAATGGCACCATTTTTCTGAATTAAAGTCCAAATATCTGACATGTCAATACCATCTAATGGAACAAAGCACTACAGATTCCTAGAGCAGGTGTTTAATTTGCATGTTATTACTGACAAGGAAGATTAATGCTTTGCTAAATACTTATGCTGCAATAAGGAGAAGAGCAGAGGGAGATCATACTTAAAATGGCAAAGGACAAAATACTGTAAGTTCTTTTGCTCCTCAAGTGGTTCTGTCTTTACAGCAGAAAGAAAAACATACTGCTTTGGTATTTCTTTTTAAACTGCTCCCTACACCCTCCCCCAGGGCAGCCTAGGGAATAAGGTCCTCATATTGCAGAAATCTATATTTTAATAACAAGGAGGTTCTGTACTAGGTACAATCAGCCCTGACTTCTGGGGATGCAGCAGCTCTCCCTGCCTCTGCAGCCAACCAAGCCTGGAGAAATCTCTTTCCTTTCTGTGCCTCAGTTTTCTAGCTGTAAAATCGGAGCAATGATGCCAACCTTCTTTTCTAAATTCCTTTAAAGTACAATTTTAAGGTGCCACATGCAAATCAAGAGTTTTCCCTGTACATTATAATAACAAAAAATTGCTTAGTTGTTTTTTTGTTTTGTTTTTTTGTTTTTTTATTGCAAGCTGCTGGGAAGGTTTTGCTTCCAAATTTCATGGACAGCTGGACTTCTCCCTCAGAGGGCTCTGAGTTTAGCAGCAGAAGTTAGGCAGGAGAGGTAAACTAGTGCATCCTGAGCAGCCAGGGGCAGTGGGGAGCTTTGGGAAGCTGGAGCCCCACATTTCCCTGTCAGGCACCAGGACTGGGAGAGCCCCAGCATTACAGGCTCTGTAATCCCCCTCACAGGCTGGCAGCTCAGTGCAAAGCCCCAAAACCAGCCCAACATTCTATCCACTGCTGTTACTTAAGGATTCAACAGCATGAAATAAAACACACATCATCCTTTTCTATCACCTCCCCTTATGCTGCAAAGATAGGAGCTTCAGGAGAGCCCTTTCCATCATCTGCAACACCTTAAACACTCCAGATGGGCCTGTGGCCATTTTGAGTAGCAAAGCCGATGCCCTGTTCTTCAGTTTCCGTATTTCATCCCTGACATACAAATACCCTCCTCTCTCCATCTGAACAGCAAGCCAGCAGTGCAGAAGCCTCTGGAGGATTTTGCACATGCTGAGCTCCTGCAGAGCTGAATGTGCCTCATTTTTCCTCAGCTACAGCCTGCAACCACCCCACACTCCATCCTCAGGGAGAGGAATAGCTGAATTTGCTGGTTTGTTTTCATTACTGGGGATGCTTCTGCGACTGTTCTTTGCCAGGGGTCAATAACACTTAGGCTGCTTAAAGTCTATTATGGGTGAGATGCAAGAGATAATTAGACAAGGAATTTCTCCATCTTTAGGATGGGTTTCCTTGCAATGCAGGGAGCTGTCACAGAGGGCAGGATGTGGTAGTGTCCTAAACACACCAAATGGATCTACAGCTATCCAGGGCAGCTGACTGGCTCCAGGCCCTGGGCAGCCTGGGCAGGAGAGATATTGCTCACAGTCCTTCCCCAGACCCCTCCTGGGGACAGCTCAGTGTGGTGCTTGTGGCACAGCCACTAGTGAGAGCAGGTAGCTCCACGGTGTCCAGAGGAGCTCAGAAGCTGTTTTCCACCCTTATGCCTCATCTAGTACATTTTTGGGTTGTGCAACCCAGCAATTCCACAAATTCTCACTACAACCTAAAGCCAAAGCTGAAGGATGGAAGTAATACTCTTGGTGGGAGAAGGGATGTTACCTGCTGCTCCACTGCCTCAACTCTTCCTTCAGTTGGGAGGACTTGTGTAGGGAAACAAGGTTCAAACCTCATCCCTGAGGCTTTCTGCCCCTCAAGATGTTTCTTTCTAGACCATAAGCTGGCTTCTGCCAGACTGTTTCCTGCATATGCACAGAACAGCAGAATATCACAGGACTCCAAACTGCTTCTGGAATAACAATAATAATACAGAAAAACAAATGCAATTAAATTACAGCTCAGGGCCATTAGCTTTACAGGAACTCTTTGTTCTGCAAGGACTTGCTGCAAAAATTCAGGAGGATCATCCTGTTCTCAGCTTTGCCATGTGAACTTGGAGCTACTGTCCCAGCTTCAGAAGAGCTCCTCTGGATTTGTCCCAGCACCATCATTTTGACAAGGATAGTGGGAAACACTTGTTTTCAATTTGCGAAGCTGAACATATTTAAACACACTGGGTATCCCGCTTATGTTCTCCACCACTGACCAAACTGGAAGACCTGTGCATCACCAGGTGTAGGAAAAGCTGCAGGACCCTGCTTATGTAGAAAATCTGCCATTTACAGCAAGCACATCACAGATCCACCCAAGCACATGACACCCCCAGGTAATGCTCCCACTTCCTTGGCATTACTGGCTCAGAAGCACCGACCCAGCTACATCCTAGGCCAGAGCAAACCAGAATCAGTAGGTCAGAGCCTTGCCTTGGCACAAGCCAGCAGAGCTCTGCTGTGTTTGGGCACAATGAAGACAACGAAGCTGGAAACAGATCTGGCCCCAGGGAGCTGCACAGGCGTAAAACCAGCAGCAGCAGCCGCAGAGTGCCAGCAGGGTACGTGTTGCAACAGTTTTCGTTTATCACAAACACACAGCACCGTTACAGATCAAAGTTTAGGTGCAATCCCAGCCTGAGAAATCCAAGGATCATTTCACAGCAGCTCACCAGCCACACCTGCACTCTGATGTTTTTGGCAGCAGGGTGGGTGAGCAGATCCCTCCCCAGCATGGCATGGGTTTGCTGGAGGAGGAGAAGAGGCTGCCCTATGCAGAGAGCTCCTCTGCCCTCTGCTGAGGCACCTACCACGGCCATGGTCACGTTTCTCTTTCTCCCATGGCCCTGTTCCTCTGTGGTTCACACCATCACTCACTCACCCAGTGCTTTATGGATGCATATTAATCAAATGTCCTTTAATTATGGCTTTAGTGATTTAAGGACTCATTTTTCCCTGGTACCCATGTGGATAACATCAGAGTGATGTGCCTCACCACAATGCACCTTTAGGATTTGTATAGCCTGATTGTCTATTCATTTTCCACCAGAGGACTTTTATTGTTTTGAAGACAAGAAAATAAAGGCTACTATTCACTGGATGTCAGGTTAATGATTCAGAACAAACTTGCTTGCACTGAGGAAAACGAGTTTAAGGAGCAAAACCAGCATTAATTGCAAATAAAAAGGGAGAGTGATGTTCATATTCATTAGCCACCCTGTCCACAGCACAGTGATCCCAGGACCCCTGGGAACCATCACCTCCACCAAGCCAGCACCCTCACACCAAGCAAGTCCAGCCCAGCATGCTGGCACACCCCACATCTGTGTGGTCAAGGCTCCCGGTGAAACACAGACCAAATCCCATCTCATAAACCAGACAGAAGGGAACAAAGCTGCAGGGCCTCATGCATTTCAGGCCAGAGGGGTAGGCTCCAAGTTACCAGCTGCAACAAAGTCCTTCCAAAGCTTTTGAAAGCCTCTGATTCTCCCTCTGACAGAAGCAGTGTCATTTGGCTGTTTCTACTCTTTCCCATGCCAAACACTTCAAACAAAACAACCAGCCCTTCAGCTTCATGGTATTTTAAAACCACTCAGTTTTAGGGAGAGTTCCCAGCTTGCAGGAGACACTCGTGGTGGCACCAGCAGCCAGCATCTTCCCCATCCCTGACACCAGTCCCATCAGAGCAGTTGCTTATGGCTTTTTTGGCAGAGCAAACCACCCACAGTTAGCCTCTCCAACAGCTCTCCTTAAAGACACAGGAGAAGGAGATGCCCACCAGGAACACAGCTGTTGCTGCACTGGGGCAGGCACAAGGAGCAGCTGAGGACCTGCTCCTTACAGTGGTGCTGTGGGACATCCCTGAGGTCACACACAGCCAGGTCCACACAGCCCTGCTCTGAATACTTCCCTGTGCGGCCACCAACCAGAGGGACATCTTGCCTCCCCCTCAGGCCATCAGTCACGTGAGGAAAATGCCCACCTCACACACCATCCATTTACAAGCCTAGCACCAGCTTTCCAAGCACTCAATGAGTTATTTAAACCCACCAAGCTCTCCTGCAGTTTCTTACATTGAATACCTTAATTTAAGAAGTACTTCTTACCTGATACCTGATTCTTGCTCAGCTTAAGGGTACAACTCTGCAGCTCCACAGCCACTTCTGCCCTTCAAAACTTGTACTCAAGACAAAAATCTTCAGCATAATGACACAACATGGACTCAGCCTGCAGCCTCACCCACACTAGGCTCCCCTAGTTGTGGGGGCTGCCCCTCACTTACACCCACACACCCCAGGGCCAGGGTGGAGGGCTAAACTCTGTAACGAGCCTGTCCTTCTCTTCAAGCAGCAAAGAGCAAACGGGGTGGAGGCCTTAGGGTTTTCATGGCCTTGAAGTGATTCATGCAGCTGAGGGCAGCACCTGGAGGCTCCGGCCCTGTCAGCACAGCTTTCCCTAACATGTCCCCGGAAAGGGTGATCCAGGGGAGTTGTCCCTGATTAGCAGCACCTTACCCCAGCGTTAACGTCGGCATTATGAAAAGCCAGCCTTATGTTCCTGGGGAGGAAACACCAAGTTAACAACCAGCTCCTTCAGCTGCTCCTCCGTCACGGCCGGCGTGCCGCGGCCTGCGAGGCCGGCCGGGGACTGCTGTGCTCCGAGTCGTGAGCTGCAGCCCAAACCTGTGCGATGGGCTCCTGCTGTACAGCCTAGCACGGAAAATAAATGAAAATAAACCCCCCAACAACCCGTTCATTGAAATGAACGTGCTGGTGTTCTCAGACGGCAGCAACAAACGGGCGGTGGCACGGAGCCGCTTCCCGGCGCGGCGGCACCGCAGGCTCAGCAGAAACCTGGAGACAAACAGGGACGTTTCGGTCTCTTGGCCCTCATGAAAACAGAGCTAGTTAAAGTGATCAAAAGATTCAGTGTCTCCAACCTGTTTCTACTATCTTGAATGTGTACTTTCAGCAATTGCTTTCATGGTTGGGAAGGTAAAATTTCTTTTTCCGAAAGCCCTCCTGGGCTGCAGCACGGACTGGAGCCCCTTCATCATCTCCCCTGCAGCCCCAAGCCACGTGCAACGCACAGATCCTGCTGCATCGGGAGAATTTCATCCACCCCAGTGACCACCTCATCCCCTGGAGTCGGGGTGTTGGCCAGGGGCCACAAATATAAATACCCCATTGCCAAACGTGGTCACTTTGTCTGAAGCTAAGTTGGTTCCTTCCCATTCAGGATTCTATGATTCTATGATTTGGGGTTTGCTGTTGCTGCTGTGTTTTGAAGTCCTGACACTAACGGAGCCCTTTTGAGGGGGGATCAGACTCCTGGCATCCCTGCAGGGGTGGTGAGTGGCAATTTGTTATCTCCTGGGGGGTGCAGGACAGAGCGACCAGCGAGCAAATGAGCTGATCTCTGCTGATAATGGTGAAGACCAAGCTCAGGGCAATGAGAGACTCTTTGTTCCACTGGTGAAACAACTTCCTCTTAAACTGGCAACATGGAACCAGGTTTTGGCTCTGCCATGCCTCTTCCCCCCAGCAATAACTTATTACCATGGAAACCCTGAAATATCCACAGCAGCTTTAGGAAGTACTTGTGAATACCATGGCCACAGTTGACACTTGTCTTTTCAGCCGCGGGTCAGGCTTTAACTTCTGGCCAACAAGTTTGATATGTGGCTGCCTTGGGTCCTTATTTCAGCAGTGTTGCAGAAATATGAGCAGTGCATCTTTAAATAGCCTGATAAGAGCCTGATACAGGCACAATTTATGTTGCCCAAACGCTGGAGTTCCTTCCAGGTAAAGTGCAGTTTCCCTTCAGAGCACGAGCCGTGGAGCTGATCACTCCTGGTGTGCTGATTTACACCACTGGATTTCTCCTTGGAGCTCTGAAGTCAGGGTGCTGGTGGGTGCAGGAGACACTTTGGTTGCCTTCAGTCATTTGCACTGTTTTATTAACCTAGAAGAGAAAAAAACCAGCATGGTAATTAATTCTGCAGCTTTGATTGTGGTTTTACTTTTATTTTATTTATTAGTGGTTATGGACTGAGAAAAATGAAAGATAGCACATGGGCTCTATCTAAATAACTCCTTTGCCCACCACTGAGCCTGTGCTATAATCTGCAGGGCTGCCTGCACTCTCAGAGTAAACTCTTTAAAGATTTAATCAAACAAATTAATCCCCTACCTTGCCTATTCCCTCCTAGCTGTCATTCAGGAGGCAGCTTATTTTCTGATTTCTAAGAGCCCAATTTCTTCTGAGTGCAATTTTAAAATTAAACTATCCTTTAAAAATGGCCAGATAAAAGATTTGCTCCGAAAACCCCAATTGATATCCTGGCATTCACTGTTTATGAAATTGAGATCCATTTAAATTCAACACCACACCATGGAGCCCTGCTAAAGGCAGGGGCTGCTCGGAGCTGTTAGAGGGAGTGCTGGGATTCAGCAAGATGGGGCTCTGTCTCCTCCCAGCCCCACCACTGTCAGCTCTGACCTTGGCCAAGCCATTTAAACACTCTGTGCTGTTTAGTCATCTGTAAAATTAGTATATTATTATTTACCTACCTCCAAGAGATACAGTGAAGGTCACTGTTTGCGAAATACTTGGAGACCTTCAGGGGGAACAGACCTTGTGTCATGTCTGCTGGTTTCCCAACAACCTCCTGAGCCAGATCCTGCAAACCCCATCTTCAGCCAAGCCTGGAGGAAGAGACCCCACTGTCCTGGGGTGAGCTGCTTCTCAACCAGGGCCATCAGCTGAGATGGGTATTTTTTCAGGTCTAGTAACAAACTACTGCTTCTTGGAAACTAAGCTGAACCACCTCTGCAAACAGTTCTGTGCTTTAAGTCATTATTTGACATATTTTACACTTGAAATAACAAAATAAGTAGCCTGGTGACTGCCGAAACTCCACTATGTTCATCTTCTATGTGCAAATGAAACTGAAAAACCTTTAGTTGTTTCTGCCAGGTATTTCCCCTGGAAACCTGCCCTGTCCTACAGACTGCACCAGTTCTGCTTGGGTCGCTGAACAGCCTCGAGATCTGATGTGCACAGGGTTGTTGAGCCATGTCTTAGCTTTAACTTTTTACCCAGATGTCTATGATGCTTCTCTGCAAAGAGGTGCTAATGCTGCTTAATACGCAGAAGTGACTAAAAATAGCTTTATACAGAAAAATTAAATTTTAATTTTTGTGCTTTGGGACCTTTCAGCTTTCTCATTACAGCAGTGCCAGAGAGCAGTGCTGACAGAGAGGAACTGGAGGCAGAGGCCTCAGGTCTAATGCTGTGCCCAGCTCATCCCTCTCCCCCAGCCTTTTGTCAGCACCAAAATGCTCAAGGGAGCCAGTGCACAGCAAGCAAAGACTTGTCTGGATCAGGTTTAGAGGCTGGAGCACGAGACAAAAGGAAACAGTTGGGATTAAACCAATATAAAACACCTTCATGCTGCAGAGGCGGGGAATGGCTGGCACTGAGCTGAGCCCAGCCTGCTGAGTGCTCTTGTTTATCTCCATCCTGCCTGAATAGGGAACTGGCTGCTGGAGGAGCTAGTTCACAGAGCCACTGCCATATCCTTGTGTTAAAGGCATGCTGACATTTTTAAACCCTGAGAGTTCCTGTTGGGAGAACATTACGCCAATATTACTTATTTTCAGTCCAGCTTCTTCAGAGTGTGGGCAAGAACAAGAAGACTTGCTAAGTGCAGAAATCCTGACAAAATGGCTAAGACCAAGTGCAGTGACATGGGCACACGCCCACACACGCCTCTCCATCACCTGGAGAAGCAGCAGGACACATTTAAAACCCCTCAGCCCAAAGAACCATGCCATGTTTAAGCTCTAACCCTACAAACAGAAAAGCCAATATGAACAGGGGTAAAGCTACTGCCTGAAGCTTCTGGGCTCAGCTCTGTGATGGGACTGAAGGTGACCTTCTTGCCCCAAGGGATGGGGAAGAGCCATCATCAGGTCCCAGCTTGGGCACCCCACAGACCCTCATCCCCCAGCACTGTTCCCAGCTTCATGAGGCTGTTGCAGGAGCTGCTTTATCAGCAGCACTGGACTTCCACAGAAATCTCTGTATCATTAACCTGAGCTTGGCTTTGAACCAGGGCTTTAAGAGTTTATACAAGTAGTAGCTAAAAGGCATTTAATAGCACACTGCAGCCAATAAGCAATGAATTATTTAGAATATTTTACTAAGAATAATTGGTGGTTTTAAAGAGATATTTTTTTCTCCCTCCTCCCTGGGGCCTGTAAATGATTTCATGGTAGTAACAGTGAGTAACCCAAAACACAAAGCCACCTAATAGCGGCTGCCTGGAATCAGCTAAACCTTGATACAGGGAAGAAACATTATCTCAAATGTGGTTTCAGTGTATGTTTATTAATTAAATACACAACCACAGACAATAAAGCAAACAAACTGTCAAGAGCCAGGCTCACAGCCCAGATAGTCCGGGCAGGATCATGCACACTCTTCCACTTTTTAAATTTATTATAACTCCCCCCAAATGCTACAAAAAAAAAAGTTGTTCCAGTCCCTGCCCCCCTTTCTGAGATCTATTGTGTGCTCCCCAACATGGTGCCATGTGTAGCCCTCCCCTGGGCACGATGCACAGGGAGCACCAGGGCACAGCCCCTGTGACACTGGCAGAGCCACAGCACGCAGCTACTCCCCCAAACTTTTCACTGCTTTTTGTCTTCCTTTTGGCTCATGGAACTGTCACAAAAAGAAACAAACACTTTATTTTTATTTTTCCCCCCCCCCCAATTGTTTGTGTGCTTTGTTTTTCTCCCCCTGATCTATAACTGATGTTGGTGGGTGGGTGGGCTGGGAGCTCCAAGACTCTGCTTCGGCACAGGGCTGTTCCCCAGTGCTCAGGGATGAGCAGCCAACGGCCACAACATCAACATTATCCTCGATGGTGCCATCACCCGGGCATCGAAGGATGCCACAGCCCCGGGGGCAGCTGCGGGGAGCAGCAAGGCTTTTTCCTGCAGGTTCAGTGCAAGCCACCCAACCTGGATCAAAGAAGTGAAGAGCAATGCTCAACCCATCCACCCCATCCTGGTCCCGCGCAGCCCAGGGCTGAGTGCAGAGGATGCTCTGCCTGCAGACAGCCCCCTCTCCTGGAAACCCCGCAGCTGCTCTCTGTAAGAACAGCAACATCCGTTTCTTATTTAGATGCCGTTTCGAGCTGTGAGCACTGCTGGGGGAGGACGGGTACGGGAGAGAAGGGATCAGAGATGTACTGATCAAATCTTTAAGAAAGAGGTTAAACTCCGGCAAGGCTGCCCCTGGGTTTTGCTCACACGTTTCAGAAATTCATTTTTTCCCAAAACCTGAGGTAAGAGACCTCTCTCTTCCTTCAAAGCACAGGTGGGAATGAGATGTTTCACTCGGGACACAGAGGAGTCCAGAAGAGAAAGGAAAAACAAACTCACCTCCAAAAATTCAGTTAAAAAATCCTGAGGATTTTCCAGGTGCCAGTCATTTCCTCTGGGTTGCAAATGTTTCCCCTAATTAATTGTTCTCCACTCCTTGAGTGTCTACTAATGATAAGCTCTGGGCAAAAGACCTAGAGCAGGGAGCTCTCTATTGATTCCTCTATTGATTTTTTATCTTTTTCCCTGTTGTTATTGTACATGCAAATGGCTGGTAATGACTCAACATTACAACCACTCTCTTCAAGTGACATTTCAGAAATAGGGATTTAATCAGAGGGCCTAACACAGCTGTTTTCCCTCTCAATCCCCCCCCACCCCATGCTCAGCTGGGATGACCCCATGGTGCTGGCCTTGCCTGAGCCCCCTGGAGCATCCCAGTGGGACAGGGCTCACACACTGAGCAGGGACAGACCTTGGCTCTGTTCCATCTCCACCACCCTGAGGAAAGGCCAGGGAAGGGGACAGTGAAGACATGCCACCTCTTGATCAAGCCCATCCAAGCTCCAACAGCCTCAGCCCATCACCTGATGCGACACTGGACCAAAAAGAAGCAGCCACATCCCTGCCCAGGACAGTTCCCCCTGGTGTTATGCAAACAGCTGAGCAGTCTCTGAGCAAAGGTGTCGATTAGGTTAATGACATTAAATGAGGGTCATTGTCTCATGCTTTAAGTTGTGTTTGGTAGAAGAGGTGACCCATGACACCCACATCCAGATATGAGAGGAGGAAAAGAAATGAGTAGGAAGTAGGACAGAGGAAAGAAGGAGCCCTTCAGGGCTGTACCCATCCCTGGAGCAAAGCTCAGATTCCCAGCTCTCCTTAAGTGGCAGCAAGCTGTAAATGCTGAATGTACCTCACATTAATCTGATGACTCTCCAAGATGTCTAGACTGTTGTTGGAGCTGATAGAAAGCTGGCATCACCCAGCTCTTGGAGCCTTTCTTGCCTTTTTTCTTTTTTTTTTTTTTTTTTAACTAGTAATAAGATTCTTTTCATATTATGCACTGCTGGAAAGTCCCTTTTGCGTGCAGACAGCTGCTGTGTTTATAGACACCATCCAAAATGCAGCTAAACACGACAGCTCACTTGAAGCAGAGCAGCAAGCATTTGTTAAAATGATCTTTCCCAGAGGGACTGCAGGAGCTCTCCACTTTTCTTTATATTTTTCTATTTTAAAGTCAAAGCCTTGTCCTTATGCAAAGATAAAAGCCCCAGTGGAAACACTGAAAAGATCCTGAAAGGGAAAAAAAAAAATCCTCAGAAAATTAATGACATCCTGAAAATCAGCAGCCCCCACTTATGATAACCAGAAATACAAATGCTGAACTAAACAGGTTGGTCCCTGTGAGTCATCGAGGGGCATTTTAAAAGCTCAGGCAAGCTGTCTTGTCTTTAGCCCTGAACAAACCAAATACCTAAAGTCCTTCCTCGCAGAACTGCAGAGCTGAAATAAAGATGAAGTAGGGAAATGCATCAAAACAGCCTCCAATTAAAAACAAAGTCCATGAGAAAGGCAGTTTGGGAGAGCTCCTTTTAAGTAGTTTTTCTCCACTTTAATAAGACTGGAGTTACTGTCCAGGAGAAAATGAAGGATGAGTTAATTGGAACATGTTTTTCAAATGAAACACCATTCCCCCCCCCCCAGCCCCCCAGGAAACCCTGCACTTACACAGGTAAGCTTTGTTTAAGTCATAAAATATAGCTGGGAAGGGAGAAAACCAGCTTAGAGCAGAGCTATTTGCATGTGTTTAGTGAGGATGCTTTTGTTGCAGAGCAGTGCAGATGCTGCCTGTGCTGCAGCCCCAGTTCTAGCTCTGCCTTCATCCCAGTCCCTTCCACCAACAGCCCATTCCCCCAGCACCAGGTCCGAAGCAGGTTTTAATTCAAAACCAGTGTGGGATGGCAAGAGGAGCAGGGAGCAACTCTGGGCACACAAGCTCTTTCCTCGGGACCTTTTCCCCATGGCACAGGGCCTGGATCACAGCACAGAGAACGGGGTGGCTGCTCTGGCTGCTCTGCCTCCCCGAAAATTAACTCCTCCTAAACACACGTTCCCTTGGATATAGCAAAGGACAGAGTGCCCTCTCCTGCTAGGAGCCTCTGTTTTTTTAAATATTCCCCCCTCGGCAGCCTTTTTGCCGTCTTTAAGTGATGAAAATTAATGTAGGGCTTGCTTTTACAAGATGTTGGTCACGAACTGCCGGCGAGCTTGAGAACATTGCGGGATTTTTCCTCGGCAGGCGCTGGGGCTCGGGCAGCACCGGGCGCAGCAGCACAAACCCAGACCCAACCCTGACATCTAGTGGGTGAGCGGCTGAATTCTGCTCGTCTCTGGAGAGGAAAGGAAAAGACGGTCGCTCGTCCCTGCCCACCCATCCCTGCCCTCTGGCAGCAGCAGCCCCTTACACTTGACAGCAGCTCCCACTGGGAAGGACTGAGCCCCCAGCCAGCTCCAGCCCCCGAGTGTTCCAGCTGGGCAGCGGCTGTTCCAGGGACGTAACCCGGCTCCAGCAGGGAAGAGAGTGATAACACAAGCAGCTGCAGCCCTGCCATGAGCAAAAAAAAAATCATAGTAAAAACATGCCCATCTCTCTGCTAGGGTCACAGTAACAAGCCTTCAGCTTGATCTTTCAAGCCACTTTCAGCCCCCAAAGGCAGGTGCCCTCATTTTCTGTGATGCTGTCTAGCTACAGACCTCCATATTTATGCACAAAACCAGTAGGTTATGCAGATGGGGCAATATACAATATTCCCAACAAGCCCCAAAGCTGGAAATGCTCAAGTTCTTATGGCATCCAGCTGTATGTGCCTCTTCCTCCTCTACTGGGATGTGGCAACATCTTTGTATAAGAATCAGCATCATAAAAAGGCAAACAAAGATTTAAAATTCCATTAGCTTTCAAAGTCATTAATCTTTGCTTTTTATGATATTGTTTCTATTTCTCTTTGCAAAAAAGGTTGCTATCAAACAATGCAGGATTGCACTCAGACTCCTGAAGTCTGTGAGCACCAGGAGCCAGAGTCTGTCCCAGCCAAGAGTGATTTGTCCTAAGCTGCTTTCTGCAGGTGCAGAGAGACCATTTGTTTCCATTTACTGCACATATTCAGTGCAGTAAATAGTTCATTCAGAGTTAAAGAGACCAAATGGAATTTTTTTTTTTTTAAAAAAAGGCAAGCACAGGAAACATGTTTTCCTCTTGCAGTTGAATTAAAAATGAGAGATGAGACTATGGGATTCACTATTTTAACAGCATGAAAGTCCAGCCTGAAAAAAGCAAAACATCAGAATCAAACTTCCAATTTATTAATGGCAAACCAAGATAGCATTAAAGTCAATTTTAGATGCAAAACATGTTGACTACAGATAGTTTCATTTAACACAAAAATTAGTTCATGCATTTTTGCATGCATTTACATCTTTCTGTAAAAATTCAGGCCATGAGAACTGTTTCTTTCGTTGCAACACAGAGAAGGTGTGGAAGTTCAGTCTGAATAAATGTGCACAAGCAAACAACTCATACAAACTTATGGGTCTAAACTAGCTCCAAAGTAACTACAAAATATATCAAGTTTCGCAGAGACACTTTAGGACAACTGTATCATTGTTATAAAAAAGAAGTATTTTCACATAGAGTGTCTGAAATTGTTAAACTTCAGACCCATCCATCCTGGCACCACACACACAGCTCCCCATGTCCCACTGTAGAGAGCAGTATCCTCCCTGCCCTGTTTCCCCAGACCTGGGCACTCTCCCCAGCCCAATGGCACAGGGGGCTCATGAGCACTGTGTGTGTTTTCAGGTGTCACTTTGTCCAACTGCTCTGGTCTACACCTGGCAAGGTGCTTTGGCTGCCAGCGTGCACTGCAGGGAGCTGTTCTAACACCCTGAAATAGCCGAGCCTGACATAAGGAGCTGCCCCACAAGCTGCATGCAGATGACTTCAGTTTCTCCCTTGCTGGTAACTGAGCTCATCTCTACCACCTGGTTGAAGAGGAGAAAGTGCTGATACATCTAACTTACAAAAACAGAGTCCAATTACCACCAGCTTTTGTGTAAAAGAAGTTAGGAGCTTTTATCTAGGCAGTAACCTCAAACAGTCACTTTCCTGGGCAGCCTTTTTGGAGCAGCCACGTCTCATCTGCCTGCAGTGCAAATGTTACCCCACAAAAGGTGAACAGAGGGTACCCTGGTGTCTGCTCTAGAGCTCAGGGGCAGCAAAGGGGAGCAGGCAGCTGGCACAGGACCAAACCGAGGGAGGCTGCATCCCACAGCTCGCCTGGAAGAACTATTTCAAGCACGTCAAATTTTAACCACACATGGCAGCATCTCTGCGCTCCAGGGAGAGGTCATCGCAGAGAATCACAAGCTCCCTCTCAAGTCGGCCCAAAATAAGAAACAATTTTTCAAAACATCCCAGCTCCCTGCAAGCTGAGAGTCTGGAACAGAGCTCTTCCTCTGCCTCAGGGCAAAAAAATACACAGCTCTCCTCATCACTGACCTTTAGTTTGTCAGGAAACTAATACAAGCAATCTTCCCTGAGAAGCCGTGGGGAAGGTGAAAGGACTACATGGTGTATGAATAAATGTAAATGCAGAGGGGACTGGGGGAAAAATCAACATTATATGGTGCTGTGCCTGATCAAGGCTGTAATTAGGCAAAGAAGCACAGAGTAGATGAGATATCAGCTGTCACACCCCAGAGATGTTACTCTGATGCACCCCATGTTCCTAACCTGGAGCTCGGCAGCCACCCTCTAAGAGAAGGGTTATGGGACTAAGAATCACAGGGATAGTTTCTGAGAGATCAGTTTTCACCAGTACTGGCACATGCCACAGAAGGATGAGCTGCACAAACTCTTCTGTACACTGAGTCTGTCACCCAGCTGCAGGATGCATAGCAGTCTCCTGCTTGAAGAGACATTTTCTGCGGCAGGACCCTCTGCATCTCTCCCTCATCTTCGTCCCACCCTGTGCAACAACCTTCAATGCAGATTTTTGTTCACTCATCTCCCTCTTTCCCCTCTGACACTGCCAGCTCAGCTCACGCATTAGAGACTGGTCACAGAGGAGCTGTTAGTGGTCCCTGCTACAAAGCCCCCCTGCCAGCACTGACCTCCAGGAACCTGCGGAGAAGCCACATCCTTCTCATCCCACTAGTTGCAGCACCAGCCCTGAGGCACTTCACGCTGCTCTGAAGCCAGAGCAGCACTAGAAGGGAGTGTGTGAGGGGAAGCTGGGGATTCCTTTCAGCTATCGTTGCCTTGTCCTTTTATCTGTCATCTTGTCTTTGCACATCAGCTCTGAGATAACAGCAAGGAGACTCATTTCCAAAATCCAAACAGAAGAGAGCTCTCCCAAAGGAGTAAGAGCTAGGGCATGTGGCCAGGGCAGTGCCAAGCTGGGAGAGGAAGGTGAAGCAGAAGCACTACACACATTCACATGACTTTCCTACAGTCACCTTATCACACAGTTGACTCTACAATGAAGTGGTGGTTTTACATTTTCTGTGAGTGGCCAAGTGTCAAGAGAAGGAACTGGTCCCTGTCTCAGTGCTCTGGTGCTTGAGGTGTGGGACTTTGGGCTGCTCCTTCCCTGGTCCCTGCCCCATGTGCTGAAAACCTGTGGCCTACAGAGGGTCTGCCACATGAGCCACTTGAACCACTTCAGCAAGATGCTGGCTTGATGCCCATGACCAGCAGTGACTTGCCTTAAGCACAGCTCTCCAAATTTCCTGTATCCTGTTGATGTCCTTAATTTCACCCACATCACATTGCTGCAATCCTGTAACCACAAAAGGGAGCAGGAAGGTAGGACTCCTCCCGGTCCACCCGCTCTCAAACAGGACCCCTGGGCTGTCCTGCTTCTCCATCCTACCTTAGCAAAGGTGACAGACCTGCCCCCTACCAGCCTCCTGACAGGCAGCAATGCTGGGATCACTTCCTCACCAGACGAGTGGAGGTGCCTGTAGGAATCAGGGCCAGAGACATTCCCGGTTGTGCAGCAGCAGCTGCTGGTCAGCACAGCTGCTTCTCTCTCCTTAGCAATGGGGAGAAAACAGATTAATAAATGAAACCAAATCCAGTTCATCAGAAACAACAACCATCTGTTAACAGGCACAGAACTTATGTAAAGCACTGGCACTAATACTCCAGGAATATAATTTTCTGGAGGAAAAGTTGAGGTGAGCAGCAACTGCAGTGATACAGCATATCATCCTCAGA
Source organism: Apus apus (assembly GCF_020740795.1). NCBI lineage: Eukaryota > Metazoa > Chordata > Aves > Apodiformes > Apodidae > Apus > Apus apus. The sequence goes on from NC_067294.1 coordinate 4,857,497, forward strand.
AGGCAAAAGCTTTATTTTTTATTTCATATTATCCTATCTTCCTTTAGATTTCTAAAGCATTCACCTACCTGCCTGCTCATTCCTAAAGATTCTTCTGACTGGAGTGTAGGTCCATGCAGGGATCTGTCTCAATAACTTCCCAGCCCCAACTTCTGCAAGGAACACATCACAGCCCTGTCAGGTGTGCAGAGTGGAAGCCAAGAGTGGTTTGTATGTAGAAGACCAGTAAAACAATTTTGTTGCACCATGAGACTGAACTGGTGGAATCAGGGAGAAGAAACAACTTCTTTTTTATTTTAAACCATCTCTTATTTTTGAGATGCTCATTAGAACTGCAGCAGTTTGCTCTTCCTTCAGTTGTAATCAAGTTATTTCTGAACTGTGCTTGATTTTCTTGTGAGAACAGGCAGCTAAAATAAACACTCCACATTTTCTCACATCAAATAGTTTTTCCAAGAGGAACTGAAATATAGCTGACGAGTGGCCTATTTTTCCTTAACCTTCAGTTTCTTGTCCTTAAACCATGGTGATGGGAGGATCTGGCCTCCCTCTCTTGCAGCAGGGGGCTGGGCTCCCTCCGAAGCAGACCCAGCAGATGCACCAGGGATGAGGCAGCAACCCCAGCCAAGATGACATTCATGCCATTTGTCTCATGCCTGACTGGCCGGATACAGGGCAGCAGCAGAGATGGAACTTGTCTCTTGTCTGATGCGTGCAAAGGGGAACACAAGGAGCCCTGTTCTTGCAGCGAAGCAGGGACCCTGCCCCCCCCCCCAGCCCAGGCCTGGGCTAGTGCTGCAGCTCTCAACTCTTCAGCCCAGGGATGAAACTAGTTAAGGGTGGACAGGTATAAAACGGGCCACCCACAGGTGTCAGTCAAACTACACTGAACAGATCGAGGGTAGGAAATCAGGAGCAGTTCCTGGGATGAGGAGGAACCAGCCATGACAAGACAGGCAGCGGGCGGGCGCGGCGGCTCCGGAGCTCAACCCGCTGCCTCCAAAAAGCAAAGCTGAAACAAGATCCGGGCTGAAACAAGTCCAGCAAAATGGACTATTTCCAACTATTTCAAAAAGCTTCAAACAGCTGTGGGAAGAAAACTCTCACAGTCCCTGACAAGGCAGAGCCAGACAGACCCGAAAACAAGGTCTCCTCTAAAACAGAAAAGGCATTGAGTCTCTGACAGCAGCCAGAGGGCCCAGGGGTGCCGGCTGGGCATGCTCACCAGGATCCTACTGCTCAACCATGTTTGATGAAAATCCTCCTTCAAGACTTTTGACAAGACATGCCCACCCAGAAGACCCTCAAGAAACCAGCGCAGCTCTAAGTCCTGTTTTGGGGGATCAGGAAAACATGGGCCACATCCCAGTGGACAACAGCACCAGCTCCGCTCCCTCCAGTGCCTCGGCAGCAGAACCAACCTCCCCCCAGCACCACCTGGCCCAGCTGAGGGTGCTGATGTCCCGGCAGAAGGCAGAGTATGAATCCAAAATTGCAAGGTAAAGGATTTTTACAACTCTGAGGCTGCAGGGAAGGCATCTCTTCCTACTGTACACACCTCCTGCAGGGTCCTCACCTGCGACTAGGGTCTGTGGATGCTGCTGCCTGATACCACTGTGAATGTCACCCAGGATCCAGCATTACAGGACTGGCAATTAGCTAATTACTGAATAATCAGCTGTTATTCAGGTATTTTAAATAATTTTCATGTGAGATGCTTGAGAAACTCCAGAGCATCTCTAATTTTTTTTGCAGGGATGTGCACAGCTCTTGAAAAGCTCTGGTTTATTGTGTGTTTTTCTCCTTTGCCTTAATCCAGTATTAAACTTTTCTCTGTGGAAAAACATGCAGCCTTCTCAGCAAGTCATTATTCTTTACAAATTGCAAGTCATGAATTTTAACAACTTGGAGGGAAGTGTTCATAAGTATTCTCCCGATTTCTAAGATTAGAAATTCAATAGAGATTTAGCCACAGCTTGCCATCAAGGGAAAAAAGCAGATATATTTCCAGGCTCTACCTTTCAAATACTGCTGCTTTTCTCATGTCGTTGAAAGGAAAGAACATTTTAAATACAATATTGTTCATCAGTTACAAGTATGTTGTGCAAATTGACTATTTGACTAAATCATAAAATACCTCAACATGGATCAGGTGCAACAGATGGCAAGTGGGTAATGCTGAGTTACACTTTACCTTGAACACTATGTAAAGAAAAAGAATCATTTGATCTTTAATTTCTGGAAGTATTCACTAATTTCTTCTGTGTAAAAAAAGCTCTTCCTAGGTTTTGGGTCTTTTTTCTTTTTAATCTCTTTTCTGTATTCTGCTGATGTTTTTCCTTGCGGTTCAAGGGAACTGAAATATAAGCAGAATCTTCACTGTTTCCTAAAATATTTTGCATTGCCATTTGCTGTTGGACTGTAGTGTTCCACTACGAAAAAACCCAACCCCAAAACAGACTCCTTTGGCCATCTGGTTATTTATATTATTTCAAATTTGGGTAACTAAATATGGCAGCTTTTAATATGTAACATCATACATTGGAAAAATATTGGGGATGCCAATACTTGTATTGATGGGAACATATGTGAAGACCAGCTTTAAAAAAGCCTATAGCTTGATTAGGAAAGGGGCAGCGGGGGGGGGGGGGGGGGGGGGGGGGGGGGGGCGGAAATCCTGTAATTTACAGTGTGTGTCTTTCCAACAGCTTGGAGCAGAGGAACAGGGAACTGCAGCTGGAGATTAAGGACATGCATTCGAAACTGGGACAGCAGAGAAGGTGGCACAGGCTGGCAGAGATGAAAATGCAAAATGCAGAGAGAGCAAAGGAAGATGCAGAGAGGAGAAATGAAATGCTCCAAAAAGAAATGGAAGAGTTTTTTGAAACCTTTGGGGAAATTAACAGATGGAAATAAACAGGACGGTGTTCAGTTTGAAGTTGAGCTAAACTGTAGGAGGGAGAAAGGCCCCATCCCCATTTCAGCACAGACTCCCACTGCAGAGGTGAAATAAACCCAACAGTAAAAGCTAGGCTATTGTAAAGGGAGCACTTGATACAAACTTGTTGGAATCCCTGAACTCCAGGAGCTCTGCACCACCCTGCTAATGCCCACGATGCTTTCTCTTACCACTGGAAGTCTGACAATTTGCACCACCAACTCCCAGGCCAGCCTATGCAGTGTGCTGGGGGAGCACTCTGGTGTTTTCTGGCCAGCCTTGTGCTGAGGCACTAAGTGCCTAAGTGGTTTTAATTATGGGGTGTCATGCTTGCTGAAGTCTCTTTAACCAGTCACCCCAGACATTCCATAAGTATTACACGAGCTTCAGAGAATGCTGAGCTCACACCTGCATCCCAAAGTCAGCTGTTTCAGTTAGAGACAGAGAAACAGCAAAAAAACACATTTCCATCTCTCACATATGTCCCTGTGTCTGGGATCCAGAGCTGATGTGTAACTCCTGTCCTCTTACTGAAGGGATATTCATTCCCAGAGGAGGAGGAGGTCTCTTACAAGGCCATTTGCTTCTCCAGATTATAATTAGCTTCCCTACAGCACTCCCATAAAAACACATTAGTCTTAACCCCATCACTGGTAGACTCCCACCCTGCCATCTCTCAGAGCTACTGCTCTGCACATGAGAGATGTGTTATGGCACAGTCACCAGGGAAGAACTTTAACAACAGCATCTGTATTATTAAACCTGTACTGAATTAAAACTTAAACATTGTATGATAAAAGCATGTGGTTGATTATTTGCTCTTCAGCAAGATTAAATGTGACCATCTACTTGGTAACTTGTATCTCACTAAACCAGCTCCTAACAGGTAAGCAGAAACTGCACAGATGTTCTTCTTGTTCCCCAGAGAGGAGTGAGCAGCTTGCTTTAAGATCAAAGAAGTGAATCAAAATCCCAGAGTTTTATCCCACAGGGTCCATGGAGTGAGGCAGCCCTGCCCTACTATTCCATGCCCAGGGCAATGCCACAGGCCCTTCCTTCATGAGTGCCTGCTGGCCAACCCCTTCCATTTCAAGGTAGCTGTACCTCTGTCTTGCGCAGTGAGAACAAAATGAAACACACTGTGCACAAAGCGAAGAGAAAATTCTTCCAAAGGCCTTTTACACACATACATACACACCTGTGCCTACACCAGTATCTTACCTGAAACATGCAAGGAAGCCTGACAACCTGGTTGTGATACTGCTAAAGCACAAAGATGGGAATACACACCTGTCAGTATTACTAGGCAAGCTTCTCTAATTAAAAAAAACAAAACACCCACATTTCAAAATACACTTGGCAGTAAAACCAAGGGCTGTTGCTGTGTCGAAATGTTCCAGCTGATCAGGAGAAAGCAGCTCCAACCATCTCTTAGAGCTGCTCTTGAATAATTTTTCACACTAATACTTACATTTTGGTTACCTGGAAGCTAAAGTGGTAACTGAAACTTTAAGTTAATTAAGAGCATCTGTCATTTTGGTTACATGTCATTTCACTTCAACACATGAAGAATCAAGAAAAAGAAAACACAAGTAAATAAGACAGACTGCTCAAATCATTTAAGTATACATATTTATTTATAATTTTACAGTGGCTTTAGTGCTGTTTTACGATAAGGTTTTTAAAGAAAAAAACCCAAAAGCTTCAGAATGAGGCTTTACTGGCACTTCAGAACTAGTTATTGACAGTTTTCTTTATGAAATTCTAGTTTCCTTAAAGAAAATCAATTCAAAACAAGGAAGCATGACTGCTGTCCATAAAAAAAAACAAACCAACAAACAAACCAAAAAAACCCAATTTTCTAATCATCCTGAAAACAAAGTCCAGCATCAGACAAAATAGCCACTGCATTGAAAGGAACATGTTCCTATTGCACAAGCATCAAGAATGAGATATGACAATCAAAGCCTAATTTCATAGGCAGAAGAGGCCACATGTATCTATATAATTAGATTTCAAAGCACATCTTTCTTCTGAAATTATATACCATACTGTAATATTAAGGCCATAAAATCAGAACACTGTAACAAGTGGTAGGGCTTGATGCTACTTTTTGTGACATTTGGTAAACAGGCAGGAAAGAGGGCCAAAACAAGACATGGAAAGCATTCTGAAAGGAGTTAAAACTTGAAGGCATTTCAAAACAAACCTAATTTTTGGAGGGGGTTTATTTGGATTTCATAACAAATCACTCAAGGAGTCAATTATCCTCCTTCATGGCATATGTTCTGGAGTGCACTATAGACTATATCCTCTGGAATTAACATTTGAATTGGTATGAAAACAGTTCATTTATTTCTATTTGTAATTACTTCTTTAAAATAGATGAAAACTTTATAATCTTTATAAATTATCTAAATGATCAGGTAAGGCTTCACAGGTATCTGTGATTTGCTCTTACTTAGGTATCTTGACTACATTAAACTGCTAAAACCACCTAGGGAGCCCAACATGTCATGTCATTTAAATGAAGAGATAGTTACATCTTGTTATCTTTTCTAATTGTGTTCATTTGATTAGTGTATCACAGACCTGAAAGCAATAGCTCCTAAGAAGCTGTAACTATCATGGAAATTTAAATATTTTGCTTTAAGAAAATCTGGGAATCTGATGAAGCTGAAAATGCACATTAGTCATTTTATAAAGTTTGGCTTGCCACCATTTAAGAAAATATAGTTATCAAAAACAGACAAATACACTGCTAACCATCTGTTACATTTTCTTTTAAAAAAAATTAGCACCAATTTAAGTATCTGAATTCATAGAAAAGCTAGTGATATACTTGGTTTTGTTCAAAAAAGTTTTTCCCCATCAGAAGACAATACAATAACATGGTCACGGATATTAAATTAACTTTGATATCAGTAACAAATACAACTTATAGTTCAGGTAGTGAACAAAAAATGTTGTTCTTACTCGACTAGTTTCTCTTCTGCTTTTGTTTTCCTAAGAAACTATGGAGCACTGACCTGAGAAACAAATACACAGGTACTTGCTTATGTACACCCTGGGAGGCCTCAGGGGTTTGGACTAGGATTTTGGAGCAGGGACAGTGTCTTCCTGTGGTCTTTATTCACTAAGCATCTATTTCAGTGGAGTCAATGAGCAGATATTCCGGCCTTACCACAGCACACAGACACAGCCACCTTAGGATGCATAGTCAAAAATTAGTAAAATGATTTTTGTTTGAGAAAAAGAATCCTAGTGCTCACAGCTAGCTGATCTAGCTAGAGGAACAAACATTGCTGTATATATACTAGATGGCTAGGTAGGCACAATCTATTCAGTTCAGCCTACTGGCATTTGACTACAAGGTGTTCCTCAAATCATCCCTCACCATGTGTTAAACTTCAGCCCATAAAAAACAATTTCTCATTTCAAATCTCTGAAAACAGGTTGATATTTAAAGGGTAGCAGAATAGTAAAGGCTGCAACCAAAATTTAAACATTTTTCAAAGTCATTCCTTTTTACACCACATACTGATTCTATTTAGAAGAATCCTAAAGTGCTTCAAACCCAGCAATTGATAAAGTTGATTTCTTTTGTGCAAAACTGCAAGCACCTTTTCAAAAAACAAGCAGCAGCATCAGGATTAAAAACTTACATAGTCAGCTGTATTTTCTCTATTTTGTTTTGAATTCTTGGACCAAAATAATTTGCTGTATTTTCAAAACCAAATTGTAGAAGAGTGTATTTGAATAGTTCAATTTTATACTGGACTTGTTACACTGTTTGAAATAGTGGACCCAGGAAAAATTATACCCAACAAAGCAACACTGTGGGATTGAAATCCAACAACTAAAGTTTTAGCTACAAAAATAGTGATTTTTATAGAACACAAACAGAAATGATGGTTCTCTCTCCACTTTCCTCCACCACTAAGATGAGAAAAGATGGTTTACTTAAAACGTTAGTTTAGCTCCAGATATTTTTAGCATGCAGAGCGGGCAAGAAAGAAAACTGATTGGGTAAGTTGTGTAATAAGCTTTTAGAACATCATTATCACTCATGTAATAGACAGCTTGAGATATATGTAAAAATGAGCCAGAATACACCTTTTCCTGACATATTTCAACATGTTAAAAAAATAATCAAAGACACTCTGAAAAATCAAAGAATTCACTAGATTCATCTACAGGAACTCAAGTCCAAATTCTGCATCTGGGTGCAGGTGCCCCTGGATCAAAACCAGTTTTGAGCAGGAATTACACATCCCAGGAAAGAATTTAGCTCCCAGTATATGGTATCACGAAGTTTAGCATCAAGCCCTGATAGAATCCATGTGACATATGTAGAATATACAGACAAAGGCTGCTCAGCATTTACCCCCCACCACACTTAAAGTACTTCCATCTCCTGTGGGACCATCCCAACAGCACCCCCAAACTGGGGACTCCGACCAACACTGTGCTCAGTAAAGATTTGTCTGCACTTGGTCATCTGGGCTTCCAGCACACACCAAACTAGGACTGCACTTCTGTCAAAAGAAGGGTCATCCCCTTCCTCCTTGGGTGTCAGTTGTATTTTGAATGTCTAAGTCAGTAAAAGGAAAATTGCCTTCATCCTGGCTCAAACCAGGACAGTCCCACTTCATTCACAAGATGATAATTTTAAGCCAAATAATATCAGATCTAAAAAGGAAACTGATTTAGCATTTAAGGTCCTTCCTTTAGGAAAGAAAAATTACTTCTTTTTTAAACATTAATTCTGAATAAACACATCTGCTCTGTTAGGACTTGAAAAAGACAAAGAAAACCTCAAGAGCCCTCTGGTTCCTAACAGGTTTTGAAATTTACCAACCAATTAGTTAATTTCTAGCTAAGGTTGAGTTTATTTTTACTATTTTGACAAGGAAATGCAAACCGTTACTGGAAACATTACAAAACTTCAAAGGCTGTTTGCAAACACCAGTTTCCAGCCATTGGACTAGTTTATTTTGTATGATCCATGCAGACAAAGCCTTATTTTTGACATTCATTTCTCATCTTTTTCAATAGAAAACTAGACTGGTCATATCACCAGTATTTCCTCAGAGCTCACTTACAGGCTGCTTATCCAGATCTCAGAACACCAAGCTTCTAAGATTTCTTTTTGAGGAAAAATGGTGCAAGCACAGATGAAATGAGCTGTTTAAAACATACTCCATTTCTGCAATGCCATTCAGCTACTCAGTGTTCATATATTTAACATAATGTTTCTGGTAGATAGTCTGATTGATAGCCATAGATCCCTCTTGGTTTTTTTCAGGTGAGCAGTTAAGATGACAGATTGTATCTATGTTGACCACCCCTTATTTTTAGTTGTATTTCATAAATTGTCTATGTATACTGCAGTAGTGTTAACACTATACAAAGTCTCTCATCAAGAAAAAGTAACATTCATGTTTACAAAATTGAGTAGGTTTTTTAATATATGTGTAAACACACTCACAGATTCTTAATCTTTAAATACATATAAATATTTACAAATGCCAAAGTGCAAAAAAAAAAAAAAGGTCAATTGCTTCACTTGACATACATTATTTTAGTATTAGGAATAAAAGGGATTATATTGCACACCAAACTCTCTAATCATGTGCATTTTGTGTTCCATAACTGATGAGGTTTTCATGGCATTGGAACCATTTGACAAAGGTGGCACTGAACTTCACCTGCAGCCAGGAATGCAGCTGCAGGAACACAATCTGCATGCAGGGTGGTGACAGTGTGCACTGACACAGGGTGGGGACTCCAACAGGTACCTCTTCTGCAGGCATTTCACTGACTCCCACCTGCAGAAGGGCCTTCCTTCAGCCCCATGCTCATTTCAGGTTATTAACAAACTGGGTTTGAATTCTACCGGAATCAAAATCCACAATATTCACAGATATTTCATGTGTGCTTTGAAGCAGCAACATTTCTGTAAGGCTTTGAAGCTTCAATGTATGCCACAGCAAGACAACATGAAAAAAATTAAGATACCAGACAGCTTTTCCTACAAAGAGGTTTACAAATAAGCTCAGTTAATCTCAGGGGTTTTTTTTGTTGCAAGAGAACAGACTCAAGCTAACAGTTTGTACTGGGAGAAGGTCAGATACCAGTTCATACCCTGGAGACAGGGCAGTTGTGTTAAAAAATAACATTTAAAGACAATTTGAATCACAGAATAATTTAGAAGAGACCTGGAGGTCATCTGATCCAAGCCCCCCTTGTTCTGAGCAGCCCAAGTCCAACAGGAAAAACTCAACTCTGTGAATATCCAAAACACATGAGAAAAGTCATCTTTTTGCACTAAGTCTTCTAAAGCAGTAACTGTTAAAATGAAGACAGCACAGTGCAACTTCAGTTGAAGCAGATGAAAATCTTGAAAAACGAAACCCAGCAGACTCCTACCATAGTGAATCACTAATGTGCATTTTGAATAGGTGTCTTCAGTTATTTTAACATACACAAATCAGGATTTTAAAAATGCAAAAGAACAATAACCTGTCCTGTTATGCTACATGTATGGTAAACAGGTATTTTAAAATATTTCTTCCAGTGACAAAAATGCACTAAAAATATTTCACACAGGTCAGCATCCAAAGATAAACTAAGATATCTGTAGGTTTAAAACCAAACAGCAAGGAAAAACCCAAGCCCAAATATCCTGCAATTCAATTAAAGAGAATTTTTAAAATCCAAGATTCCAGATGACAATGATCAAGTTAATATGATGTTAAGTACTTTGTTAAATTTTTTTTAACCTTCTGGGACAGCAAAATCTTAATATACTTGCTACAGCAAATCAAGCTATTAAAAAGAACTACAATTTGAATATAAAAGTGTGCATGAAGAGAAATCACTGCTTTTCAAATCCTAAGGTTAGAAACAACAGATAATTTTCTTTTACAAGAGAAATATGCAGTGGCTGACTGAGCCAGTATGTTTTGAAAGTTCTATTTATATATTCAAGTCAAGAATATCTTGATCAACAGCTAAATATAGTGCCTTTAAGAAAGTGGTGTTTTACCTCATCTTGCAAATCTCCATTACTCTTGCAGTTACATAGTTTACTTTCACATACATGCACACACAGAAGATCCTTTAGCAAAATTTCACACCTGCACACTCCAGAGTGAGTGTGCACAAATTCACAAGGGAGTAGGATAAAGCACTTTAAGACCTACTCTGCTGCAAACACATTTTATAATTCATCCTATTGTGCAACATAACAGGCCACGTTTATATTAACTGATTCTGAAAACTGTATTGATAAGCCTGTATTGAAACAGCAAACAATCTCCTCCTCTTATCAGCCACTGTATTTAGAAAATACATATTGAGCATGTTTTCCTCCCCTAGTACAGAGGGGGAGGAATGTGGGAGTAGAGCTAAGTTCTATTATCTAAATACTTAATTTACAAGTGACTCAAAACTACAATATTTTTATTTCTTTATTACTCACTAGATAGAATGGACCCATTAAAATAATGGAAAACATTTATGCAGCTCTTTCTGAGGCTGCAACTCTCTCCAATTCATCTGTCCTTTTGCCAGATTTTGCAGTGAATGAAGAGCATCACAGATACAACTTCCTTTCCTGTTTGTTTTTGTTTAAGGATCAGTATCAGAAGCTAGAAAATACAGAACATTTTAGCACTCCCCTCTCTTCTATGTAGGCTTTGCTTCACAGGTAAGTCACTCATCCTTCCTTAAGATTTAATTAAGCCACTGTATCTTCCATCCATCCATGTGTAAAAAATTGAGACATACTCAAGTGAAATACCAAGTAAAGGCTATATTCTTTCAACTTCACTCTTCTCTCTTCTACAAGAAGATAGTCAGAATCGTTGGAAGTGACAACAGAATGGGCTCAATTAAAAAAGTGCTATGTGGAAGAATAACTGCCCTTTAAACATAGTCCTGTTCAGTGTGAGAGCTCACATGTACAACACTCCAATCATTAAATAAAGCAAACTGTCAGTCACACATTGAAACATACTTCATAGAGACTATACATTCAAAAAACCTACTAACGAGCAATACTGTACTGAAATGTAAACAACCATTGTGTCACAGAAGCCTGCCAGCTGGGACTGAAGATTCATGAACCCACTTAAGAGAAGTTGTTGGCTAAAAGTCTAATATAACTGCTCACCTGAAACAGGCTGAAAAAAAGAAAAGCCTATGATAGTGTCTAAATTTGAATTTTTTTGTTCTTTAGACATTGATTTGCTTTCATTCTACAACATTAAGCAGGCAATTCCATAACAACTGAGTAAAAAAACAGGCATTACTTTAGCAGAACATGCAGAATGGAGTTTTTCTACTTGGTTCCATTAACTTACAAGCAATTCAAGCCCGATGGAAGCAAGAGCTCTTTTCCAAAGTCAAGTCTGCAATCCTGGCTGATCATCGACATCCTTCAAGGGGTCCTGTCAAGGCATCGAGGCTGCTGTCTGTATCTGAGGCCAATGTTTGCTCTGTTGACATGGATGAAATGTCATTGATAGATGATGACTGGGAAGGACTGGTGTTGCTATTCACTGCTGCATCTGTGCTAAGTAAACCAAACATAATAAAATCTGAGGCATGACAATACTGCAGGTACAAATAACCCCACTTCTAGGCTCTGCACATCACCTTCCCCACAGAAATCCTTTGAAAGAAACTAATAAACAGTAGAAAAACAACCACCAAGTTCCTTAGCACTCAGAACCCAAGATGAGTATTAAGAGTTTGTCTCTGAGAAGAAAAAAAACCACAATATATAATGTTAATAGTGACCTGAGTATCAAGAAATCTAATAAATAATAAAAGTCATTAATAAAAGACAGCACAATATTCCAGTGACTGAACCAAAAGAACACCAAGGATTCAATATTCAATACTTTGCACTGTTAACTATTTTAAAAGAAGGAGAACTCACAATATTTAACCCTGGATGGAAAGGACTCATTCCTGCATAGCCACAGAATAAGCAAAGCTGCAACAGTTGATAAAACCTGGTGCAAATGATTTCATTTGATGACTGAGCCGGCTGGGGAGAAAGCAGCTCAGGGTGTTGCACACCTAAAACTTCTTAAGTTTTTCTCCAACTTACTTCCTAACAACGAAAAGCTGCACATGGACCTCCAGAGGCTGATCAGAACCAAGAGTCTTACACATCAAAACTTTTGCCTACCTGCATTATTGAGCAGGATTTCTTCACTCACTGGTGCAATAGACCAGCACTATGGGTCACACTTACAGGAGAACTACTGAAACAATGACTAACCTGAGGGCTGATCTTTTACCACACCATTCTTGCTCCTTTCTTCCCAATCCATTACTTCTTTGTATATTAATTCTTAAGAGAGAAGGGTGGGAGGAAGGAGAGAAGAGACAAAAAAAAACACTAAGATTTGCATACCATTTACATTTGTGTAAAGGTACAATGACATGGTTAAGGGTCAGTCTGGAATTACAACTCTATAGGTTTGGGGTTGGGTTTTTTGCTTTTCTTTTTGTGGTTTTTTTGTTGGGTTTTGGTTTTGTTTTTTTTAAGGCTTAAAGCAACAGAGAATTCTACATGTTTTCTTTATGCATAACAGAAAGACACTCAGCACGTACCAAAATCATTGTACTTTTAAATAAAATAGTCCCCACCCCAAAACTTTACATATACCTGCAATACTACAGTATTAACTGCAATTAAAAAAAGATCAGATTTGGATTTAAAACACACATGCATAACCCTTGTGGAAATTTCACTTTGCTAACAAAACCATACATAAACATCTTAATTGTTAAAGAAAAATCCCCACAGATACAGTGAGGAAAGCCTGAGCTTTCTGAAGTAGATTAAACAACCAAAATATTTCATGAAAACCACCATTTACTAATCGAGGATGACTTAGGATACAGGCATCTCAACAAGAACAAAAAATAAACAGAGCTGTGACTTTAAAGGAGCATCCATTACTGTTTCCTACTGGCCACTTCTAGGGCAAAAGGATTACTAATACTGCAGAGCATCAGGTACACTTCGAGTTATATATATTTACTCTAAGTAGAACATTTTTTCCATTATGAATTTATTTTCATATTGGCACAAGCAGTCCTGTGTAACTGGAATAGTGGATTCCAGTCAGCTCCACAATCCAGCACGTGTCCTGCCAGCCACACATTAATAATAAAAGTTAGTACAAGAAATGTCACCTGTCGTGCTCAATTTTTACCTTTCCATTCTTCAATTGCATGTTCTCTTTCTTCCAATTGTGCATCATAGATTTGGGGTGGGGGCTACAAAGAAAAAAAACTCCATAGAGTTTATCTACTACATTCGGTTAACAGAACCAATCACAACTAAAAAGACCTGAAAATGACTGATTTTTAGCATTTTGTTACCTTTACCTTTGACAATCTATTTCTTACACCTCAAAATAAAATCCATTTTACAACTCCAGAGTCTGCTTTTAAATCCTACCTCCCACTGCAAGGCTGGTTAAAAGCATCAACTAAAATTAAACTAATCATAAGGCTTTATGGGGCCTTAGATAAAGTCCCCTTTTCAAAAAGCCCTAGATTACCACCACAGAGGCAGCTCTTTCCATAAAATAAAGGGAACCATCACCAATAACTACATGCAAAACTATTAACAATTTCACTCCAGCAGCTTATCTTCAGGAAATTCTGTCCTTAAAGTTGACCTGAAGACTCAACCTGAGACTTTTGCTAGCTAAAGAATGAGTTCCAAGCATGCTCCTGACTAAAACTTAACGTACTCTTTAAAAAAGTTATTTAACTCATAACTTAAAATTTATTTAAAATGCAAACTTACAGCTTCTGCTTCAGCAGGATCATACCAGACAGTAATATAAGGATGACGTAAGGCTTCATCTACAGAAATTCTCTTGTCTGGATCTACTACAAGCATTTTTGATAATAAATCTCTAGCTTGACTGGCTATAAAGTAAAAATGAAAAGAACACAAGTGTGAGAGAGCTGTGGAGGTTAATGCCTGACACAGAAAACAAATACTGGGAACAGATAACACACTGCAGCAGATTTTTTAAGCCTTTCAACAAGTTCCACTGGTTGGCGTGACATGAGAATACTTCACTTTTAAACCCACAGGGTTAGAGAAGTCTCACTGCACCCCCATTTTAAACTAGCTGTGAAGTACCAAAGCCCCACAATCCTATACTCTAAAAGTTATTTTGCTATTATTCAAAGCATAAACCCTGCAGCTGCCACCAAGCAACCTCAATTTTGAACATTTCTGTTGTCACATGGAACACAGCTGATTTGGCACTAATTACTGAACATAGGACACACTAAACATTATTAATAAACTTTAAAAAATACACCTAGGTAGAGTAACAACCCGAATTCTCCAATCTCAAGGCAACAGACATTATTCAATGCAAGTGAATTAAGAGAATGAAACAGAATTCTAGGAACAGGAAAATAGTTCTGCATTTAATGACTACTACTAAGACTCCAGGACATGTCATAAATTAAAAAAAAAAAACAAAACAGACATGCAACTTCTAACATGGACATGCACAGCATTAAACATTTTATATTTTTTGTTAATCAAGTGTATTGCAGACATTTTAAATTAACTTTTTTGAAAAAATAAAATTTTAAAAACCTCGCCTTACTTTTTAACTTGTCACGATCTGATTCTGATGGGAATATCCAGTCTGGGAAGAGCTCTTCAAATTTAATACCTGGATATTTTGGCCTGTTTTCTACATAATTCCTTACTGTAGGCTGGAGTTTCTTCATGAAGTCTGCAGATGGTGTTCCTAGTTGTTCAATAACTTTATTCCATTGATCAATATCTGCACCATATCTTTAGGAAAATCAGCTGGAGAGTTTGAAGTCTGCACTACACAAAAATATCACTTACAGAAAAGTTAATGAAAACTTGGACAAAGGACACAAATACAAACTTCATTCTAGTATCAACAGTATCCTGAGCTGCCATGCAAAAAGCTAGGCTGACATAAAAATAAGGCTCAGATTTTGTAACTTTAAGGACAGGCTAGAAGTGCTGCACAGCACATGATGCTTAAATATCTCCTGCCAGTTATTATTTCTTGGCCAGTATTGAAAACAAGACTTGATGCCAACTCCAAAAGAAGCTTTATTTAGCAACTGTAAAATAACAGAAAAGAAAGGCTGCCCTTGAATCTTCAGAATTGCAACCTTAGACCCACCATCTACACTGAAGATTCTTGAAGGTAAGGCAAAAAATACATGGAAAAACCTAAAGAACAAATACATCCCATTCAAAGTAAGGAATTCTGTGCCTGTCTCCTAAGGAAACTATGCCTTGGGTTGCAGGGGTTTTTAGGGGAATTGGTTGGACAGCTGAGGTTTTTTGTTATTGTTTTTTTTTGTTTGTTTGTTTGGTGTTTTTTTTTTGGTGTGGTGGGGTTTTTTTCCAACTTTAGGGAAGGTTCAAAGGCTTTCTCAACAATGTGTCCAGATTCCTGTAGGTTTTTAACAGTTTTGTGTTTTGTTTTTTTTTTTTTAAGTGCATCAACTGTGGTAACAATCCAAGACTACTCTGTTCTTAAAATCTGAATTGAAGTATTTTATGGGAATTGCATTTACAAGCAACAAGTTGAAATTGTGCCTGTTTCTTCTGGATTGTCCCTTCTCCCTCTTTCAAGTGAAGGCATCTCCCCTAGACACGGTGACACCCATTGGAGATACCAGAGGCTGCTCTCAACCAGCCTAGGTGGGACAACAAAGCTCATACACCCTGAGAAGACACTGCATTAGTATGACTGATATAAAATTTACTCAGATCTGCACTTCACAGTCTTTCTGATAAAAATAAGGTGCAATTGCAGCAGAGCCAAACCATCAACCTTGCAAACATTCATAGCTAAATCCGTAACATAGCAATTCCACTTACCCATTCTCATAGACAGATTTTGTAATAGAACAAATTTGCTGCACTTTGAATTAAGATGCATTTTAAAAACACTGAGGTGTTTTTATTTCAGTTAGTGGGCCAAGAATACAACTAGGAATATATGCACAGTCATTGCTTCATGCTAAGATTTCAGGCTTCTGATACAAAGATTGAAAATTATATTTGTTTACTGAATATATTCCAATGGAAAAACTACACAAAAATCAAAATTAAGAAGTCAACATTGTTAACTCTCATGCTGAAACAAAGCACATACAAATAAATTTTGAACATACATCAGGAAATTTTGTTCCAAGTTGGAGAACTGATTTCTGTGAGATCTCCACCAATCTAGATTCAAGAAGATGCTTTTTCTTTGAGTAACAGCAGTCTGGTTAGTCAGCTAATCAAAACAGAGTCCAGTTTGCTGTGACCTCAGAGCACTGGGGGGAGGGCAGAAAAAAGCTTAATGACTTAGCCCACATGAGTAATAAGAACTGGAAAAAAAAATATTAAAAAAATATCCCTGCTATAGTGCTGGGCTTGAAACAAGCTAAACCTGTTATCAGGAACCAAACAGGGAGAAAATCTCAATTTCAACGTAAAGCATGCAGAGTGTGCAACACGAACAAATCTGCAGGCAAAACTATCCTTCCTGTTCTGGTCACCTCAAGGTCAAAAGTAACCAGAACAGTTTAGTCCATGCCCAGTATGCTGGCCTATTTTTTGGGACTCTGGAAAAAGTGAAGTTGAAAACAGTTCTTATTATAATCACAATAAAGCATGAATTTTTCCAAGAAAAGATGAACACGCCCTCAGGCTTTTTGCATCAGTTGGGCAGTTTGTTTCCTTCACCACCTAGGCAGAAAGAGCAGTAAAAACACCCTGGTCCTGCTAGGCTTTCCCTTATTTTATTCTCAGCTATCTACAGTGCCTGGTTTTTCTACATTTCCCATTTCCAGTGCAACAGCAACTGCCAGTAACTCTGGCCAGTAACTGCAGGACCTTGTTCATTTCCCACAGCACCCATCAGGAGCAGGGCCAGGGCATCCAGCACCTGGCAAGGCAGAGCATCTCAGTCCAGCCAGACTGCTCCAAGGATCCCAACAATCCCTGCTGACCATACAAGGAAATAAACTATGGAGTCTAGGAGTTGGCTTTCTGGAAGATAGTCTAGGGCACACACTAGGCAACATATTGAACTTGGTTCCCTGCTTTAAATCCCCAAATACTAAGACATTTTAATATCAAAGTTAAAAAAACAAACAAACAAACAAACAAACAACTCAAGAAACCCTCAAAATAAACCTACAAAAAGATGGGAAGCTTCATGGCCCAGCACACCAGCAGCCCCCTCAAACCACACTCTCAAATCAATCTTGCAGCTGCAGGTAAAGGAAAGCAACAATCTCACTGAAGGAGTTACGCAGCCAGGAAAACTTTCAACCCCACAAGCAGTTATCAGGATTTCACATTAAAGAGAAGTGCAGCTCTTGCAAGAGGAAAAAACCCTGTAAAGTTGTGCACTTTGGTAAAATACCAGGGGAGGAGACTCCTTGAAACATAGACTGGTGGAGCTTCAGTTACCTCCAGAAAGCCACAAGTGATAACTTGCATCATCAACAAGTATTGACAAAATTTCCTTCATTAAATCATGATTAACTCAAAACAGCCCATGCTAACATGCAGGTGAAAGACACGTAACATCCATGAAGAATTGTGTTAGGTTGGTCTGAAGGCTTCAAAAGGTCAATCAATAAGTATAGAAAGGAAGAAAGGTGGAAAACAAAAAGACTAATTAAACAATTAATCATCTGTAGTACTAAATAATACATGATCAACTGCTGAAGATTAGTGTCATGAAATTTAGCATTAAAATTGAAAGTCCTCCTCTATAAGATACCCAGGAATCTGTGAACATGCACTTGATGCTTCTAGTGGTGGACTCAACTTTCCCTTGGTGACAAGCAAAAATATTACACTTTCTTCATGTGTATTTTCTTCTTGGATCACAAGTAGCTGTAGCTTCTTATGACCTACAGCCACAAAAGGCAATTGTGGTTTAATTACATTGCCTGGTTTCTCTCTACTTACTGATCAGTTTTGAATGTCTAGTCCTACAACACTACTACTTGGTACGGTTTTATTTATAAAGGATTAAATTGGGTTTGCTCCAATTTTTATAATTGGAACTTGATAATGAGTCAAATGTTTTAAATTTTATTTCTACAGAAATATTTTGAAATACATCAAAATCTTCCAAGAACATTTACTTTATTAAATGATCATTGATGTTCACTTATGTAAAGACTTGTTAGTGATCCAGTGATGTATTATTGAGATTTCCAATGGCTAAGCCATGCAAATATATGTACAAGGGGTTTGTTTTTAGTACAGAAAAAATTCCTACAATTTTTACTGCACAAGAAAGCAGAATTTTATCAAGACAAACCTGGGTCAAAAATATTGGAGAGAGGAATGGAGGAATAACACTCTTACAGAAAAAGTAAGCCCAAAACAAAATTTCCATAGAACAACAACAAAAAAAAACCTCCCAAAAGAAAAATTTTTAATAATAAATAATAGCAATAAAAAATACTTCTCATGCAGTGTGCTTGCAATTAGGACACTGCTATCCAGCAAATGTTAATAAGCAAGGAAAAAAAATCTGACTGAAATGCAAAAAACTGTACAATAGTAAAATGAGTCTATTGTTCAAAACGAATAGTAAGCAAAATCCATGCATAGTAAAAAGTAACTTTGTAGGCTTCTGCTTGTACCACTTATCTACAAAGAACAAGAGCAAGAAAATACACTTACTGCTTTTTATTTTTTAAACCTAGCAGTATCCTTTTTTAAGGTATACAAGCTAAAGCTCTTAATATAAATTCTATGGATTCAATCAGTACAAATTACATTAGATATGGTCTACTATGAAAATAAAAGGAAAAGGTCAACAATTTGGTTAATGACACTAATTTCAAATAGTACAGTAGATCTATTCAATCGTATTATTGAAAATATTGTTTATGCTTTTATACAGATCAAAATAATTGTGTTTCTGTTGGAAGTGGGATGGGATTCAAGGATGACTAGGGAAGGATACGATCAGTGCCTTGGAATATCACACAACCTTTCACCAATTCTCCCATGATGCACCCAACTGACCAGATATCAACTGAAAGTAAAAATGAAATGATCAAATTATGAAGTATCATGAACAAAAGTGAGGAAAAACAAACAAAAACATCTATCACCTACAATAAAACACAACAAGGTGGAAAACCAAACTGCTGGCATGGATTTTCAATCATATCAACACCAACTGACTGTTGCTAAATTCTGTTATTAGCATTTTCTGAAATAGAGTCAGTGTTTAAATTTCTGAAACAACCATGAAGGATACAATCTCTTCCTGGGAACAGGACTTTATGGAGGACCATTTCTGCCATAATGCACCCAACAGACCAGATATCCACTATCATATGTTAGGTGCAACAAGGACAAAAGATTAAAGAGGTTTTTTTAAATACCACCATGATGCATTTGTTCACTCACACTGTATTCCTACACTCCTGCGGATTATTTGTATTTTTTTCCCATCCAAAACAGCCTCTAAAGCTCTGATCCACATCAGCACTTGCTGTACTTGCACAATAATGAAGGATTATTTTTTTTTTCATTATCAGTGGCTCTGCAGAGTCCTGTGAGTCCCTTGTTTCACACAGCTGAAGTTACATGGCTACAAAAAGCATGGTAGCCCCAAGCCCCCTGTGATAAAGCAAAAGTATGCACTGGCATACAAGTGTGGAGGAGGCAGGGTAAAAATCAGCAGGTAAAACCCCCAGTAAGGCAAGTCAAGGACAATTTCCTTGCCAGCATTCAGTATCTTGTAGCTGTGGTGCTTTTAATAATACACCCAGCCTCTCTGAGTGCTATGCAGATTTAAGGGAACATAAAACATTGTTTACGACAGGGATCTGAAAGAGATTTCAATAATCTGAGCTGCAAAAGTGGACAGGCTGTTTAAAGAAGGTGCTTCAGAATAAAAGCACACTGATAACATTTTATTGTTTATATATTGACAGTTGTAAGGTTGTTTTTTTTTTTATATCATCCAATGTGTCTCAACTTTTTTTTGTAAGATGAAAAAAATGGCAACAAGGCAACACATGAAAGGATATAACAATTGCCAGGGGTAAGAGCAGTGTGTGTTAATTAGAGATAAGCACACAGAGCAGAAAACTATTCTATTCTTCACAATTATTCCACTTTAATGTTTTATTATTTCCAATCCTGTCATTAACACACTTCAACAACAGACACGGCAGGGGGAAAAATCTCTCCATCCCCCTTTTGAAGCTGTTATTTTGAGACAGTTACACTTTAGGCAAAAGATTTAAATCATTCCTCCAGCAACTTACCATTCTCTTTATATCCCATTCCAAGGATAACTTCTGGTGCTCTGTAATACCGTGTTACTACATATGGAGTCATCATAAAGTTAGTACAGGCTGTTCTTGCCAGTCCAAAATCAAGGATTTTGAGGGTACAATCTGATTTTACTACTATGTTGCTGGGTTTCAAATCCTAACAAGAAATTACTTCAGTTAAGGAAGGATCAGTGTACAGAGTAACAACACCCCCTCCCTCTCCACAGTCAACATATGCCACCAATTAACTTCATTAACAACTGCATATTCCTTTTTTGATTTATTTGCTTATTTATAAAGAAAAGGTAAATGCTGCACAGCAAAGTACTAAAAAAAATAAGCCACCTGCATTACAGTGATTCACAAATTTTAGCAGAATTATGATGTGAAAACACAAAGTTACCCAGTGATTGAGGAGAAAAATGAAATACTTTGGAAGATTCGCCTCACGGGAACAGTCATTAGTGGACCCAAAGAAATACAGAGTTAGGGAAAACTAGAATAATGGGGATTTATTCACAAAGTATCACAAGTAAACAAACTGCACATGTACTAGTACATTTAATTCTGCTTGTGTATGACTTAGTTTCAACCACACAAACAAAGTTTTCAGGTAGAAAACCTTTTCTTAGAGGAGATGGGGACATACAAATAGTCCACATGGGTTTACATGTTTTAGGAAGGAAATAAGTCTCCTGCTAAATACTACTTTGGTCACAGACTTGAGTATTTTCTAGATGTAATTCCTACTATTCCATTCCTTCTGGACTATCGCAGCTCTGCTCCCTTCCTAGCCTGGTTTCTTTTCAAAACCAAATCTCTCCATTTAATCAAGTTTCCATTCCAGAAAGATCGTTTTGTTTTGGTCCCAAACTAACCCAACCTAATGCTCACCACTTCAGCTTCTCCATTCAAATAAACTTCCTGCCTCTAGTTGGAGCAGCAGCAGTTCTGATTGCCTTGCTTGCTCCTGTGAGCCCAAATTTCTCAGCCA
Organism: Apus apus; assembly: GCF_020740795.1. Taxonomy (NCBI): domain Eukaryota; kingdom Metazoa; phylum Chordata; class Aves; order Apodiformes; family Apodidae; genus Apus; species Apus apus. The sequence goes on from NC_067294.1 coordinate 4,878,799, forward strand.
ATACTGTGTTTCCCCTTGAGCTCCAAATCCCAGCCATATCAGGTGCAGTTCAGCTGGAGGTCCAGCCTTCCTCACTTCAGTCTCTCACACATCTCACTCCATAATTTTAGCAAAGCCCAGCACCATGACTGTCTGGATACAGACTTCAGTTATCTATATATAGAACTTCCTTGCTAATACCACAGGATTTTCAAGTTAGACTTTTTCACCAAAATAAGGAAGTAGATCTGTTGTAGTTTATACAGCTTCTCAATTAGATTTATGGATTGAACCTGAAGAAAAAAAAAAAAGCACACTAAACTAGAACTGGAGAGAGTTTTCAGGCACCAGGCAAAAAAAGAAAGAAATTTAATTTTAAGAAATTTAATTAAGAAATTAAAGGCAAGTGTGTCCAGGAAATAGGGAAAGGAAAGGAACAGAAAACAAAAGGAACTGTCAAACAGACCATGAAATAACAAAATAAACCAATAAAAAGACCAGCAGAGAGATATATTAGGTCTGCACAGGACTTTGAAATTCTGGTAATTCAAAAACTGTTATCTTTCGATAAGTTCAGCACTAATTAAATCCACAGAGCTAGCCTGATTTAAGATCTATTTACAATGTAGTCTTTATCTTTGAACTAGAAACAATCTTCAGGTTTAATAATATTCTTATGAAATGAAAATCCCCCTGCATTCCCCCCTGTTTCATCAGAACATCTGTGTTCATAAAGAGTATTGTTCATTATCTAATACTACCTACTCTGTGGATGATACCAGCTGAGTGGAGATGTTTGATACCACATAGCATTTGGTAAAGAAGATAAGACATTCTTTCATGATCCAATTCCATATGAATAACCTGGCACAAATTTGCATCCATCAGCTCCATAACCAAGTATCTAAAGCACAAGAAAGAAAGCATTAAGAAAACTTGAGTCTTACTTTTCATATCAGGTTTAAGCTTAACATGAGATGCTTAATAAAGGTCAACTACTTTGCTAACAGAAGTGTCAAAGAGCTTCTGATTTAAAAAACAAACAAAACAAAACATGAATGACCACAGTTCCAAGATGAAATTACCATCTATTCAGACAGTCTTACTATTAAAAATTAAGCGTTCAGCAGTCCATCCCAAGATTAGAATTCCACTAGTTAGTCCAACAGTAATAATATAAACAGAACAAATCTGAGTTTGTGCAGCATGAAAAACTAAGACTGAAGTTGATGCAGGAATTTCAGATGTATCAAAAAAATTATGCTTCCTTTCATTGTATTTTAGTAAAAAGAAAAAAGCAAATTAAAAAAGCACAATAAGAACAAAGGAATTTCCAAGTTAAAATATTATCTACTTACCCACCTCAGACACACACTTCCCCATTTACCCAAGAATTTATCCATTCACACACCACAACAGAATATTCACTTGAATCTATAAATACCCCATGAATTAAATCACCATGAATCCTTTCTAGACTGGCATAGCTTGCATAAAAAATAAATATATTTCATTTTTAATTGAGGCCAAAAATACTGTTGTGCTGATGTAACTGATATGGCAAAAAAATGATATCAGGTTATCCAGACCAAGTTATTATCCCAAGGTGACCCATTTAGCTAAAGGACAAAGCACACAAACCAGATGCAAACACCATCAGCAAAGTGTAACAAATGAATGACAGCTAAGCAACCTCTTTTTGATTATTTCCCATTTCCATCTTATGCATGCAGTGAAACAACTTTCTTGGTATTTCTTCAAGAACTCCTGAAATAGAGACTAATTATGGGCTAAATTCAGCTTTTAGCCACCCTCTGTTTTCAAAGTGTGAAGTCAGTAAGGTAGTGGAAATAGAGCTACAGAGCTTAGGGCAGTATTTGTAAGGAAAATGAAAGCAAAAATCTAGTACTTACACATCTTGAAATTCTTCTAGTGACTTCTGTGGTGTAAATACATTTAATAAACTAATTATCTATAAAATAAAAATAAACATTAGAAGGAACTGCCACTTTAATTCACATGAAAATCCACTACTGCAGAAGCTACTACTGAAAATCAAATGCACACTATCACTACATACAATGTGAATGTTACTTGGCTTCACATAATTCACATGTGCTGAAAACCTGCCAATTCACAAACAGTTCAAAACTGCAGCACATATGTCAGTGGAACCACAACAGAACAAACCCACTTGTTTTCTTTTTAAAGTCATGGGACATTTTATTTCCCTCCCCAGTGCCTGAAATATATCCCATTTTTTTCCCCCCATAAATATGAATCTCTACTTGTAAGTCACGTTTTGCAGTGAATTTCAGCCAAGGCTGCCCAACAACACATACACAGAGATGCCCCACACCACCCCCTTAAACTTAGATTACGATGTATTATTTCCAGAGCTGCTAAAATTACTCTGCTGCCATCCTTAATAAAAACCTTGCTTTTATTCTCTTACTTCTCAACTTCACCAAAAGCTGACTTGAAAATGAATCTTAAAAGGCTGATTGACCCCAGAAAGTTTAAGACCCAAGTGCACAACTTAATCATCAGTGTTTATAGCTCATGTCAGTATCAGAACGTAAGTCGCATAAGCTTTATTTCTTGTACTTGAACACTGAAGCATCGACATTAAGGCTTGTTATTTTAGAAGGTTCAAAGCTTTTAGAATATATTTGTATTGTTGATAGTGTTTCATTTCTGTTTAGCAATAAATTGTTAAACAAAGCTGCACCCCTGCAAAACCCCATGAGCTAAATGCTGTATTTAATAAAAATCTCAATTAAGCTCAGGAGATTTAACTAAAGCACCACTCCAAGAGCCAAACCCACAAACAAACCCACTGCCAAGCAGGCTTTGCTGCAGTATGACTTAAAGGAGAAAAAGCAATACAGCAAGGCCAGCTCTATAAAGCTGACACTGATGGCAAACCTACACCAAGGCAGCAAAGACCTTCTCCTGGCACTTCATATTCCAAACCTCTCACCCAAGAACTTAACCATCCGCTGTGGAGACCTGCATCATCTATAGCAAAACTTTCCAGTCTCTCATTATTTTTCCATTAATTTGGAAACAGCAAATAAGAGAGCAAATCCTGAGCTGTTTTGACAATTCACAGTAATGAGGGAGAGAAATATAAAGCCAGGCTTACATTTTTGTGATTGACACATTTTAAAAGCACAAGCTCTCTGTAGGCCCTTTTGGCATGGGTTTGATTCTGAAAAGGACGACTCAGCTTCTTCACAGCAACATTTATTCCAAGGACTGTATCAAATGCAGCACTAGAAGGTTTCAAAGATAAGTAGGTTAAGTTGAAGTCTGAGGGAGAGGAGAGGGGCAAAAGGGAGACAAGAATGAGGAAAGAAAACAAGATTTGACACAAATCACAACCACTAAGCTGTTTATATTAACTACATTTAATTTTCATTTCAAAACCAAACATCCTTTAAAATCCATACATTCTTTAATAAATATACATAGGTTAAACAGAAGCCACTGGCACTCAACAGAATTCCTCCTGCCCTCCTTTCTGTGTTAAGACCAAATCTGTTGACTCAAGACTCACATTCAAAATTGCAGGACCTAAAAATATTTCAAGCTTATTTGAAATCAAGAAGCATTTCAATTGACTAATTGTACATCTAGGATATTTTTGGACACTGCTGCTGGCTGACAATCATACAGGATTTGCAATAAAAATTTCTCTTTGCTAAAGAAGAATCAAAACCATGTCTCCATGATCCATTCTGCAGGCACCAGTACTCACCTGTATGCAGGCAGTTTACAATTATAAACAACTGTAGTGCCTAGCAGAAAATTACATTCATCTACTGGTTTTAGGAAAAAAATAACATCCATAGAATTGAGAAATATGGAAAACTCAGATTTCAAGGGCAATACAAGAGTCTAAATGACCACTAATGAACATGACCACTGATTTTATCTTGGGTTTCAGTTGTGCTTGCTCCTTCCCTCTACAGTTTGAGGTGCAGGTGTAAACTTGCCTTAACAGCTCTAAGAAGCTGAAGTTAAATTATCTATGTATCCAAGATGAAAGTGGAAAAATTCTTCATCGTTAACACAGACAATTTGGCAAAATATATGTGAATTCATACCACAGAATACTCTAGAACATCAATCTTTAAGTAGTTCCAGTTTTAAATACATATTTCCTCATTATTTTCATTTAATGTTACTTCCATAGTGTAGAAAACAATTCTTATTCTCATATATTTTCCAAGCACATTTAAGCTCCTTCTCTACCTCATCAAGATATGTATAATGTGACTTAAAAGGACCATCATATTATAGTACTCCTGAAAAAAATCCATCTCCTCTGTGATAACAACAATACTGAAGTTATTATATGAAGTTTATCAACACCAAACCACTGCTTTCACTACTGGAACAAAGTGATGTCACCACAAAGCACCAGAAACTCATGAGATGTGCTGTGGAGGCATGTCCCAAATTTGAATCCATGAGCCACTTGCACTAAAAGCTTGCTAGCATTTCTTTCACCTTAGATCTGTGCAATACATCACTCATTATTCAATGATTCAATCACTTTCAGATTTAAAGCCTTTATGTCTGTGCCAAACAAAACACAAAATGGGAGGAAGGCAACTGGAGACAGACAATTGGAGAAATTATTTTCCTTCCAGATATGAAAGCACTGATGCTTCAGTAATCACTTCACCAAGATGTTTCACGTAAGTTAAAAAATTTGGCAGATGTTAATGACTAACTACACCTGGGAACTAGTATAAAATCAATAACCAACAGGGTCTGCAGGAAGTAGCTGTTCAAGTCCATCACAGGTTGGCAGTGAACAAGGGAGCAAATGTAGAGGAAGTGTCCCTTTGTTATTTAACAAATCAGGCTCAGCCTGAGCATGTATGAGGAACTCCACCTGAACCTCTTATTTTGCTCATCTACATGGGAGTGACTGAGGTCAACAAACAAACCCTGGAGCTGTCTGTTACCTACACAATCCAAGGGGAAGAATTAAAAACAGACTGGTAGAAGAAAAAAAACCAATGGGTTAAATACTGTGTGAGCATGCATGTATTTAATTTACCAAGAAAAAAAAGGCAGAAGATAACCTGTATTGCTACCACAACAATACTTCTAAATATCATGTAATTTTACAGAAGCAAACAAAACATAATAATGGATATTGTTGCTGATAAGTTTCTTTCCCCATCCCTGCTCATTTGAATTCAAGAGATTTTCTCATCATGGCACCTGTTTCAGGCACAGATTTTTAAAAAGCAGATTTGCCAGAGTCCACCCAGTCATCATCTTGGCTACTAACAGAATGTCTAGAAATTATTTCAGCATTTGATACAATGGAAGCACCTCAATGTCTACCCCACCATATGATGAAATTGGAATCACTGTCAAAGTGAGTTGTAGTAGGGTCTTGACTGCACTTGTAATTGTTCTGCCTCTTGAGCAAACATTTAATATTAAAGAGTAGTGATGTGACATACATGAGGAAATTATTAACAAAACATTATGACCTAAATTAGAGGAAATCACAAATAATTTCTGAAGACAAAAAACCTTTGTTTTGAACTGCAATGTACTACTTCTGTAGACTCTTGCTCTGCCAGTTCCATTTCACTAATTCTTTCCCTGGTGTCTAAACAGGAATTTGCAAATAGTAACAAACTTATTCCAACTGTTTCTTCAACAGCAAGCATAAGGAAAGTTACCAACACAAATATGTGCTATCTATAAGATCATGGCTTTGCTGCATTGAAGGAGAAAATAAATTTGCTGGGACAGAAAAATCAGATTCACTATAAAATTCAGGAAACTCAAGGACAAGAAAGGAAAAAAGATGTCAGGAAGTTGAAGACAAAAATTATTTTAAGAGAGTAATTTTGTGTAAGCAATTAGTCCATCCTAAATATAAGACTTCAAACATGTTAACACTTTGCAACAAAGACGTGCAGAAAGTCTAGAAGTGCACTCAATATATAAATACAAAAGGTGTATCAGATTTCTCTCCTATCCTGTTTCCAGTGTGAGCTAGAAATACCTTCTACATAACAACTGAGTTAATTTTTCATCTTCCTGGACCTTTCATTTATCACTTTTCCTAAATAGGCATTTTTTAAAATATTCATTTTACATTTTAATATCAAAGGAATAAACTAAGCAGAAGCAACACCAACTCCTCAATGCAAGTCAAGAAATCAGATAATCCCTTCTTCCTCCCAGAAGATTGACCTTAACACAACCCTAACTTCATTTTGAAGCAAATACCTAGTATAAGTTTAGAAATGCACTGCTTCTATTGAAAGGAAGAACACTTACAATCACCCTAAATTCCTGCAAGCCACCTAGAACAAACATAACTTGAAGAATATTTTTACCTGGAAAATGAGCATTATGCTGAATGTTAACAAAAATTAATAACCAAGATCTAGTAAGCCTATCCACTCATCTCTCAGCCCACTAAAGAATGAAATATGGTGTTCTCATTTTGCTTACTTTTCACCTATTAGCAGGGTAATAAGGGTATCTAAATTATTTAAAAATAAGGGCACGTTCTCACAAAAATGCACTCTCTTCCTATATATATTACGTACTGTGGTTATGAAAAGGCCAAAAATACATGGGCACGTGCTGGATAAGGAATTGCTCACAATGTAAGAGTCATCACAGTTATTCAGCAAAATTAATAGATTAAGAGAAAGTGCAGACTGGATTTACTGCATGAATAGTCCCCCATGTGTTGTGGTTAAGTCTAATATTGAGAGCTTCTGAGCTTATCTGCTTGCTCCCGTGTATGGAATCGTAAAATCCTATCAATAAACATTTCTGCTGTTACCAAGTAATCTTTGCCTAACAAACTAAGGGCTGGCACTAAGAAGTGTAGAATGGATTGCTGCAGTCTAAAATACATTTGAAAGATTTTACCTTTAGCTGGCCCAGCGGTGTGGTGCCGAACAAGAGACTAAGGTTCAGGATCAGACTAATGACTCTCACGTCCTGGGCCAGCTGAGGCTGAGGTGACACACCAAGGAAGACGTGGCCAGCCCAATCCCTCACACAGCATCCCTTTCTGGGTAATCCATGGAGTGACAATGACACTGATTTGCCTCATCCTGCCAGTTAATGGCAAGGCACTGCATTGATAGCTCCTAGAAAGGGACGTGCGTGGTTGGGAATAAAAGAGGGGGGAGAAAGGGGCCATGATGAAGAAACCAATAAAACCCAGGATCTCTCCATCGCATCCTCATACCTTACACTGCAATATCATAACTACATGGGGAATGTGAGAACTAGAAACAGAAATAAAGTGGTTAACCAGAAGGAAATTTTTAACCATTTTAATCTACGCAGTTATCCAAATATTCATTTTCCCCTAAAACCAAAACAAAATAGGTTTGCACACAAACTACAGCAAGCAGGTGTTTTAGAATTTATTTAGTCCATAACCCTGTAGGAAGAGACAGAAATTATCATCAGTGTTTTACATTCTGGCAGCTCTACCAGGAATACATTCAAATTTTGTTTTGTATTCTTATCTTTTAAAATGTAAATAAAGCATTTATTACTCACCAAACAATGCCCTGTGCCCCTGATCCTATGGGCTTCAATTGCTGGTACCGTTTTAGTACAGTGAATGTTGAATCTGCAACTTGAACACTGTAAAACTGACTATCACATTTACTGTCACTCATGGTGTAGTGTCATGTAGTTTTCTCTCTCAAGGACCTGGTGAAGTTTTCAAGATCTTAAAGAAAAAGAAAACAAATGTTCAATCTCTCACTAATTTCAGGCTGACAAGATGGAAAAAACATCATACATATTTTAATACACAGCCATTTTTCAACAGTGTATCATTAAATAAACATTCTTTCAACTTCGTTTATTACCACCGGTAATGAAACACACTTGCAGACAGACAGCAAAAAATTATAGACTTCAAAGCCTTCAATAAATGCATATTTCCACTCCAATCTCTAAAACAAAAAGCAGCTAAGTAAACAACTGTAAAAACAAAGAAAAATACCCAAATCCTGAAGGCTACACCCCAATTTAGAATTACTACTATGTGCTAGGACTGTGTTAATTTCTATATTAAAAAAAAACCCCAAATTATGTCTTTTAAACACTAATAATATAGATAAAAGTAACAACAGAAACCTGTGGAGTCCACAGTCCTTTCAACCTAGTTCAGCAGGAAATTTCAAGCAGGGCTCTGCCTCCTCACCTCTGCCAGGCAACCTTTCCCTGATCCATACATATCAAAACCCACTCTCCCTCCCATTTTAAACACTCCATAACATCCTGTGACATCTGCAAGTGTACTTATAGTCCTACAAGAATTAAAGAGTTTTGTGCTAGTCTGAAAGAGACTTTCATGCCATAATAGAGAATAAGTTATAACCATCTGTCAAGAGTGAATTAGAGGTAGGTAATTACATTGAAGAGCAAGGTAATGGACTAAACCTCATTAGTTCTGAAGTGCTGCAGTAATGAGAGAGTAGAGACCTCCAGTTTTCCAGGGTCTCCCATCCTGCTCCAAACCTTACAAGAAAATTACCTCAGTAATTACTGAAGAGGTCTCTAACAAATTCTCCCATTTTTATTTTCACATTCACTATGACAAATAGTGTCATTAGAACCCAGGGTAAATTGCACAGTTGAGTGTTCCTTGAAACAGGAAATGAAAGCAGATCATCTTCCCCCAGAGCAGCTGTCCCACCACTGGCCTCTACAATGGCTGCTTCACAAAAGAAAGAGCTGTGAGTCTCCCTCTCTCTTTGCTGGTCTGTAGAAGATCTGGAAGCCAGAGCAAAACAAAGTCCCAAGAGCAACCCAGAAGCACAGAAGGGCATAGTCACAGAATAGCTTCTGGCTGCTCTAAGAATTAGAATTTGGACCTCTCTCTTCCTGGGTGCATGCAGGAGAAACAGCACCTTTTCCATGGCTTAAGCCAGCAGGTGAATTCCAAGAAATCAGCAAGTGAAACAGGTGGAAGACCTACAAATCCTAATAAAGACTGTGTTTAAACTGAACTGGTAATGGTCTTAAGAGATTCTCAAGAAAAGTCTGGAGTCCCTTTAGCCTTCCAGTTTCTCAAAATCAAAGTAGCATTTCAAAAAGTAGATCATCTATTTGGTCATCTATAGCAGCAATTCAGACAGTAAGTTTATTCTCTATTTTCTCTTAGAAGCTTACGCCAAAAAGCATAAAGGGTCAGCAAAAGGAAAATGAGAGCCACCAACCTTTGCCTCTACCACAGCAGTAGTAAGGGGGCAGAAGAGAATTACGTTTCATAGGCAGTATTTTGAGGGACAGTCTGATGCAGTTCCACCATCAGCTCACACTAATACGAGAACAAAATGATGCCACTTCTCCTACTACATCCCAGGAAAAATACCACTCTTCTTTCTGACCCTTTTTATTACTCCAAAGCCACAGACTCACAGGTACAAAATTTTTCAATAAGTCCCTGAGCAGCCCTGGTATTTCTAGCAAATCTTCATATGTTGGAAAAAAGGTATGGCTGGAAGGTCATGATCCTATTTCTGAAAAGGCTTACAGAACAAAACCAAAAAAATATCAATTTTGCATAAGCAGGGCATCAAGTTAATGACCTGTTAAGTTACACAAGAACTATGTGATACCTCTTGATGGGTTAATGACGTATTTTCTGTAACAGGAATAAGTAATAGGAATAAAAAAGTAGGGGGAAAGGAAGTTACCCTGAACTAGAGAAACCCTCCTGTTAAGGAACCTCATCTGCACAAAGCCATCTTTTAAAACAATCATTTAGAGATCAGGATAAGCTCTTTAGACAAGACCCAAAGAGGGAATTAGGCAGCACAACACACAAGCGTTATGTATTCTGACATACTTTGCAATTCAGCAAAGTACCCCGCCTCTCCATAAGCTGAACCCTCATTTTCACCTGGGCTGCCTGGATGCATCAGGACAGTCATTACTTCAGACGCAGACATCAATGTAAATTGAAGCACCATGGGATTGCAGTTGTTCACAGGACTTCAGACAGACAATTTATTTTGGGGGCAAGATGTCTCAAATAAAAACAGATTTCCCACTGCTCAAGGAAAAAGCATATCTGGCAAACAGATTTCTTAATCTTGAGATGTTACTCTCCTATCTGAAATAATCTGATTCATTGCTCCAGCTAACACACTCCACACTTCTCCTGTACAGGAATTTTTCTCAAGTAGGTATTATTTCCATTTCTGAAAGTAAATTTTTCATTTATGGCTTCCTATCTACAACAAACAGGACCAGCAGCAAAGGAAAAAGCCATGGGATGGTCAGCAAACATACACTTCTACTTTCTGATAACAACATGTTACTGAATCATAATGTTGCAAGATGCTTTTCTATTTTAGTATATGTGCAAGATGCACATCAATTGAGTGTGTGGTTTGGTTTTTTAATATAACTTGCTTGTACAACTGGGGAAAATTAAGAATCACAAGGCTGGCTGAGCACATCACATGCAGCAGGAAACTTACAGAAGTGGTTTTCAACCTGTAGTTCATGAAAGATAACAAGAAAAATAACCCACACACCAAACCTACCATCAGTAGGCTTATGAGCTGTTGTATGGAATTCCACTAAAGAATGTTTAGAAGCTGAAAGCAACTGCACTATAGCATACATTCTGTATTAAACAGCCAATTCCCTAAAAAATACTTATTAAAATGGCAACTTATTATTAACCAGATCTGTCCTCTGGATACCTTCAAGTCAAAAGCTTCTGAAACAAACAGGTTGTAGCAATTGGTAACACACTCCCAGGGTTGTTTTGGTTACAGAAATGTTATTACTGACAATGAAGCCTACAAACCTCAAGAAACTTAGAATATTTTTTTTTTAAGCTTCAAACTAGAATTCTACTGCTGCAAATGCAAAGGTAACGAACGTACATATATATGAAAAGATATTTAAATTCTATGCAAAAAAATCTCCCCCCATTATCTTATGCACTCTTGCAAATGCACTTCAAATTCAGATGTGCACTTTTAAGGACTATTATCTCATAGTGTTGGGTTGTTTGGGTTTTTTTTAAATCTTGACAGCAATATATATCAACAGGTATCAGTCCAACTACAAAAACACTGCAAGCTACTTCCTACCCCTCTACTCACAGCCCTTCAGTAGGTCCTTACAAAAGGCAGGCATGGCCAAGCAGCAGCTGAGTAACGTCCATGGGTCAGGGCAGGGTTTGGAGGTACTCTGCATTTGTTTAGCTCTTCGAAAAGTTGTGTTATTTTAAGCAACCCCGAACTGTTACTGACCAGCGATTTTGCCAACTACCTGTTACAGTGTCATTCACCTGTTAAACACACGCTGCGGACAAGCACTAGATGTGTCTCACATGGCGAGTTAGTGGAAAGAGGAGAAAGTTTAACCGTCTGTGACCAGCTACGCTGTTGTAAAATTAGGCAACGGCCCTAGACGTGAGCAAGAGCAGACTTCTTACATCTCTTTTAAAACTTTTTTCTGAGAAATAGCTGCGGCTCAAGAGAAGCCTCCGGTTCGCCCTGCTCGCCCGGGGACCCCTCCCCGGCTCGGCCGCGCTCCCCGACACCCGCTCCGGCCCCGGGGGTCCCGGGGGACGCCGAGCGCCGGCCCGGCCACACCGGGCGGCACCCGGGCCCTGCCGGGCGGGCGATCCCGGGCCAGGCCGGACACGAAGCCGGAGGGGAGCAGGCGGGAAGGCAGCGCCCGCCGCGGCGGAGCGGAGCGGGACCGGCCCTGCGGCACGGGAAGGGCAGGGGGCTCGGCCGGGGCAGCCCCCAAGGCAGGTGCGGAGGAGGAAGGGCCCCCCCACCCGCTCTGTCGCTCTCCCCGCCTCCCTCCTTCCCCGCTCGGCCGCGGCAGCGACACCCGAGGAAGCCCGCGCTCTGCCCGCGCCTCGGCGGGCGGGGCCCGCAGGAGAAGCCGGGCACTCCGGTCGCCACAGCGCCAGCACCGCGGCCGGGAGCTCGCCCCGCTGCGGCTCCGGCCGCACCACCCGCCGGGCCTCCCTCGCGGCGGCCTCTCTCACCGTCTGCTCCCTCGGTCGGGCTCCGGCGGGACGGGCCGCGGCGCTGCCGGGCCGCCACCTCCTCCTGCGGCGCCCGCAGCGGCCCCAGCCACAATGGCCTCCCGGTGCTCCGCACGGGCCGCGCCAGGCCTGCGCGCGCTGACAGACAGCCGCTCGGACCAATCGCAGCGCTCTGTCAGCCAAGATCAACCAATCGGGCTCCGCAGGCGGGACCTACCATCTGCTATATAAGGGAGGGCGTTGAAGGACTGCAGTGGCGACAGGGCCGTGCGGGCCAATCCGGGCGCGGCCCCGGCCCCCGGGCGAGGCCGTGGTGGGCGCCAGCGCCTCCCCGCGCTTGTGATGTCACCTCCCAGCGCTGCCTCCGCAGGGGCGGCTGTGGCGTCCGTCCTCGCTGGGCGCTGGCGCGGTCCGTTCCCGGCAGCCGTCCCGTGAGGTGACCGCCTGCCGCGCGGGAAGCCCTCAGGGCGCCGCAGCAAAGCGCCCCGGCACCGCGCAGCCCTGCCCGGGGGCACCAGGCTCACTGCAAAGTCGCGCAGCCCTGACCAGCTGGGTCTGCAGCGGCCCTGGGGAGCGGGGCACGGGCCCCACAGGGCTGTTCCAGGGGGATGGTCCCGAGGGATTCATTCCTCCCCCAGGTAGCCCGGCTATTTTTGACCTCACTCAAAAATCACAAGCCACGCACGAGCACACCATCTGCCTGGACATCAGCACTGCTTGTTCTCTCAAACAGTTGCTGCCTAAAAATAAGTGCAAAGTATTTCCCCACCTCTCCTAAGACCAACAGCAGTTTGTGATTTCTATTCTCACAAATCTGTAATACTTTTTTAATAAAACAATTTAATGTATCAAGAGACTAGATGATGTCAGTTTCCTTTATTAGCACCACATTTCAATGCGAAGAGGATGGTAATTGTAGACAAACAGTTAAAGGGGTCTTTGCCTCACTTACTACAACACATTGGATACAGTTACATACTCTTGGCACTTAGGTCGGATCATCACTATGCTTTTTTTGTTATTATTTGGGTTCTTTTGTGTGGTTATGAGAGCAGTTTCAAGCAAGAAGCTCTTGTTACAAAAAGCTAGTGTAAAACTTTCAAACCCTTAACCTCCATAAAACGTTCAAAAACTTCAATTTAGAAGCAAGCTTGCAAAGGAATACCATAAAGAAAACTCTACTAATCCAGGAACTAGTAAATTAAATGCAGAAATGAAAGATTATAACTTTCGACTGTTTGATCAAAGCTGGTGTGACCCACAGTAGGAGCTACAATCAGAGATGACACTGCTGTACCAGTGTGTGTCCAGCAAAACAATGACCAACGCTCTCCTAAGTCCATTCCCCTGTACTCATGGGCTTCAGAGAGAGTGATATGGTGCAAGCTACCTAAGACTGACACTTTATTTTGGAACACTGCTGCTGGGTGAAGAAAAGTCAGGTGTGTCCAGCGGGGAGACCTGCATGACACAGAAAGAACCAACTCTAGAAACAGAGGAAGCAACTTTGGTACCAGGATTTAGGCAAGACTGGGGCAGAGCACTGTCCCTCCTACTCGTATCAGGGCACTGTGGTCTTGTACCTGTCTTCAGACCCAAGATGGGGAATCATTGAGTGAAAAACAAACACACAAACAAACAAAAATTTAAAAAAATTTAATTGCATTCTAATTTCATTGTACACTCTTCAAACAGAAATGTCACTTGAAAGACTTCCAGTTCCCTTATTTCCTTGCACTGTACATGTTATGCAAATAACAGCCGGGGTGGCACACGAAACAAAATGTTGCTCTGGCTTTTCAAATAATTAATTGAAAGCAGCAGACATTTAAAACATAGCTGGGAATTTACAGCCACAGAAGAGCTTTGAAAATGACTGGTTAAACATGAAACACAGATGCAAAGAGGGGAGGGGAAGCTGGGGAGGAAGAAGGACAACAAATTTCCAGTTTGAGGCTGAAGTAGGAAAAAGACCCCTAACAACTGTACACGAGTGTCAACATGCTCAGTATTTACATTCTGAGCTTTACCAATGCTAGATAAGCAACATACTAAAAAAATAACTTAAAAAAGCTATACAATTGTAGTTATAAATACTGTATCTTTAAAACTAGTTAAGTAGTGTAGGCTAAAAAAATGTTCACAGTTACTCTGAAGAGAGCTGTACATATATATATTGCACAGTAGAAAAAGTTCATTCAGTATATCATGTGTAAACAATTTTTATCTTCTCCTTTGGCAATTTCAGGACTTAAAGGAATATCTGCTGTGAGCAAAAGCACTTGGGTACAAGGCACATCAAAAGCTTTTAAAGCTACAAGATAAATCCATCTGACATTTTCCAGTTCACACTGTCATTCTCTTTAGAAAAACGTGTACCTATCAATTCAGAACAACACATTTCTACAAGCACAACTCAGAGGTCTGGTGATAAAAACATCAGCTGTTCTTGGCTGTTATTCCACGGTAACAGATTTGGCCAAATTTCTTGGAAAGTCCACCTAGAACGAAGAGACAGATTTTCAGTATATGACAGCAATACTGACATTCTGCATTTGACAGCGTGGGTTTTTTTTAGACTTCCTGAAGAGTTCTGCTTTATTCTAGGCACATTAAGACACAGAAGAGACCGTAGATCTGCAGATAATGACTCACTGCTGAATTCACCCCTGCTTCCAAAACCTTCCTAACAAATAACATTTGTTTTTCAGAGTACCTTTCCAAAGCAGTCATCATTATCAAACTGACACACCCAGCCAGCATCAACAAACTCAGCTGTACAAGGCTCTGAACTATTTTATGTTAAAGTGCATTTTAAGATTTAGTTCTTTGAAAAATTCCTATCTGCACTCTTAACTGATCAAACAAAGCAAATGATTTTTGTCATTTTTTTTCAGAAGGATACCTTTAGAAAAATATAAATTGGCTCTGAAATGCCACCTCTACTACCACAGTCACTATCAGCTCCACTAATTATTACCCTAGTTCTTTGTTAGAGATGTCATATAACTGGGTCTCTCTCTTTACACTGGTAGGAGAAGGTTCAAAACTGCACTAACTGGAGTGCTAAATACAAAAGGACTTACATCATATCCTCGGAGAACAGCCAGGTGGAAAGAAAGCAACTGGAGAGGAATAACACTCAAGATTCCTTGAAGGCAGTCAACTGTGTGAGGCAGCTCAATGGTTTTGTAGGCAAATTTTGAGCTTTCTGTGTCTTCTTTAGAACACAGAATGATTGGACGACCCTGAAAATAAAATTGGGAAGCATTAAGTGAAGAGCTGGCTTAAAACTGCTTTGAAATACTGGTTCATAGTGTGCCTCTGATCTGTGTGAAGACCCTCAGATAGCCAGCAAAGACCCTGCCAGTGCTGTGCAAGGACTTTTGTCATTCACTGTTTTGTGCAACTTGAATGTTTTCACCCTGTAGACATTTAATATTATTCCATTTGCTTCAAAACAAAGAACCCAAACAAATGACTCATGTGCAACCAGTTTTCACTACTATAATTACTAGTGTAAAGACAACCTACAATGCAGATATACCATCTTATTTCTAATTTAATAATTAGATAAAATAAATATCACCAATATGTCCTTTTTCTGCTGCAGTCAGCAGCAACACAATGTGCACAATCACTTTCCCTACAACATTTTATTGAACAGCTTACCTGTCGAGCAGTGACCTGCTGCAGAGCATTCTGGCACTTGGTGAAACAAGGATCCTTCATTATCACCATGATAACAGGCATTTGTTTATCTATTAAGGCTAAGGGCCCATGTTTCAGCTCACCAGCCAGGATGCCTTCAGAGTGCATATAGGTGATTTCTTTTATTTTCTAAAAAAACCCCAAACAAAGAAAAATGCCATCAAGTTACTAGTAAGTCAGACAACAAATAAAAGCCACACACCAAGGCTGTTCATCTGCTACATAAATACAGACAAATGGCATCAAGTTGGTATTTTCAAAGATCTGCTAATAGTGGAAACAGACAGGCTTGCCTGCTGGGATTTCTAGCAGGCTGCTGGTGGAAGCAGAGCTTGCCTGTGCACACCCATTTGCAGATAAAGGAATGGACTGATCAACAGGAACTGTAAGCACTAAACACCCCACACAGCCCTGGCTAATGCAGTCTGCCTGTACCATTTCAAGCCTCTGTGAGAGATGGATGTGCATCCATCCCACCAGAATGTTCATAGCATAATTTATGAGTTTCCTGCAGGAGCATCTCCTCTGAACATCAGCACATTGTGTTTTTCTGGTGTTATTTTTAAATGGGTCAGCATTTCAAGTGGTTTGTTGTTTTGTTTTTTTTTTTAAATAGACTCATTAAACACTACATTTATTATGTGAAAAAAACCAAGAAACTGATATTATATCCAGGTTCCCCTTATGCATGTGTTCAATCCAACAGGACTCTTAGTTATAGATGCAGTTTTGCTGACACCAAATTAAGTTGTAATGAAATATTTCCAAAAACCTATGTTGCAGAAGCCCCAAAAGCTCATTTTAAAGAACATCCAACAATACTGAGAGGTTCCTACCAGAGCTCCTTCCAGACAAGTGGCATAATTATACCCACGACCCATAACCAGCAGTGATCTTTGTTTGTACAGTTCAAGAGCCAAATCATGTATCTTCTCATCCAAGGACAAGACTTCTTTAATCATCTCTGTTGGGGCACACAAAAAGCACATATTAAAACTTTTTAAAAGGAAAAAAATAGTTTGCTTGTAGCAGGATGTTCTAATGATCTATCAGGAGAAATACAGTCAATATAATTCAACCATTATTTTTGCATCTTGGGCTGCAGTTTAAGGATATTTTCTCCAGCCTTATTTCCAGTAGTAAATTTAGAGCAACTATTCCTTTAAGTAGTGCTCATACATCTAATTTGTATGTCTAAAGGAAGTTGTGAACATCCATTTTAAAGTCACTTTGCATTTGTTTCCCTTTATCTAACCTGATTTAAACTGAAAGGCTTTAAAAAATTCAAATCATCAATTTTGTAGATCAAGTGATGTTTCTCAGATAAAACTACCTTATTGTAATTAGAAAACCCAATTGATGAAAATTCTGATCCTCCTACCAAGTTTCTCAGAAAGGCACTTGTAAAATTAGCAATTAGTGCAGAAACTAATAGTCCATTTTTCTTCTATTGTCTAGCTTTCAGGAGGAGGAGAGTGAAACTTAGATGAGAAAGAAACATCCTCAAGTAGTATTTTATCTTCCCCATTAAACAACATCCCTAGCCCTCCTAAAACCCAAAATATTGATTTACCTGGCAATGATTTTAGTCCACTAATGATTTCCTGTCTCCTTTTCTGCAAGGAAATTCTGTCTTCAGACATCATTAGGCCAAACATTACAAGAGACACAAATTGGCTGGTATAAGCCTGCAGACAAAACAAAACATTTAGCAGCTCAGTCTGAGGAGAATTAATATGATCTCAGTTTTAAGCGCTACAATTAAAATTTTAATTGGATTCCACAGAGCTGAAGTATGAAAGTCAAACACTGAACAGCAATTACCTTTGTGCTTGCCACACCTATTTCGGGTCCTGCATTGATATGCACACCACAGTCAGTCTCCCTGGATATTGAGCTTCCCACTGTGTTTGTGATGCCAACTGTCAGAGCCCGACGCTCCTTACAATACCGCAAGGCCATGAGCGTGTCTGCAGTTTCACCTGGAAAACATTTACATCTTGACTTCAGGTTGACACAGGACAGAACTGATTCCTGAAGAGCAGACAATTCTACACAAGTGTGTTCTAAATAACTGCACCCACACTTACCCAATGCAAAATGCAACTGAAAACAATCTTGCAGCACTCACTCATTGTCCTAGACATTTGAATCAAGTCTTTCATTCAAGACAAATCTGGCCCACGAGCCATCATCCTCCTTTGCAACGTGCAGAAAGTAATTCATCTTTGGTGTTCAAAGAATTTTCTAGTTTTCACTCAACTGAAGACAAACAATAAATGCAGCTCACCTGACTGACTTATAAAAAAGCACACGTCATCTCTGAATACAGGTGTGTTTCTATCCAGGAAGTCACTGGCAAGTTCCACCATCACTGGTAGTTCAGTTAATTCCTCCAGTACTTGTCGAGTCTGTATTCAAAAGCAGCACACGATATTTGTTAACATTGCCACCCTTAAAGTTCTGACATCTTAAGAGCCAGAGACCATCTAAATGGATTATTACAAAAACTGATAATTACAATTTACCAGAGCCTTAAAAATCAAGGTGAAAAAAAGTTATTTTCTAGCATGCTAAGTAACATTGGAGCATTAATACAGAACACAGCAGAAAGGAGAAATAAATAAAAGGACAAGACCCCTCAATGCAAGGCGAAGTTTGAGAGTTAGAAGGAGAAGCAGATGAAGAGCTGTTGTCTAAAACTCCAGCAACTAGGAGCTAAGGGTGCACATACAGCTACTGCAGCATGGTAACTGGTCCCACAGCCAATAATGATCAGTCTTCGGCATCTTCTGATTTCTTTCAAATGATCCTTCAGGCCCCCCAGCAGAACTGTAAATAAACAAGCAAGCATCTATAAATAGTGTATCTTATTTTCCTAGATTACATATTCAAAATCTGCAGGCTTAGTGCAGCTCAAACACCTGTTGCAAGTTACCTGTGCTGCTCTCAAAATTCACCCTGCCTCTCATCGTGTTGACGACTGATTCCGGTTGTTCAAAAATTTCCTTCTGCATGAATGCACTGAAGTTACCTGTTCAGCAAAACATTAGGTACATGGTTTGGTATCTGAAGCCTATTACAGTTACAAAGAGATGACTTTTAAGACCACCTGTGGTAGCAACCCAATTTAAGTTGATGTTGTTAGCTTAAATAAAAGCTTGGGAATAGGTGAGAAGAAAGGAGGGATTTGGTAGTTGGCTGGTTTCATTTCCCAGCGTTGGCAAGGTAACTGAATTCCTTTTCAAATTGTCAAAATTTGCCAAAGACCACAAAAACATGTTAACATTAGTTATATTTTCACCAAGTACTGAGATGAATAGAAGTATGTAGGACTTTTCCAAAGCTAAAAGTGGGTAAGGTACCATACCAGCCATCTTCCCTTGGTCTTTAAGCTTGAAATTGTCAGCTCCCAGCACAAACGGCCTAAATATCAGATCATTTTCACAACAAATTACCAGTTTTCTGTTTTATCTGCTACACAGTCAGTAACTATCCATCTCTGATGATACTCGTTTACAGATGTTTCAACCCACCCTTCATGATTTGCTGCAATTCCATCTGCAGTGTTTGGATGGCCCTGGAAGGATCATCACTAGCTGAACGCTCGAGGCGGTGAATTGAAAGTTTCCCATCAGTTACTGCTGCAATGTCATCATCTTCTAAAAAAATGACTCTGTTGGTGTGCTCAATGATAGCACTACAGAAAAAACAGAAGCAAGACAAACCTGATGTGTCAGTAAGCATTGGCAGCACTCCTCAAAGCAAGTAAATATGCCACACAGCACTTCCAGCCTCCCTTCCAGCTTATTTTCAGACGTAAATACAGATAGATCAATCTTAAAGGAAATGGCTCCATCTGCTGCTCCTCCCGCATTCTCACAGGAACTCTGAGCAGAATATTCAGGAACCACAGCATCTCATATCTGCAACTCCCCACTGATCTGATCTTGCCTCACAGTACTTCTGATAGACCCCTAAGGTCACAATCTTGTTTCTGAGATGAATGAGTACCTGATGTCCATGTTCCTGCTAAGTTTGAAACCACACCACCATTTCCTCCTCTGACAGCTGGACTAAAATGCCAAAACCCAGACTGACCTATACTCAGCTGATGGTGTCTATTTGTACCCTACTTACCTTCTTACACTAGCAGTATTGTAGAGGTTAGCAACTGGCAGGTACTGCACTTGTTTGCAGTTCAAGTGCTGATGTCAAGCCATCACATTTTTCAAGTACCTTAGCATGGAGACTTTATGACATTACCTGTATTAGAAGCTATTTTATCAGAAGGCAATTGTAAAGCAGCAAGACAGCATAAGACTTCCAGAACTATCTCACTTCTAAACAAAAACAGTATTTTGAGAAACACAGAAATACTTTTGCTACCTTGCATCTGAAGCAAAGAAGAATTCTACTGCCTTATCCCCAACAGCATGAAGGCAGGTAGAGCTGTCCAGCCTTTTCATTCGTGAATTGCATATGTTCTTCACATTCTCAATCTTGCCTGTTAAAGAAATGAGACACTTCAAATGCAAAAGCAGATCTGTTCCAACTCAAGATTACGGACTACACAGGTTCAAGGTGTCACAGTTATGCCAGTATTTTGGGAGCATGGGACTTTTACTGGAACTATGCATTCAGTAGCAGAAAATAGAATATCCTCAGCTAAGAAGCTATTTGGGGCATCAGCTGGTAGTTTTATAGCACAAAGACCAATTAACCCAATTCCTGATCATAAAGTAACAATAATTTTAGCTCTTTAAAAATAATGAAATGGAATTAATCAACTTACATGTTCTATATAAAACAGGAATCTGTTCAGTGGAGAGTTTGTACTTGCTTCTAACTCCAATGAGCAAAGGACTCCCTCTCCTACAAAGGGAAAACACACAAGTTTATAAAGAAAAAGGTGCATATAAAGAAGTCGAAGGACAGCTGTGAAGTTGAAATACATTATCCCATCTAGCTTCCTAAATAGGAAGATCCTCCCCAGTCCTGATCCAAAAGCCATTACATGGCAGAAATTGTCTGAACTTGGTTTGTTTCTGTAAGATTCAACAAATATGATTATGTATTATTATATATTAATAGGTACCATATGCCTTGGTGATCCTTTCCCCCTGAACTACATCCGGAGAGAGGAAAATGTATATGAACTCAAGTTGTTTTCCTTCCAGTAATCACAAAACATCTTAGCACAGGCAAGCACAAATTTGAATAAATTTTTTAAACAAAACTTACTCTGCCTCTGAAGTGAGCCAGCAATAAACTCTATAGCTCTTTACTATTGAAACACTTTTCCAACCTTTACCCTTTTAAACTCAGAAATGTCAGCTGCACCTCAGGAACTGTAGAACCTTAAGAATGTTTTTTAATTATATGGGTCAAATGCCGTATTGAAGAACTTATTAAAAAAATAAAAATCTCACAGGAATAAAAGAGTGATTCACTCCCCCAACACCTCAGATGACAAGTTTAGCTTCTCTTAATCCCTGCACGCCTAAAAGCCCAAACCTGAACCACATACAGAACAGTTCATTTCAGAAGATGTTCTCCTGCTAGAGAGATGGTCCAGCTGGCTTCTTCAAAGTTTTAATATAGTCTCATTCTACACCACAGAAGCAATGGGGTTTTTGATTGTAGTATAAAACAGTCTTTATTCCCACTGCTACTTCACTTGCCACTTTAATATCTTTACACTTCCTGAAAGTTGTTTTCCAAGTCATAAATAAAAATATAATTTATGCAGAAAAAAACCTCATAAATGCTATGATATCTATAGAACACTATTTGTATAATTTATTAATATGGTGGCATTTCAGCCAACCTGAATATACTTCTCTCAGTCTTTATTCAATATGATGTAAAATTGAACCATAGCCTTTGCTCTCCCCTTTAAGACACAGGAGAAATGTTAGTACACTCCTAATGTAACTTAAGAAACAGAAGACACAATGAGCTCCTTTACTGACACACTGGAATGATAAAAAGGACAAGACTAGGAGGATATGAGTTTGTCAGTGGTATGTTCTTCTCAGTGTGTCATTTGGACAATCTCCAGCTGAAAGTTTTGAGTTTTGCTGCACTTCACAAAGATCACACTGGTGCAACTATGAGTCTTGTGAGTTTTGGTTAATTAAGCACTTTAAACATCAGTATTCTAGTCTGTGTGTGTACATATATAAATATATATTTTTAAGAGATGTTACTTTTTCCTTTTTAACCTAAAAAACCCCATGAATTATGTATAAAATGGGCTTTTACTAACCTGGTAGCAACTGCTTCACCTGGGTAATGGATGCTCTTGAAAACCAATGCAAAAGCACCTTCCTGGAAACCATGCAAGCAGAAGAGAAAACATTAATGCTTAACAATTTATCTCAATTAGTTACATCTCATCAGACTGGGGCCCCTCTTCCTGAGAAGGCTGTGAAGGAAAGCTCTTTACTATTATCAGGAATCTCTTCCTGGAGGGCAGTCTGCACCTTTAAAGGAATTGGTCAGGGAGCAGAACAAGCCAACATGCACTTAACAGTGCATCAGCTGAACTATCAGGAAGAGAGCACTCAGCCTCTCTATAAATAAAACCAATAACTTCTAATGCAAGGGTTAAGAAGATCTTTGAGATGTTCTCATCATCCACATGAAGACTGTTATTAGATACTTACTTGTAATAAGAACATACAAGTCACTCCTCCCCTCATCTAGGTGGCTGCACCACAAAATTCCCTCTTGATCCACACAGGCTTTTGCTTAGTGTATATTCCAGCCCTGCTCTAGGGGAACCCTACAGAGTTGCTTCACAGGGAAGGAAGGGGAGGTGAAATGAGTGTAAGAAACTGCAGGAAGGGGAGGGCAAATATCCGCCTGGAGACTGGGGGAGGAAACAAAGCAAGCTTTTTCCAAGTTTGCAATGCATCTATCAAAGTTTTTAAGCATTTACATAGTAAGTAACAGTAGATTCCCACTTCAGGGTTTGGGAACCAGCTACGCCATGAATCAGTACAGCTTGTTAGATCTATTTCCAAATATGGGAGCCAAGGCTTATTATTAGGCAAACTTGAATCACAGCAGTGTTTTAACATGATCATAATAGCCTTTAAGAACACACTGTCCTTTATGAGATATCTCAACCCCAGAGGCATCTGATTTTTTTTAAATTGAGCTGCTTCATTAAAAAACCTGCGATAACCTCTTACGCAAACAAAAACAAACAAACAAAAAAAACACCAAACAAAAACACCAAACAAAACTCACTGCTAATGCAATCTAAATATGTGCTATTGAAAAAAACTTTGAATTTACCAAAATTTTCATCTCATTTCTTGGTCTATTACGCATTGTTTAGAGGCCAAAAAGTGTTATTTGCAGCACCTGGTAAGGACTCCTGCAGAGGATCTAAATGCATAGATGCCAAATGCTGAGGAACCCCACAAATAGCTTTTACTGTAGTAAAGTGAAAAAAGGAACTTCCCACTTACCAACTGTTGAATAACTCTTTCTACCAAGGCTGAAAAACTGGTGTCCTCACTCTCTCTGTTGTCATACATGTATTTGATCAATTTTGGGATTGTTTCTGTGTCTGTTTCAGATTCAAATTCATAGCCTTTGCTCTCCTGAAATATAAAAGAGTAAAAAGTGAAGAGCCTTTCAGCTGCCTCCCACCAGAAATTGCACAGTAAGACAGACAGCTTGGAGCACTACACTGGACTAGGGGATATGCATCACTGTAGGCAAAATATAAAGACTTACCCTGTCCTAGCTACTCTTTTGGAAATACTGTAGCAAGACATGTAGTAAGACTTGATTAACATCTGTCAAGCAACGAAAGACAGGAGGGAGCTCACTCCACAAACCTTCTTCAAGAACTTGAGCACAAATTACTACTGTACCCATAAGTATGTTGCATTTAGGATTACAAGAACACACTACACTTCATCAGCTCCCAACTATCTACATTAGGCAGACTCCTGCACTCTACTGTTAGATGATATCAAGAAACCTGAATTCAGATTCCAACAGTCATGAAAGATCTGATAGCAGTTGGTGGAGCATTTGCATTCTAGTTTTAGAATAAAGTTGCCACAGACTCACCAGAAATTTTCTCAGGTCTTTGTAATTTGTGATGATTCCATTATGGATAACAACAAATTCTAAAAGGAAAAAAAAAATATATGTTAATCAGTAATGAAAAACTAAGATATTTAACTCAGAACACAAAATTAGAGGTGAGAAAAATCTACAAGTACTCAAGAAACTACCTGCTATACCTTTCAGACCTAGAGTTTATCACAACATGGACAACAAAAAGCAGAAGCTTACAAATTCTAAAGTTTACACAGGTTGTTCCAAATCCTTAAGACAGTTTTAAACTACACCCAGCAGAACAGCACCAAGCCATCTCAAGTGAAAAACAATACGAAATCTCTTTTTTCCAGCCCAGACAATATTGATGAATTTATGTTTTCAGTCTTGCTTTTTAAAACAAGGATGTTCTACTTTAACTTGTATCAGTTTTCAGGGAACAGATCTCATTAAACTTTTACAGTATTACTGTGGCCTCAAAAGAGGCTATTTTATTGCAAATAAACCTAGATAGAATGGCAACAGCTTAGCTCTAGTATACAAAATAGATACCAAAACACTAGGAAGAAGAGAGAACACATGTACTAAGTGGACTGAACCATTTCAATTTGATACAGTTCCAGAGTGCTGAAGATTACATACCATTCCTTTTATCTGATCTCTGAGGGTGACTGTTTATTGCACTTGGTACTCCATGGGTCGCCCAGCGAGTATGAGCAATTCCAAAATGTGTTTCAAAGTCTGCTTTGGAATCCAGATCATCTTGTTCTATACACAAGAAATTCAGTTTACTGAATATTTACAGTTGAGTCTCTCTCACACACACAATTAATAAAACACTAAGGAAATCCCCACAGGCAAAAATATAGAAGTTATATTTTGGCTTTTTTTAAAACCATTTCCTTTCTTGACATTGCACTTCAGATAGTTCAAGCTACTGTGACTCAAACTTCATTTCCCAAGACTCAGGCATTTTCAGCCAATACCAACAGCTAGGCCAACAGACCACATTACTACAGATTATAATGTAAACGTATTAAAACACAATGCCGGTTCTTCACAGATGGAAGCACTGCATAAAGCAGATTGTGATGACAGCCAGATGCTTAAATGCTTGTAAATTCTGTCAGAGTCCATGCTCTGACATTTCAGTTACCAAGCACAGAAATTATCCAAGTAAAGTACCAAGGGAGCCCAGATCTTGAACAAAGAAGGAATCAAAAGATGGGAAAGTAGACTGATAGTTTCACAGCACTATACCTAAAGACCAGCTTGCTTTTCAAGTACAGACTTGAGGAGCATAAATAATTTAAATGGCATTGGATTACTCCATGCAGTTATTTCTGGTACAAAATCATAACTATAATTTAATGGTCTGACTTTCTGCTGAGATGCAGATATTATCTGCCTGGGAGGCCAAAGCAAAGGGATAATTTTTAAGACACTTACTGTACAACTCTTCTTCCAGGGCCTTTACTTTTCCTCTTTTCTTGACTAGCTTGATGAACCTTTCTTTATCTTCATTATTATTTCCATCAATTGCCACTCCTACAGTATAGGACACAGTCACAAGTGTTATTTAAAGCATGAAATATGCTGGATGAAAAAAAGACTGAGGAAACACCAACAAGCACACACTAGTGAAATAATAATTTTTAAATTATCTTCAAAGGGACTTACCTGAAGTCTCTAGCTAGAACTGTGTATGTTCAAATCAAGCTAGATCAAGTCTATATCCACTGCATGGATTAAAGTATAAATAAGCCATCTCAAATTTTGCTCAAACATATGCCATCAGGCAAAACTTTTGCCCAATGAAATCAGCCAACTCAAATTTAAACACAAGTTGACTCTTCCTCATGCTTTCACTGGGACTCACATGCACAAAAAAGGCTGAGACACAAACTACATAATCCTGTATGAAGGTGGTCTTCCTCACACCCCGTTTGCTTTGCATATGTGTAGTAAACCTGAACCACATCTGATTAAATACCCATTTTAATGTCCACAGGGAAGTCAAAGGGGAAACTCCAAGAATCAAGGTAATTAGTTCTGATCTTTCAATTTGCAGGTTTAAAACAGAAAAATCCAACACACAGAAGTTGAAAGTACCCAAAAAGTCATGTAAGTAGATACTGGTTGCTAAAATTAATTTGTTGAGTTGGTTTACATACCTGCAGAATCATATCCCCTGTATTCCAGTCTCTGTAATCCCTTTATCAAGGTTTCAAATATTTCTTTCCGAGTCCGAGGCACTCTGTAGTTTAGATAAGCAAAAATTCCTGTTTAAAGAGAAAAGGGGGAGGGAGGGAGAGAAGCAAGGATTTTTTTTAGAATTTGCATTCATTCAGACTCAGTTTAAAATCTTTTAAAACACAGACCTCATCACAGAGAGGTCCTAGGGGCACCCAGCCTCTCATTTAGTGCAGTTCTCCCTACTTGGTTTTTAAATGGAAGGAGTTCAAAAACAATAAATGAAACAAGATCTTCATTTTCACCACAGAACACAGACACTCTCCCAGCAAGTTTTGCTCTCCTCATGTTACCCAGAGTTAAACAGTTTAGGAAGCTTAAAAAAAAATAAATCTACTTTTCATAAAAACCGCAGCTGAAAATGGGAACATTTTGATCTATTTCATATCCAGATCTAAAACTAGACATTCAAAGAAGGAATATATTCACCAGTACTAACACAAGGAGACTTTTGTAATCAAAGTCATGGCCTTAAATACCCATGGTAGGTACTAGGCACAACATCTATTTCTGAAAGGCTCCAGCTTAATCCTGAATACAAGTCACATCAGCAGGAAGAGAATAGAGAAGAAAACATAAAGGAAGGGGAAGAAGTCAAAAGGATAGGACAACAAAGGGAAGAAACAAGATACAGAAACAGCACACCCAAAAAACAAGCATTCTCCCTTTGCTCTGCCTCAACACAATGCTGCCTGCCAAGCCCAGCTCAACAGAGGCACAAGACCCCTTTGCTTGCCCCGTGTTACTCAGGTCAACGCTTACGGAGACATCACAGGAAAGACGTGAACCCGCTCCTTGCCTACTTGGCAATCAGAGCCTGGAAGAGCCTGCGAGTCTGATCCCACTTCTCTTGAATAGACCAGTCATCAACTGAGAAGTGGCTTTTTTAGTTTTCGGATTGGTTTCCCTCCCTCCTACCCCCACACGTATTTTTTTTTAATTTTTTTTTTTGGAAGGCAGAAATACAGAAGATTTTTTTTCATTAGAAGGAGTTTGGGGGATATTGTTTTATCTTTAGACAAGGCATAATAAAAAGTAACGTGCAAAGGAAAACACAACTATTCCTTTTCTCTGCCTACTGCTCTTCCTGAGACTTTTGATAGATTAGGCTTTTAATAACCCTTGCAAATCTGTACCCCAATGAAACAGAAACATTTCATTCCACTGTTTCAAGAGTTTCTCCAAGCAACCAGTCAGGACTGGAGACTACAGTTAGCAACAAACAGATTTTAGGAACTCAACAGATAAGCAGTTCAGACAAACGAGTGTTTTAGATAGAGAAATCCTTTGTTTGAAATTTAACACCCTTTTCCCCTTCAATTATGGTTCTTAAACTGTAAATGGCTGCAGTGAAGAAGCTGTTACGATGATCCACCAATAAATCTCCCCTATAAATATTGTTGTGAATCTGGTTACTCCACTGGTTTTATGCCATTAATACTGTTCATTTGAAAGTGAGACTACAAGACTATTACATTGGTCTGTGAATTTATCTTAGAAGGATTAAAGGGTGGAAAATGCTCTTCTGCTACAGAAGTGAGATTTATGAGGAGCTCAGGCTAATTATTTCTAGATCATCCAACATTAACAGAGATATAAAGACAACAGTTGCATTTAAAGAGGTATTTGGGAATTGAACAGCTAAATACTGTTCTTCATGGATGCTTTGAAAAATAATGCCTCCAGTTATGTACAGTCACCTTAGACTGAGAGCTTGTTGATCATTTTTCCAGACAGATATTTGCCGTTCTCTGGCACTAACCATGAACCTCAAGAGCAGCATTCTTCAATTTCTTCAATAGAAATTTCTCAACATCATTCCAAAACATTGCTACACACCTCATTTCAAATCCAGCTCTACTTTCAAGGCCAGATTTCACAATTTAAGACACATCAGCCTTCTATGCTCCACGTGGCATCTTTGACTACACAGAGCTCCAGGAAAAACTTTCCCTTGGGACCATCCTTACAATGCTACCAGTGTGCTGCAATTGTTAAAAGATCCTTGTTTCCAGGGAACAGTATCTGTGCTTCCACACACATGAATTAGAAGACACAGAAGTTGCCAGAGGTGATTTACAATGAAAGCAATAGCTGCAGCCTGATTTCTTAAGGAATATATTATCAACTCTTTCAGTTAAAGGAAATAAATCTTAACTCTCAGCACTGTTTCTCTGGTACTTTCCTGTTTCATGATTTACCCACTTGCATATTTTTTCCCTACTCAGTCACCATTTTGGCTAGATTTAAAGCACATTGCTCAACTCATGTAGAAACAACTTTTGATAAAGGCTTCTTAATTCCTTCTGGAAGCAAATCGCTATGACTGAATCATACTCATGATAAGAGAGTCCTGTGATGCTCACAAGTTACTTCATAATGGCCTCTCCAAGCTAGTGATGCCATTTCCAGAGCTTGCATGTCTGCTTCCCAATGAAGACTCTCTAAGCCAATGCAATACTGAAGTAGTATGTATCAGGTAAGGTAGTGTTTATTTGTCAGCACAGCATAAGCAAGGAAATACCTTCCTAAGTCACACATACAAACAGAGAATCCAATGAAAACATTTAAGAAGTGTTTCACTAGTGCATTGCTCTTTTGACCTGAATGCTACATCTCATTTATAACTTTCTGTAATTACAGAGTTTGCATAGAAACATGAGCAAGGTCAATCATGTCTGGCTTACCTTTAGAAACAAGACTCTCAACAAAAGTATGTTAAAACATTACTAAAATCAGCTTTAATCAGGTGCAGACACTGAAAGCAAGGCTCTCCCTTTACATACATATCACTTCCCCCTTACCTTTCAGGACTGCAAGCAGAGCATCAAGAAGAGGGAAAAAGTTCACTGAGTATATTTTTTGTGGGAAAAATCCATAAGAACTCTTGCAATTGCAAGATTTCACCAAAATCAAGAAGGGGGCAGCCTATACCTGAAGTCTGAACTAAATTAACAATTTAAAAAAAAAATAAAAGCATATCTCTACTGAGGTAAGCACATCGCTGATGCCAGAAACTTAGCTTTGGGAAAGTTACATTCTCAACTTCATATCCTGATGAAACTGATTTTCATTTAAAATCGCTAGATAATCAGTTTAAGAGCACCTCACATGGTTTTTAAACCCTGCATACTTTTGCTATACTGTTTTCTTACAGGCAACTGTGGTAACATCTCAACTTCGTTTCCTGAAGAGCATGTTTATGGCAGTATTTAATGTCTGATGTATTTTCAAATAGAAAACAATGGCTTTAAATCTTCACGTGCTAACAGAAAACACAACAGGACACGTTTTCAAGACTTAAACACAGAAAGATATGCAAAAATAAATTAAAAGAAGCAACGTAAAAAACATTGGTTGCAACCTTAAGAACTCCTGCACTTTCTACAGCAGATCAGCATAGAAAGGAAGATGTGGGACATCTTTCATGATAACAAATGTCACAAAAAAGGTCTCCAAATGTTGATGGGAAGAAAACCAGCACTATTCTCACTGCACTTCATGAACTGCTACTCTCCTTGCCATTCCATATTGAGTCAGTTACTCCACCCCAAGCTAAATGCTTCACCAAACTCATTTAACACTGTTAACACCCTCATTTCCCAATTGATATACAGCCCAGATATGCTAAGTTTTTGATAGGACCATTACAGGTCTCACTGCTTAGTGCTTGTCACCAAAACCTTTGGTCTGCTTAGGCACTGAGCCAAGTCTCTCACCTGAAAGGGTTTTGTTTAGAAGACACCGAGTTTGTGTCATTGATAGCCACCTGAGAGTCACGTAGGAGCTCAAAAAATATCCCTTCGTGTTACCATTCACACGAAAGGTGCTTGCTGGACTCCTCGCTCTTTCTGAGGGCACAACTAAAGAGGATCTGGAAGCAGGGAAAAGATATCTAGCTCAGAAAATACATTTTTGGGAGCCGTAACCACGCACTGCCAGGCTGCCTCTTACAAAAGAGGGTTTTGTTCCCTATAGCTAAGAAGGACAAGCAAGAAAAATTTTTTTTCTTTAAAAAAAAGTAGCCTTCCAGACCTGAGAGGAGGTTTCAGAGAAGGGATAGGGAGGGTAGTTTCACTTCTTGGTTTCACTAAAATTTCTTCTATAAGTAGAATACATTGCATGAGCAGCTTCTGAGCCCACAGTTTGATTTTAATCTGATCCAAGCGTACCCGAGCAGCTGTACAACGCGATGCAGGGATTATCTTCACCATCTCCTCTTCGTTGGACAAGGGACAGCGAACAAACCCTCACCGACTAAGAAATAAGCTCTTTCGGAGCCTTTGTTTGAAAACCCACAAACTCTTCCTACCGCCGCAGCTGGGAAGTGAGTCAGAAGCAATTCCTCGTCCCGGAGGCGGGAAGGCAGCGCCAGGCGCACCGCGCAGCCGGAGCATCCTCCCGAGCCGCGGGGCAGCCGGGGCAGCGGCCGAGGCGAACAGCGCGGCCAACACCCCCCGGAGCAGCCGGCGCTGGGAGCGGGGCCTTTTTCCAACCACAAAACCCAGGGACGAGCCGCCGGGCACGGAGGAGAAGCGAGGCTGCCGAGAGACCATCTCCCTTCCGCGGGACGGAGCGGAGCCCGACCTGCCGCCCCCGCAGGAGCCGGGCACTCTCCCTTCCCACCGCCACAACACGGGTGCAGCGGGGCCCGTCCCGGCCCGGCCCGCTGCGGGGGAGGGTTTCCGCAGCCCCGGGACCCGCTGTCAGAGCGGGGCAGCCCCACAGCCCTCCGCTCGCGGGGAGCCCCTGTCCCCCATCCCAGCAGAAGCACAGCCCGCTTCGCCCGCGGGCACCTCGCTCAGACCCCCCCCCCCGCCCCATCCCGCCCGCAGAAGGGCTGCGAAGGGCCCGGGCTGCTCCGGCCGCCGAGGCCCCGCCACTCACCGCACATGGTGGCCGCGCACGGTCCCTCCCGCCGGCAGGAAGCGGCTCCCGCCCCGCGGCCTCGCCCGGCACTGCCGCCCGCCCGGCCGGCCCCGGCTCTTATAGCGCTCTGCAGCCGGGCCCTGCTCATTGGCCGCTCCGCCCGGGGCCCCGGCGGGTCCCCGGCAGAGCCCCGGCCCGGGGCGGCTCCTGCCCGGCCCGGTCCCGCCCCGCGCTCTGCAGGCGGGGAAAGCGGGACCGCCCGTCCTGTCGGGGCGGCGTGGCCGGCCCGGAGGGCCAGGGCAGCCCCCTCAGAAGCCGCCAGGGGCTGGAGTCCCTCGTTTTCCAGCCTTTTCGGCCGCGAGCGCTTAGAAACACGCGCCCTGCCGTTAACTTCATCCGCTCGGGAGCCGAGCACCTGCTTTCGCGCTCGGCTGAACGAGGGCCGGAGGCGAGGGCCGTCGGCCTTGCTCTGCGGTAGCAGACTAAGGTCTCGATCTGTGTGGTCTCTTCCCTTCACTCGGCAAGAAGGTGCAGTTCAGCTCCAGGAGTCTCCTCCAGCTGCTTCTTCCAGGGCCGGGCTCTCCCGGGGGCAGACAGGGGGAGGGAGGCCGCAGGGCTGTGGCGGGGCTCGCCTCGGAGGAGCTGCAGCCCTGACCCACAACGCAGCGGGCTCCAGCTTTATCTGCTTCTAAAAAACCCTTGGGATCCCTTATCTCAGGGAGCCCCCTCAGAGCGAAGGGAACAGGGACTTCAAAAGCGAGTGCCTTGCAGCGCGCTCGGGACGGCGAGCACTCGCAGCAGTAGCTCAAAGCTGCTACTTGAACAAACATTTCTTAAAAATGCATCAAGTCTCATGGCGATTCACCCTGCTTATCATTTCTCCTTATTAAAAAGCAGTGCAATATTTCATAGATACGACCCTAGTTATCTCACACACAGAGTTACAGAGATGTGAGCACGAAGCATCTTATTTCAGCTTGAACTCACAGGCTCATTTTCTATTGCATTTCTTCTCGTCTTTTTTTACATAAAGTAAAAGTTCCTTTAAACTTTGTCACTTTTTATGGAGAGGTGGAACAAAAGAAAGATTGGAAGATCAACCTTTCAACTATGAAAACACTTTTGGATTTTTTGGGGAGGAGATTTTTGTGCTACTTGAAGAAAGGGAAACTATTGTCTAACTTTAAGGCAAAACTTAGTTGAAAATATTTTTCAAGTCACAAAATTTAAGGAGATTGTTTGGAATTCTGCTTTGAATTACCCAAGTGATAAATTTAGTGTATTTTTGACTGCTTGTGTGGTGTGAAACAGCTGTGCACATGATGTACCATTAAAAAAGTGTTTTCTTTCCTCCCTCACCTCCAGAATAAGACCAAACAGGCCCATGATTTGTCACTGCTGTAGTCCCAGCTGTGTCACTGTCCTGCCATCAAGCAAGTCATGTTGACACTCCATTCCAGTTTGACTTGTCTGTTTAGGTTACTTTGCTCCTCCTCTGAAGCAATTTCTGACCTTTTTTCCCCCAGACCAGCCCAAGCAAAGGAAAAGGTTCCTATTGTCAGTTCTGCATGTTAAGTACCATTGCTATTTATATTAAATTATACACATTAAAGATAAATTTTTTTTGCTCCCTGTGCAACACGCATTTTAACTAATGAGTGGTGCAGAGACTGAGAAAGAAACACTCTTTAGCATTGCTACACTCATCTCCAAAGATCACAAGTCAGACACCAAGATTTCACTCATGCAAGACATTTCATGTTTCCATGTGACATTCTTAGGGAGAAAACTAAACAAAAATGAGACTCCACTGCAAGTATGAACTGCATTAATTAGCGGTTAACATGTCATTTTAATAACTTTGCAGTCAACACTTCCCAGATGCATCTGTCTAATACCATTTGGCTTTTTCATGACTTTCTGGACATGTATTAGAGAATGCCTGATTGTATTTACTAGTGGGTTCATTTGGCTTGAAGGGACAGATTTTACAGCACTCAGATGAGGTGATCAAACTGATCCCATCTTGCCTTAAAACTTGTTAATGTCTAAAAGCCAAAATACATGAAAACATCATCTGCCATATTCAACACAAGGATAGAGCAATTCTGCTGTAGCTCCTGCTTCTCTCAGGAGACCATAAAAGAAACAAAACCAGATAGCAGTTTTGACATAGTTTGTAAATTGAAGGTTGCTGTTCTCATGCTGTAAGACATCAAGGGATATAACTGCCCATGGAAGTCTGAACACCAATCTGAGTGTTACTTTAGGGATCAGGAATTTTTGCCCAGCAACTTTGTTTTTCCTGTCATTGCACAAGTGATGAAAAATAAAAGTAGGGGACAGTAGGGTGGTCTGGAGAATGCTGTATCACTGTTTTAGCATCAGGTAATGAGAAAGTTGCCTGGGGCACCTTTAGGCAAAGGCAAGGAGTGATGGAAATCATTCAAGATGTGGTTGGAAAGAAGAGGGTTTTATGCTTAGGTCCTAGTTCATACAGTATTTATGAACTGCCTTCAGAAGCAACCAGCAGCATTTAAGGACAGATATTTCAAACTGTATTTGCTTATCCAAGAGATTCAGATGTGTCTCTAAATACTTTATTCTGTTCCCTGCCAGGCAGCAAAGGGGACTGAATTTCCTACAGAGGAGTTTCAGTAAATTCAGTTGTCCCAGGGGGTAAAAGGACTAAACCACTCATTAGTAAACAGGTGCAGGAAAAAGGTAGTAGTGGATGTGAACTGCAAAAAGGAAAATCTGTGATAAATATCAGGAAAAAACTGGGAGGAGCAGTTGTGCAGCAGAACAGGCTGCAAGGGCTGGTCTGTGTTCCTTTCACTGGTGACACTGCTGGCATCTGTGTCCAGTGCAGGGGGCTTTGTGTGACCAAATGGAAGTCACTTCCAACTCCAGCACTTCTGCGAGTATAGGTGGGTTATAAAACTCCTTTTAAATTACCCTTTTTGGACTCCTGGTTGAGTGGCTACTACAGTTTCTGAGAACAAATAGTCTTTTGCTACATTCATGCTAGGATACACAGCACAAGTTCTTATATGAACAGTGACAATTTTGTTCTAGGTTTATCTAAGTATATATAAGAAAGAAATAAGCTGGACAAGAGGAACACTAGGAAGGATTCCCTTGAAGAGTTTTTCTAGCTTAAAAATGTGAAAGTCATGCATCCAAAAGCAGCCATTGTACATTACAAATCATCCTCCTCAACTAGAGTCCTGCAATTTTGCATTTTTACATATTACTGCCACTAAAAATATTTAAAGTGTTGAGAAATGCTGAGCACTCCTATCACCACCATTTTCATTTTAACAAGGTGGGACAAAGCTATTCCCTGCTGAAGCTCTCAAGAATATTTGAGCTGCCAGCTTGATCTGAATTTTTCTTAAATTTCTTTCCAGACTGATAAGGGTGACCACCATTAACCAGGAGTCACTCCAGTGAATCTGAGTTTCACAGAGAGAAAAAAACAAATGTAGGGGCCTGACCTTGCTGGCATTTGAAGGAGATGGGGCTGTGCACAGCATAGCCCCTGAGTGCTTCAGGACAGGACACAGCTTGGTAGGAAAGGCCTCCTGCCCTCTGCATCCATTCTGCTCCACAGCAAATCTTGAAGATAATCAGCAAACATCTCTGAGGTGAAGACAGCAACACCTTTCTTCTGCTGAGCAGTTCAAAGGAGAGGAAGATGTGATTGTTATATTGATGGTTCTCTCAGCAGAGGTGTCACTACTAGCTGTTCACCTAGGATCTGTCCAGGACTGCAGAGTTGGTGTTTTCAGTTTAAAAGCATATAATAGTAATTAACAGCTTTTCATTTGAGAACAAGGCAAAGTTAATCATCATTCCTTGCTGTCAGAGAGTTGTCTTTCAAGTGCTAAAAACTGTGTGTGTGAAGAGGAGCTACACATTAACATGAATCAACATCATACCTATGGTTGATAATTAAGTAACTGTGGTTTAATTCAATGATGGGTTTTCAGCCAAATTGTCATGATGAGCATGTGTAATATAAAGCCAGCCCAGCTAGTAAACTAGAGCTGAAGTACTTTATAAAAACCCACAAAGGCACATTTAGTAATAATTAATCTAAAGCATTATATTTTAAACAGCATCAAGTGGTTTCCTGAGTTTTTTATGTAAATTCTTCAGAACAGGAGTTGCAAATAAGTTAATGGGAAGTGTCAGGGAGAAAAAGAAATGTTTGGAAAAGTCTGGAGTTTTTTTTCAAGTAAGCTAGCTTTTGATGCTGGATTAATTTTCTCAGCCTGTTGTGTGGTCCTTCAGGTCAGGAGTGAGAAATGCTGACAGAGCAATATGGATATCTGTATACCTGCCCTCTCCTGCCTCATTTCTGGGAATCAGGACCATCCACTCAATATTTTACTTAAACACAGGATTCTCACACATTACATGGGGTTGGAGGGAGCAAAGCTAGCTACTTACAATAGCTGGAGAAAGCATGCTCATGGAAGAAGTAAAAAAGCTTACATTCCAAGGATAGGGAAAACATTAAAAAAATCCTTAGTTCTTTCCAGCATACACCAAATTACAGCTTCACTGAAAGTGTTTGAACAAGGAGCTGACTGTAAAATCAAAGTACCACAGCATCTCCATATGGCCCATACAGCTAAATCACACCACAGGGCCACCCATAACATCACCTCTTACTTCTCCACTGAAGGAAAGCCTTGCACCCCTTCCCCAGTCCCCACAGAGCCCTCCAGGCTCTGCCTCCAGGCAGCAACCACCACCCTCCCCGTGCAAGAATTTGGTGCTTCCCAAGCTGCACTGGCTCACTCAACACCACAGAGCAGGGCAAAGAGCAACTTCTACACCACTCTGGTTAATTTTATTTCTAAACATATGAACCTATCTTGCTATTTTGGTAGGAAAAAATTAATTCCATTCTTCTCTCCATTTGTTTTCACAGCCTTAATACCTCAAGGATTTAAACTGGCCTTTGAAAGGAGCACCTTTGAAGCTAGAAAATAGTTTTGCTGCTGGCTGCCCTCTGGTTTGCCCTTTAGACAGTTCTCTGGCAAAAAGCTTCTGATTTTGCAAATCAAAACCTGCTGTTATCCAGAACACATACCTGCACTCTCCACAAAGCAAGGTAAGCTGATGCTAAACAACAGTCCAATTTTCTCTACCCTGTCACCCCCTCAGCATTGCTTCCCTCACCATTGCCCAGCAAAAAGCAGTTCCAACTGGAAGGAGCTGAAAGGAAGCAAGGTTCTGGTAGTACAAGTGGCTTCCAGACAGCTTCAGTTATCAACAGTCCTAGGCTAAAACAAATCCAAATTTCTAAAAGCAGCCTGTGGAACAAGATGCATCTGGCTTTACCTCACACATTCAAATCTGCTGTCCCTTTCACTTCCTTCTACAATCAAGCTAGACATCAAAAATGTACATCCCAGGAACTTCAACATTACCCTTCTTCCCCCTTTTCTCCTACTTGTGAGTAAAATAAATGAATTAAGGAAGCCAGATTAAAGATACAGCAGCAATTTTTATGACTGGTGTATTTAACATTGCAGCTGATGTGTAATTGTTTATTGAATAAGTAAAAAATATATAAGTACTGTACTTTCAATAAAGTACCTCATGCCCCAATACCACTAAACCTCCACAGGTGACCAGATATTCCCCAGATTTAATAAATATATTAACAGTTATGATAGGTATCTGGTTTTATTGTCTAGCAACTGATTAATAAATTGAAGGAAACTTCTCTCACAGGTGGGTTATTTTCAGTCTTGGAGTCACAGCCATTGCACTGATATCATCTCCTGCCAACAGTTTCTATATTTTTCCTTTTTGAATGCTTTACACACATCACAGCTACAGCTTCTTTCAGTTGTTTTTGTAACAGCTTATGATCTTTCTTTTGGCAGCTTATTCAAAGAAGAATGGCATAAAGCATGCTTAAATAGAAGTGTTCATTTTCTTTCACTGCCAATAAATGACCCCTCTATATCTGTTTCTAGATTTTTGGGGTTATTTAATCTACCAGTTGCCAGAATCAGGGCACATTTGCACACAGCCATCTATCACCAGCTGCATGCAAACCCAGTTCAGCCCTTGTGCAGTTCCCTCTGCACTAGGGATTAGGAAGCACCTAAGAAAAAATAATGCAGAGCATCAGTTTCCTCACTACATACATAGTATTGACAGGGGGACAGAGACTGCTGAGCATAAGTGACATGTAAATAAATCAATGTTGTACGACCTGTGGGAAGCGTGCAGGATGTTACCACTAGAGGAGCAGGAAATTGAGGAAATGAAGGAAAAGGTTTTCAGCAACATGGCAGCTCTCCCCCCCACACACTGTGTCACCAGGAGAGCCTGTCCCACACCAACCCCACACCAGCCCACCTCTGCCACACACCCCCCCCCCGTCAGGCTCAGGTCCAGCCATAAATCCATCCCCTGACCACTTCTGCAAACTACACAGTTAAACAACTGTTACAATCAAGCTAGGAATTGCACTGCTTTACTGCCAGTAAAAAAATCCTCATATTTTCTTTTAAATATAGTTTTCCTTTCTATCAAGCATAGGATTTTTGTGTTACAGTAAAATTAAAAATGCCCTTTGAGGTTCACTCACTCAGATGGACTCAAGCTACTCCTAATAGCTCCACCTACTAACTGGATATAGAACCTCTTGCTTAGGTTCCAACATGAGGTGCATGAAAGGAGGACACCCCTGTGGGGATGTTTTTGCTGTTGCCCTGTAAAGTTGCCTTTGGCAACCAAAGTTGCCTGTGGTGTTGTCTTTGGGCTGTGATTATTTTGGTGTGAACCAAATGAAGTAAGCTGTAGGTTGATTGAAAGCAGGAAATCTGGTTTTGAAGCAAAACATTGTCCTGAATTTACCCCATCATTGTATCTAGGCAAGTGGGAGACAAGGTGATGGTTCACTACAACCTAGACAAAATTTAGGGAAGAATTTGGGGGCGTGCAGGAGGAGAGAGTTGCCAGAAAACCAAAAAGGAGATCTTTGTTTTCTGTATTTTAGTCATAACTTAAAATGAAGAGTTTTTTTACTCTTAAAAAATATTCTCTTCCAATCATAGCATTTAATTTCAAATCAGATCCAAACCTTTTAATTTAAGTTGTAAATTTTCACAGCAGACACAGGCAGTTTTTAATTGAGTTGACCAAAACTGGCTGGCAAACTTGAAACCAAAACATCTAAACCCCTTATTTGCACAGCTGCATGCCACAGACTCTCCTCCACCCCCCATAAATGATTGTGCTGCAGGACATCAACTCTACATCAAGGCAGTTAGCAACAGGTCCTGTAACAGGCAGATGAGATGATCATAAGTCTCCTCTGACTTTGAGCTCTGAAGGTTCTTCCTATGCTTGAGGGAACTAGTGCAAAGTCTTTCACCCACTGCAGTGTTTCAACAGGTACTTCTATAGCTACACAGGTGGCAATGCCTAGGAGAGCATCTGAATGCAATAGTCAGTTCAGGTTCAGAGCTTGGCCTCAGGTATTGTTAGAATACAGTTTGATTACATCAGATTAACACAAACACAGATAGGTGTTCAATTACAGGCATGAAATGCCAACCTTTAACAGGAATATGTGCACTTATAAATCCACTTGGTATGAAAGACTGAAATTACTTCTAAGCAACCCAAATTATTGCAGTTTCAACTTGTATGTGCTAAAACCACCTAAGTTCATGAGAAGTTTTCAAATAAGGAAACACTATTTTACATTGTATATCTTCTGAGCTCATATACAACAAGTAGCACTAAAAGAAGGCAGAAGGAACAGCTTCAGTCCATCTTGCATCTACCACTGGAGTTGGAACAAGAATTTCTGTGCTGGGAACTGAAGGCAATGCTCTTAGGGATGACTGAATTCACACCAGCACCAAGCACCAGCACCCTTGGCAGTAGGGACCAGCAATTTGCTACTTCAGCAGGTACTTTACTTTCCTCTGAAGTGTCATTCGCTTTTTGAACAAGGTCACGCTGAGGAAATCCCAGCTAAGAGTCTTTGCCTTTTCCAAGAAAGAGAGGATTATCATCTGCTGTAATTACACATTCCAGTTTACAGAAAAAAAATCCGATTTCATTTTCTCCAAGTCACATTGTTTACTGGCTGTCCTGGAGCGAGGAGCACAGATGTTAAGTGAAGTGACACTAAAGATTAGAAAAGAGGGGTTCCAAGGGGTTAACTAGTCCTTGGCTCCAACTGGTGAGAGTCATTATCCTGTCCAGATATGGACAAAGCTTTCCTATGACATGACTTCTGCTTTCAGGCTGCTAAGACACATTAGTCTGCTCTCCCCCATGTCTGAATGTGAGGATAACCCCTAACTCAGCTTGGAAATCCAAGAGGACTAAACATGAGAAGCAGTAACGGGGATTTTTTCAAGCAACTGAGTCTCCCAACCCCCAAGGAGTTTACCCAACACTCTGAAAGTCCCAGGCAAAGCAGTCTGGTTAGCCTGTATTTACCTAAGGCTTGAAGGGTTTCCCAGACTGTAGGTGCAAGCAAGCCACCTCAGCATTCACAAGCAATACAGCTACTAGAAGCTAATGTTGAAATACCCTTTGTAGAAGACCCACAGTATTTGCTGAATGATTTTTGCAGGAAAAGGTTTCACACGCATGTTTTCTCTTTCCACCTCCCCTTTACTTAGGGAAAGGCTCTCTCCAAAGCTCTGTTAGTTGTTACTGTGTCACTTGTGCTTGTCAGAAAGCTGTTGGCCCTGGACCAGAGCCCAGCCTCTCCCACCACTTAGCATCAGAGGAGTGTAACAAACTAGGAAATAGTTGCTGTCTAAATACTACCGGGAAGTAACATGGCAGGGAAGGGTGGCTCCTTGGGCAGGTTTGGGGCTCAGGACATCAAGGAAAATGCTCTAGAAATTAGTTGCCAGGAGCTGGGATAATGTCATTGCTCCTCCAAATAGGGGGAGCCTGAACAACAAATCTAGATGGTGGGAATGGATGAAAAACCTATGAAGTGGAAGAAACAGAGATGAGACACTGAGAAGGGAGAGCTCAAGGCAGAACCTGGCTAAGAGCCCTGTGCCAGTGCTGGGTTAGGAGGGCTGCAGCACTCCTGTACTCTTACTTATGCAAACGTTATTTTCCCTTCCCCTCAAATAAATCCTATTTCAGCTTTTTCCAGGTAGTCACATTATTGAAATGCTGCAGTTTTCTCTTTCTAAGTCCCTAGAAAACAAAATTACCCCCAAAAAACACAAGCACAAAATTCCTCCTTTGGTAAGACACAGCACCACGTGCCAGGACACACTGTCAAAGAGCTTTGCTCCTGTCTCAAGTCAGAATGTCACAGGGTAACATTTGCCATGCAGTTTTTATTTCTGTGCAGGGTTCCTGTGTGTTTTTTGGTAAGAGGAAAAGAGATCCTTGTAGGGAAAATGACATAGGTTGAACTTTTCAGTGAATAAGTTAACATTACTTCTCCTGTCTCCTCCCCTTTCCTCTAGGAGGTTAGCACAACTGCAGTCTTTAGTAGCAAGTA
This sequence comes from Apus apus, assembly GCF_020740795.1. Lineage (NCBI taxonomy): Eukaryota > Metazoa > Chordata > Aves > Apodiformes > Apodidae > Apus > Apus apus. The sequence goes on from NC_067294.1 coordinate 4,919,283, forward strand.
TCACATTGGTGTTCTCCAAATAAACCTGAATTCCAGAGAAGCTCTTAAGAGCTCCTCAGCAAAGCTTTGTTCTCACAGATAAAGCAAACCAGGAAAAAGAAATTCACAAGTGTATGATTTTTCTATCCAGTCACTTATTTGCTGAAAGAGAGCAAAGAAACTCTTTCACATCCCTCACTGTGAATTTTCAGCTCTGTTTGCTTTGACTTCTTGTAGCTAAGCCAAGGAATAAAAAAAAAAAAAAAAGAAAACAACCCACGTCTGAAAATTTCCACTAATGAATTCCAGGCTTCTGGACTGCAAAACCATCTGCTTTCTCCCAAGTCATGTTGTCAACAACTGAACTCAGCTGTATGAAGGACAACAAACTATAATACAGTTACTCATGTTTCTACACCCCCAAATTTGTAGGCTTATTGAAGTACATTAGAGAAACCCACTAGGTTCAATGCAAGGCTTTGCTGCCACCTCTGCCTTTGCAAAAGCCCTGGCCACACTAGGCAGACAGGTAATATAGCTGGCCTGTCTTCATTGGTTGCACAGTCTTATAAGAAAGAGCCAGCAGACAGTCAAGCTCGCCACCAGGGTTTTTATAATCCGACTTGGGAGGCAGGGCTGGGATGCTACACTTGAATGCTATCAAATAGCTCAGTCTCTCCTGTTGTACCTGGGTGGCTCTGCAGCTCTCAAGGAGACATTATTTGTGTAAACAAGAAGACAGACCATTAAGCTTATGGTGTTTGTCAAACCAAATCACTGCAGTAACATTGCAAAAAACTGGACAAATTCTTTTGTCAAGCTCTGAGCCTATCAGTGACATCCAACTACAAGTCTGCTAATTACTGTGTGCACTGCAAGGCAATAGCTTGCTTGGCTACCCAGAGGTGCTGCTGGCTCCATGGAACATCCTCTGCATGAACAGCAACCACCACCCACCATCAGCCATTTGATGGAAAGAATCTGGTTGAAGCACCAGCACTAAACCCTTTCCTCCTTAGGAAAATAGCATTGCATCTTCAGTGACTTTGAGAAGATCAAGGCCTCCACACTGTACCTTACCTGCAGACACCAGCTCCAGCAGCAAAGGACTCCTGGGCACTTTGGGTGTTGTTTCAAGACAAGGGCATCATCTGAGAATCAGCAGCAAAGGCACTAGGCTGAGCCAGTTGTCAGTAGCCCACAGCTTCCCACTGCAAATTTTTTTCTTTTGCCTCCAGGACATAGTTGCTGAGTAAACTGTCTTCAAACACACACAGCTGAAGTGATTTCTTCTTACCTTCAGTCCAGTGAATACATCTTCATCAACTGCAGAGTCACACAAACAATGAAAGAGCCTCAACCTGAGGCAAATTAAGTTTTTGCCAAGTCTAACTCTGGTACCTTTTAGAGCTCTATCCCCAAGTCCAAATTCTTGCATTTATAATTTTTAAAAGAAACACAAACTATGTAATCAATACAATTAATAGAGGTATTTCAATGATCTAATAAGAGGGCAAAGAGAGCTGATACTACTGAAGGCTTCCAACATCCTCCCCTGTTCTCTGGGCAAACTTGTAGAATGCTTTTGACTTTCAGTTTTCTTCACTTCCTTTCTTTCAGCCTTCCTTTTAAAAAGGCACAAGGGAAAAAGAGGCATTGAGACAGACATTTAAAAACTAAACCCACATCTTTAACTTAGAGCCTGTCAAATATTTCCAGTCAGAAATACCCAGCAAAGCATAAACAGCTCATTCTTCAATTATTACAGCCTACCTGAATATATCTTGATAGGTAGGGGAAAAGCACAACTCAGAATAGAGCTCATCTTTCCTCCTAGGGGCAGAGGTCCTATAAATTTCTATGAACAGGAATAAATACTATTTCAGTTATTTTACAGACTAACAAGATCCAAAACCCAGTCCTAGTCCTCTTCCTCCTACTCTATTAATAGCATAAAATCACAATGCAATCTTTGCCTTGAGCCTGGTAAGTCCCCATTAGCTGCTAGTACTGAACTAACTTCAGCTTCCTCCATACCCTTCAGATTGGTACATCTAAACATACAAAAAAATAATTGCTCCTTTACATGCATCCCAAGCCAGGTACAGCTTGAGAGGTGGTGGTAAAGACTAGAACCCTTAAATACAGCCAAACATTACCCACTAACAAGAGAATTTCAGCCACACAAGAGAGTAATTTACCTGATCTTCACCAGCTGAGAGCAGCTCAGTTAATTCACAGATGGAGACTGTAAGTTTTTCAAGGGAAAAAAACCCCAAGCACATGGCTGCTTTGGGAATCTTAGTTCCATTTTCCATAGGTGGCTAATGGAGTTGGGATGACCTCTGAGCTTTCAGAAGCATGAGTTACCTTTGTGAACGTTGCATCCATCAGGCTCTTCTGAAAATGACTGAGAGGCTCCCACAGTAATGCTCCACACAAGCAATGACCTGTGTTGTACCCTGCTGCACCAACCTGCTGGTTTTGCCTTGTGGCTAGCAGGACCTGACCCCAGGGTTATCTCATGTATCACCCCTTGGGTTAAAATAAGTGAGAATGAAGCTGGAGCCAATTTCTTCCTTTCTTGTTCAGCCTGGTGGTTACTTGCGTTTTATTGCTTCTTATCAGCTCCTGGCCAGGTGGTCACTTCCTTGATCCAAGGCTCACTGCTGGCCTCAGGGAGTCCCTTCCCACTGATAATTGCATCCAGTACCTGTGTGTCTGTTCACACTCATATCTGTCCTTAGACAGGCAATCAGCTGCTAGGAAAATTCCTAAGAAAGCAAGTCTTTATTGCTGGGAGTTTCAAAGCACAGAATTGTGGTGCTGGGGACAGAATGCACACTATGTCCCCTCAGTAGGCTGGGGCAAGGGCTGTCTTTTATAGGCTGGGATCTCAGATCTGTGCAGGTGGGTTTTAATGAGCAGAAATGTACACAGGATAGTTTATTCACAACACCTACAATTCAACATTTGTATTTGGTTTTAAGAGGGCAAAGCATTTGCAGAGGAGATAGGTCTTGCCAAATATCCCAAAGAAAGCCAGAGGCAGTACATGATGCTGTGGATGGAGCCCCTGCAGTGTCTCTGTCCCAACCACAAGATTTTCTCTCAGCTCACCCTTGAAAACAAAAGGTGATTTAATATCTCACTTTTCCATATGAGAGGTCTCCCAGATGAACTACAGAGGTAGGACCTGCCCTTTACATTTTTAGCTTATGAAGACTAACTCTTCTTACCTTGCAATTCTTACTTATTGGTGTGTTACTCAGCACTTGAGAAAACACATCCAAGAACAGATCAAATGCTTTTATTGCAGGCAGCAAAAATAAAGGAGCAATTCCAATACCCTTCTTCTCTTTACCTATTCTTACTGTCCTGTGATACACATTGCTAGTGAAACAGGACCAAAATGCAATAAAAACTTCTCCTTCTTTGGCAACCTCTTGGCAACAGAAAGAACTAAGAGGTATCCCCTGAGTAAGCTACATCCAGTTCTTGTTCCTCTTTTATTAAAGAATCACCTCTAATACATAGCTTTTATTGAGAACTTAGAGGAGGTTTCAGTAATGTTTGTCTTTTCATGAATCTGAGCTCTGTTCACTGGGCAGAAAATTAAAAGGCATGTCTGCAAAATTAACAGGAAATACATCCTTTTTTGGCATGAAAAATACAATCCTTTCTACTAAATTTGGCTTATATTTTAAAAAGCATGTTACACGGATGGAGATTCTTTAAAAAACAAATTAGCCATCCTAAGCTAACCAAGCTTTCATGGTGCCAGTAGGACAGTAAGATACCAAATAAACTAGCCACCAATATTAGTTGTATTTTCCCTTTTCTGTCAATGTATTGCTTGTTGGTTGATTGTGTTTTATTTATATGGACATAACTGCTAGAGTTATAAAACTGCAAGGCAAAGTTGAGCCTACGAGTTTCTGAAAATGCTCATTTCCACTCTTTGCAGTACAATATTTGGGTCAAATTGATTCTACAGAAGAAATTTCAAAGTGTCAGAATACAGAAATAGCGAATTAGAATCTGCTTTTTCCCTAGGTGAATTATCTGATTAAATGCTATTTGTACCTCTTTGAGGAGTCAAACTTTTTTCAGAAATCAATGCTCAGCCATTCCAATATTCAGCCAACTAATGGTCTTTCTTGTGCTAATAGCAACCAAGTGAATGGATTTTTTTCTGTTCAATAAAACGATGTGTTCATTCACCTTTAGCCTCATGTATGGAAATAGTTAGGTTCCTCTGCTCTCCATATTTTGATTCAGGAGAAGAAATAAGCTGGTCTTTTGATCCTCTACTGCTCAAAATGAAACTAAAGCCACAGAACATTTTTCCAGATCTTTTGTGGTAAAGCAGTATCCTCTCTGTTGGAAACCAGCCTTTCTGCTTCCTTCCACAAAGTGAGACATCAGAAGGATGCTGCTGGGAGAGGAAGCTAACAAGAGGAAGGTATCTTCAGTGCAAATTATTTCCTTCTTCAGTCTGTATTTAGATATGTAAAAAGCTTCCAAGAAAATGGCTCAGCACATGCATTATATTCTCCAGCACCCCAGCTGCTAGCAGCTGGATGCAGTGTTTCAGCAGTCACTCTTGTAGGAATTATAGGAGCAATTTGCAGTAATAGACAGTAAGTACCCATGGATATAGACTAGGAGCCTAATTTTGCAATATGGGCACCCCCCCCACATGACTTCTCTTTGAAGCACAATCCCACTAGTCAAGATGCTGGAGCTCCCAGTCTGTGAACTGACTCTGTTCAGAGCAGGCTCTGAACAGCTGATTCCCTGACCTTCAGACAGTGCTATGAAAGCAGCATGTACCCCTTAAGGGACATGAAATACCTACCGAGTCAGCTTTCTACTTAGAGGGGTCTCCAAGGTGAACCCTAGAATTGAGCTCGTGGCATTTTACTTTAGCTCTAAAGGCAACTTGGAAATGAAAGTCCTGAGCCTCTAAAAACAATCCAGCATCATTTCCAGCCCTTGGTAGCCACGATTTCAAATTTTGAATGGGAGGAGAACAGTTAAGGAAGTAAGGCTGTCCTTGAGGAACTGGGAAATAAACCCCATTGAAACATCAAAACTACCCTTGAATGGCCTGATCTGGAAGATGTTCAGATGATAAAGCAGCTGCCTAATACATCTGTTTGACCTGATAATGTATCTGACAGAAGGAAGAGGCAGTTCCTTCTGCCAGAAGAGCTGTAAACCCTCTCCCAGATGCCTGCAGGTACATACTGTACCCCATCCCTTCCCAGCCAAACCCATCTTATGCTCATGTTCTCCTGTAGTCCCTCCAGCTCTTCCTTGCATGGATGCTCTGTGTTATCCCTTTTCAGTGCAGGAGAACAGATTCAGTTTCCTGGTCCCTGCCAGTGACTGTTCCCTGGAACCCTTTGTGTGAGCCCTCTGAGTTCAGATGATGAGGGCCCATCTGTACAAAATGCACTGGACAAGAACAGATTCTTGCTGAGAGTTACTTTAGCTTTAAAGCAAGGCTGAATGATTCTGTTCCTCAGAAAATCATCTCAATATTACATTTATTTCCCTAGCTGTTTTTTTTTAAGTATTTTGATGAAATCTAGTCTGGAAAACACTTCACATGACTATGCCAATAACGTCTCTGAATGTTCTCTCTAGTGAAAAGACAGACAGAAAAAATGTAATTCCTTCCTCACTAATCACTCTGCTCTCTGCCTCTCCCCTTGTGCGTAAAAACTTAGTCAAGTGATGGGATCATGTGCAATTTAGTGACAAATACAACTAAGCTAATGCAGGAAGAGGTTGTATTGAAGATGGGAATGACATGTTGATGTTGTAGTGTCAAGTCTTGCACTTCTGGGAATTACATCTCATGATCTTCTACAAAAAATGTAAGATCAAGAGCTGAGTCAGCTAAGCAAGAAGCAGGAAAAAGAATTGCCCTACAGAAAGTCCAAACCATCTTCTAGCTAACCACTTTACATGAATGTTGGCAAATTTGCACTGATTATTAGGATCAACCAATGGAAAGATAAGAGTGCAGGTACCAAAGGCCACAGAAACAGGCAGTGTCTTTTGTGCAGTTTCTGGGAATGTTGTAGTTGTGGTGCAGAATTGCCTGTAGATCCTCAGAGCAGAACCCAGCTGATTACACAGAGAGGATGGTGGCATCTTCCTGACTTCTAGTGGCCACGACTCGATTGACTTTCTGCTGTCTACAACCATACTGTGGGGAACCTGGCCCAACTTCTGAGTCCTCCTTTTACCGGGTTTTAAACCTGTCTAAACAACCTAGAACTGTAGCTGAGCTAAACCAGCAGCATAGGTTGAGCTGTGTGTTAGAAGGAAGGGCTTGCATGAAAAGCATTGAATAGCACAACTTGGGAAAGAGCTGAAGATGAACATTGTGTTTTGTACGTGATGTTCCCAGTGAAGACCAGTAGTAGAAGGCATAATTATTTGTGCCATCTCAGTTGGCAATGATGGGAAGTTTTAGGTTTCTGCAGCAGAAATGAATCCTAGAACACAGCTAGAGAGGTCATTTCAAGTATCACCATTTTTAGATACTCAGTTTGAATCACTATCACCTCTGTAATATCTGGGTTTAGCTGTAACTCCAACTCTCTAAGATCATTGCTGCCTTTGCAGAAAAAGGTCTTTAGGATAATGAGGATCCTCTTTTTAAACAAGATATGAGACAATAGCACTAGATCAGAAAAGCCTCTCATACAGACACCAGGTTCACAGCAGGGTGAGCCATCTTACTAGACACTAATTGTAGCAGACAATAACTTCTTCAACACAGAGATAGATTTTGGGGGTGGGAGAGCTGGCATTATGACAGCTCAATAGCCTTCATTTGCAATGCAAAATCTGTCAGAATTGTTTTTTTAATCTGACACTGCAAATTACACAGCAGTTTTGACCTTCATAAAAAGAGTCTTCTTCTTGATCTTCACCATTTGCCTGAGCCAGTCTTAAACTTTGCCAGTAGGGCACACAGATGAAAACAGGACACGATAGTAGGTTCTGCTTTCTGTACAAATCCAGACTTGAACATTAGCTGAACCATATTTGCTGGAGGGGAGGAATTGTTGATTTTTTTCTTCTTCTTTCCCATCTGTTTTTCTTTTCTCTGGGTCATCCATCCTAACATTTAATCCTAACACTCTGAGCAACAACATCAGCACACACATGATGCCACCAGTGTGGTAGGGTTCCTATCACGAACATCAGCAGCAGCCAGAACTTTACCCTGTGAGCAAAGTTCCTCAGTGGCCATCTGAACATTTACACTGAATGTTTTCTTTTTCAACTTCCACCAAAGAATGTTTGTTTTCACCTACTCCTTTTATTTCCTCAGTAGCAGCAGAGACACTTTGAATAAAGTAAAGGGGATACTTCTGATTGTTTGGATTCAGTTCAAGAAGGACAGATTTATATGTTTACCCTGGAAATGACTTATTGAATCATATTTGTGAGCAGAGCCAGGGAGCCCCCTTGCCTCCACCTCCCCCAGCCAGTCCTCAGGGCTCTGCCACAATGTGGTTTTAATTATAAGCAGGAGCCACAGCAGCATTTTCTTCCTTACTACAGTGTTTTTCATTTTGAGGCTGGAGAACAACTAGGAAAATCAACCTCTGTTAAGGAGCTGATTAAATTTATCAGGGGACAGAAATGTAGGTGTATTTGTGTTATATACATGTAGTTGTGTTAAAGATGTGATGGAGGAGGGGAGTGCAGCCTTACCCTGTGTCTGACTGTAGTGCAGCAATGTGATACGTAGTAAGGATTCATTGACAATGGACCTCAAGGCTCAGTTTGGATCTTTGCTGTGCCCCAGGATATTGCCTGCAGTTCAGGCATATTTATTCAATTTGGCTACTTTGGTAGTCAAGGAACTCTTCTGCTTGCCAGCTCACCACCTCAAAGCAAAAATGATAAACTGCTTCTTAAAAGATTAAGACGTTGAAGAAATTCCTCTTCAGTTTCAGCTTTCCTTGGGCTTTATTTTTTCCTGCCTTCAGTACATGAGGGTTAATCAAACCCAAGATATCTCTCTTGTTTCTGTCACATCACTATAATGCACTCTGCAGGAGCACCAGAACATAAATGTTCACTTTATTGCCTGGAGGGTGAGAAGACAGAGGTCCCATGGGTGAAGAAATACTTGCCACTTTTTGGTGACAAAAACATTCATCCCTGTAACTTGCTGAGTGACTTTGCTTTCAAAAGGCTTTTTCTGCCAGCTGCATTCATGTCACATTTGCTCTGGCATGAGGGATTAGAGCCCAACTGCCTCCTCAGCAAACCTATCCTGTAGTTATATTACCTGCAAAATAGCTGTGGCACAAGCAGAGAGATGCATCTTGTGCATTTCAGCCCCTTTCACCTCAGTTCCCATCTGTGTTTGGCGCAACACTGGCCAGGCAAAGGAGACAGCTTCCTGCAGCCCCCAGGGGTCCATGGGTTGCTGTGAGCATTTCAACACCATCTTGGCCCCATGGAATTGTCCTAATAAATCCTAAAAATAACATCAAGGCTTGGAGGGTTTTCTACTGCCAGAGCCTGTCAATATAGATCAGTTTGAGAGGCTGATATATATCGCATTACTGGTGTTAGCATCGTGGTAGAAGAGAAAATCCACTGGCTGAAAGAAAGATCTCCTGTTACCTTCTTAAGGGGAGAAGAAGTGAAGGGTTGTAGGGCAGAACTGCTTCCTGACATGTCAAGTTACAGCCATGGGAGGTTATCTAAAACATCCACTGTTGTTTTGCATGACCATGGCAGTGGACACTTCACACAGGGGCTTTGCTTGTGCCTTTCTTCAGCTTTCTCCTTTTCTTTTTCATCTCTCACTCCTTCAGGATGAGCTAATTTAAAGGAAGTTTTACTGAGTGATATCCTGTTTTATATGATATTTTTACTTGGACCCTACCCAGAGCAGTCAGTCATGAGACATGAGAGAGTCTTTGATGCATGAGACACAACAGGGTCACCTTTCCACAAAAAGAGACATTCCCAAATTCACATATTTTCTCTTCTGATACTTCCTTTTCAGCTGTGGCTTTGCATGAGATAACCCAATCCCTTGTTTTTTTTAAAAAAACACAAAAACTAGCATATATAATGACTTAGAATATTGAGCAAGGAGCCATTTACCCCACCATAACTACTTGAATCATCTCCAGATGTACCATATTAAATGAAAACTCTAGGGCAGAGAAGACCAGCTGCCATGTCTCTGACAGGAACAGCACTGCAGAAGCTCTTCTAGAGCCCCATTTTCAGTCTAATAGTAAAGCTTGGAGCAGTGTGACATTTCTTGCTTTGGGTGGGACAAATGATACTTCATTAATCACTGCTTGTTTTGGAGTTACATCACTGTCTATGAAACTGAAAAACAGAGTACATCATGTAGTGTCAGTAGGTTTGACCATCAAATTACGCAAGTGATCAGTAGCAGGGGACTGGAACAGGCCACCCTCATGGTCATAAGGTCCAGTGCAGTTTTTTGTCCAACCTCATGTCCTTTTCTATCTGAAAGTGGCTTTGTCTAAACCACCCTGAAAATGACACAGCTGAAAAATAGTGTCATTGAGTTCTGCCTTACCCATGATAATGTTGAATATGCAATCTGTCCCAGCAGAAAGACTTCTCTTTTTCATGTGTTAAAAATCAGATATAGAACTCTTAGAGTGAGGCCAGTTAAAATTTGTCAGTGACATTTTAAATAACCAACATTAGGGATTTTTGAAACTTGCCACAGTCATGCACAGGCAACACATACCCAACACTGCAAATTGCCATCTCCTTTCCGTCTTACAAGGCAAGACTGGCCATTTTCAGTCATGGTCTTTGCCCACTCTGGTATATTGCTCAAGTGCAGTAAAATGAAAACCAAAAGAATGGATGAATTCTTTGAGGGATCCAAGCTATGCACCGCCGGGCACCCGGATCCAGCTGGCTGCCCATTGCAGCAGGGGGTCCTCGTAGATGTGGGCTATTGTGGAAGGAGCAATTCTGTATACACAGCAGAAAACAGGACCCTGCAGCAGATGCTGGAAGTTTCTTGCCAACCGCTAGCCTGGAGAGGCCAGCTGAGCACTTGGAGATTTGGCCAGTTCTTGTTCCTGCTGAAGTTAATAGATTCTGGCATCATTCCGGATGGGCAGCATAATCAGTCTTCCTGGGGGGTTTCTCCCACATCTGTGATTAAATATGTGTGCAAGCTCCTGGATTCAACTATTTCATCGGTCATTCCTTTAATTGAGTTTGTACTTTTCAGACATACAAAATAAACATTGATTTCCTTTGTTAAATGGAGAGCAATAAACTGGGCTTGCGTACTTCTGTTATCAGGAAATAGTATAATACTCGAAAGTCAAAAGCTTGCAGTTTAATACACTGTAGATCTAACCTTGGGATGAAGACATCTCATTACTGGTATCAGAGAAAGACTTTGCACAATAGTACACATTTAGACATTTACATATGTATTTACATTCATACATGAAGCAAGATGTTAGCCCATAAAAATGTAGAGAATGATAAAGCAAGAGAAACAATATATAAAACTATAATCTTCTCCATCTACAATATTCTCCTACATCTGTGTTGGATCAAAGTTTGGCTGCTGAGGATGAACTTTCAGAATATGTTGTTCCCATTTTTGGTTCTTTGGGGATTTGGGGAGCTTTTCCTCAGCATTTTCATGAGCTCTTCATTTTATCTTGCAAAGAAGTGAGCAACATCAGAGTTATAATGTGGCAGACATTTACACAGGAGAAAATGCAAATGGAATTTTCTTTTCCCCATGTTTGTAAACTCTGTGTGCCCACAAAGACTTGGACAGAAAGCTCCTCAGCACACAACCATTAGATGGCTGGGAGGCAGATTCCTTCCCATCTCTAAAGTGGAAGAAGTCAAGATGTTATAGGCTGATATGTCATTGCAGAGGCCAAAATAATCATTACTGAATAGTTCTAACCCTAGTATCCAAACATAGACAGTGGGAGACTTTGCTGTCACACCAGGAATGGAGCTGGGCAGTCCCTCTGGTAGCTTTTAGCAGAAGGGTCTATCAAGAGGCAAAGGTTAAATCAATTACAGAAAATATAAAAAGTCAAGAGTACAAATAGCTGTCTGTGTTTTGAGATTTTAAGACCCAAGACAAAAGATACATTGTCTGTTGTATAATGCTTCAGAATCATTTTTGTATAGCCCAGTTCTTACCCCACTTTGAGAAGCAACCCTTTACCAGGTGCAGTGTCAAAGAGCTTGTGCACTGGCCTTTGTTTTCCATTGACGTGACTTGATGTACAAAAGCAAAGAAGGTCCACTCAAGCCTTTCAAAGAGCAACCCTGTAATTGAGAGATGGCAAATTTCTGTGTGCTCGAGGGCCCACTTCATCTCTGCTCACATATTCACAGGGCAGTTTGTGTAACCTAAGAACCCCTGCCAAAATCTGCAGCAGGCAATGTTCCCAGCAGCCAAATGAAAAGCTGTGGGGTTTTTAATTCCAGATCTAGCTCCTTCTCCTAAACCAGAACTATATGGTTGATCAGAAAGCTGGATTTTTGTAATTGAGGTAGTGCACTGAAGACCATATCTAGCAGACTTCAGTTTGTGTGGGGTAACCAGCCTGCAGTGAGCATGGACTCACAGTAGTGATGCTGGAAGTACCCCACTGCAATGCCACTAGTGACAGTGTCAGAGTGGAAGTGGTTTCATCAGTAAATGCTGTTGTTGTAACACTGTGGGGTTCTAGATCTGCTTGTGCAGCCAGGTAATGCTGTCTGCCCTGTCCTTTTTTTTCCTTGTTATTTGCCATTATTTTGTTGCTGTGGGAGGTCCTGGATTTGGACATCAGTGCTTTGCATCATTTCCCTTTGCTCTCTCTGTTGTGGTGAGCAGTGAGACATTATAGTAGTTCACATTTGTTTAGGTTTGTGGAATTTTTTTGATGGTAACTACTTACACATCCCCTTTCTGTAACAGCTGCTTTTCTGTAACTTGCATCTGTGACATGTTTTTGAGGCCAGGAGATAACAGATTTGTTGCTGAATGTAGACATAATGTACGTTGTCAAGACTCATATGCAATGAAAATCTGCACCCCTTCAGAGTGCACCAGGATTTTTTCTGGGTTTTTTTTCAGTTTAAGCATCCCTCACTGATCACTTGCTGGCTGGAGTTTGGCACAAATTCTGTGGCAGGATCAGGCAGGCTGATGGCTCAGGAATATCTGAACCACTGAGTCGGTTTTGGGGTTCAGGGATATTTTAATCCTACAACTTGTGCTTTTTGAATTCAATAAAGTAAAAAAAAATATAAGAGGCTGCTATGTAGTTTCTTAGGACACTTAAAATGTTCAGTCTTAGCTCATCTATCCTGGCAAACCACAGCACAGTTCTGGCCCTAAACTGGGGGGGCTGGATATACTCATATGGCAAAGCCACAGGACAAGCAGCCAGATTGAGACGTGGCTTCAGAACTGCCTTCCCCTGCACCTCTGCAGTGACATTCAGCCCTGACACCTGGACAGTCCCTGCTGTTCATTAGTCATGTGGGGCTGTAGTTAAGAGCAGTACAAGAAGAGGACACGTCAGCAACCCTTGGTTTGTATCCACAGAGAAAGAGCTGCTTGGGGCTTGGGTTTCCTGTGCTGGTCACCCGCCGTGTGGCCAACACGCTGTGCTCCTGGTGACTTGCTTTAAGAGATGTCCAGAGTGAATGGCACAGAAAGCAGCACAAGAGAGTGAGAAGACATTCCCATGTCATTTACAGTATTTAGCCCACTATGAACTTCAATATCCTGGTTGATTAAACCTGTCCTGAGCTCTCAAAGTCCCACCTAGAACCCAGTGTGGTTCCTGGGGACTTGGGCCTGAATCTCGCCCATCTCTTTGGCACAAGGTGGCTCTGACCAGGGATGGGCAGATCAAGTCCCTTCCACCCCCAAAGGCTCATCATGGGCAGAGCATCCTGCTGCTTATTTTAGTGCTTTGAAATAAGAGCATTCATGTTTTTCACTGCAGAAGTCTTGCTCTCCACCAGCTGGCACCAAGCCACCCAGCTTGGCAGCTCATGAGAGAGGGGGAGGAAAGTTGACCAGAAAGTATGAGAAAGGCAGAAATGAGGGATTTTAGAGGAGGGTCTCCCTCACTAGATCTACAGTTTCATTTATCCTGTCAAGGCTCAAAGTCTTCCAAGATTCATGTATCAAAAGGAATCATGCACGAGAAACACAGATTTATTTTTTGTTTGGAATGGAGAATTTTCTTAAATTTAACAACCCACAGCATTTTTGTTTTACTCCAAACCTAATTTCCTGATGTGTTATCTGTCTTCTGGAAGATGGTAATATCTATTTCCTTCAAATCTCTCCTTTAACTATAATCACAGCATAGTTCCATAATTAATTATTCCATAATTATACATGGAAAAAGCATTAGAGCACCTGAGTGTGCCTAAAGTCTCATTCCATATTCAGATGTAGAAAAACAGGATAAACCCATATGGCAAGTTATCAAAGGTAAAACTGGTTACTCTACTGGAATCTTTTCTTGATATGAGATTCTCTTAGCAATGGGAATCTGGTAGATCTCAGCTACCTGGACCCCAGTAAAGCCTTTGGTTATGGATCACCAGGAAAACCAAATAAATTGGAGGAAATGCGTATTAATAAGGAACTGCTGATTAAGCAATTTCCCTAGCTAAAGAGAAAACATCAATTTTGCATTGAAAAGGGAAATACCAAACCAGCAGCAGAAAAAGGAACTATTGAGTGTCCACGTCATTTGGGGAGTTCCTCAAAGACAGATTTTGAGAAATGACACCTACAGTCTCCATTAGTGAGAGTGGACACTGATTGCTTCCTATAAGTACTTGGAAAGATAATGCCTGTGAGAGAGAAGAGCTCTTTAAGAGCAATTTGAGCAGGGGAACAGATGAGGTTAACTGACCACAGAGCAGTTCAGGGCAGGAATCAGGGGCTTTCTCACCATCTGTGCAGTGCAGTTCTGGAGCAGCCCGTAACAGCACCTCATTTGGTGGCATTACCCAGGAGGGGGCTGGGCCATCGGGTGAATTACAGAATCACAGAATTGTTTATTTCTACATTTATGCCACTGTAAACCCTTGCAGCATGTGCCACAAAGGTGGCAGCTGTTCTTCAGCCCCATAGGTAGCACAGACCGAGTGGCAGCAGAGTGATGCTGCAGCTCCTCTCCCAGTGCCCTGTTGTGTGCATCAGCCTCTAGGCGTGGCTGCTGAGTCCTTCCTCAGCCTCCTGCCTCCTGCAGCACAGAGACATAGTGTTGCAGCCTCTAAAACACTTGGAAAAAAAATTATGTCTAAAATAGAGCAAAACTGAGCTCAGCAATGCCAAAGGGGTAAAAATCTTTGTGTGCTGACAGTACTCTGGAGACAGATGAGGTCCCCAGGGTAACCTAAAGCAGTCCCATGTCTGCTTCATGAGGATCTGCATTAGGGCAGCCCAGCATCCACCCTTTCCACCTTCTTTGTTCTCCATCTTTCTTCCTGGTGTGTATTCACCCAAGGGGACAAGGAGGCAGCCAGCATAAGGATGATGCCTATCATGGAGATAGATGTGGGGTTCTGGAGGGGCTGTTTTCAGCCTCCCTTGTGATTTTTTCCCTGCTATGTGAGTGATGCAAAGAGTTGAAATGCAGCTGCACATCCTGCCCTGGCAGCATGGGGGTAAGGGCAGCACTTGCCCAGGCCAGCTCTTTGTGGGTGCTGTGTGCTGGGGAGTGGTGGGTGCTGTTTGAAAGGGCAGCAGAACAGTGCTTTCCTCAGGTCCTGCACAAGGGTCACCATCTGACCCTTAAAACCAAAGAATGTGAAGTCAACTTGTGAGGATGAGAGATGTCGGGAGCTGGATTTTTTTGAGTTTGTTCTGTGCTTTAAAAATCCCACAAGCATGGAGGAAAAAAATGCACCCATGCAGTCTGAAGCTCTTTTGGCTTCCAGCTCAGCTCAGGATGACTGTGGCACAATCGATTCCAGATGCTGAGTTTCCGGCAGGGGCTGAAACACACACACACAGAGTTCCTCAGCTCACAGGCTCAGACATAATCCCAGACTCCTACAGACGGCAGAGGCTGGCAGCATGAGAAAAGGAGACATTACCAACTCCCAAACTCATTCCCCCTGGACCTGCCTAGCTCACAGGCTAGTGAATATTTTGGGTATTTTTAGGAGCACGTTAACAGGATGACGTTCCCTGCCTGTGGAAGAGGCACCAAGGAGCCCAGCACATTGTCCCAGGAGCACCAATTCACAGGGTTGGGGCAACATCATTTCCAGCCCCATGGGATTGCAAAGAGGATTAGGAGAGAACCCGTCCGCAGAGGTGCAGCTCAGTGATGAAAGTGGCTTGTTAATCTAACTGGTTGTTGGCAGAAAATGAATGATCTGATTCCAATTATAAATATTCTGGAGGGTTAATGATGATTAATCTGTTGTTACAGACTTGCTCTTTTATGACTTTTTCTTTATTGCTTGTATGACTGTATCAGAAAAAACTTCTTTCCTGTGAGAGTGACAGAGCCCTGGGACAGGCTGCCCAGAGAGGTTGTGGAGTCTCCTTCTCTGGAGACATTCCAAACCCACCTGGACACGTTCCTGTGTGATGTGCTCTGGGTGATCCTGCTCTGGCAGGGGGGTTGGACTGGATAATCTTTCAAGGTCCCTTCCAACCCCTAAGATTCTGTGATTCTGTGATTCTGTGATACTCACTCATGACACCTGCTCCTTGTGGAAACATCCATCACTTATTAAATCTTTTCAAGTAATTTCGTAGGGTGACCATCACATATAAATAATACTTACGTCACTTTTTAATATGACAAATGACACTAGAGATCAATTTGCATTGCATAACCAGAATTTACAGGATCAAAAACTCCAGATACAGTTTACATCTTGCATTTTCTAATACTGCTGCCCAGCACCAGTAACAAGAAACAATTAAACTTAGCATCTCTCTGGCATGTTGAGGGAGAGTGTCTCCACTCCTGCTGTGCAGCACAACTCAGCCTCTGCTGTGGATGGTGGACTCCAGGAATGCCCACAGGCAAGGGCTCTAGCTGGGACTCAGCACAAGGTCAAAGGAAAGCCAATTTTATTAAGCATTTTTACTATGAAGATATAAACTTGCAATAAAACATTAGCAACTGCTTTAGGCTGGGATTTTCCAGAAACTGAAGGGGCAATAGGTCCCCAAAGCCCACTGGACTGGTACCCAGCTCTTACAGGCTTCTCTGAGCAGCCCAGCCTTCACTCTGACTCATTGCCCATTCCACTGCCATTATTTCTTCATAAGTTTTCATTTAAGTTATTGTGCTCTTAATTTCCTGTTTCACAATCCTTTAGTGATGCCAGCAGAATATATTAATTCAGATTTCTGGATTTGCATTTGAACGTTTAAAGGATTAAAATTAATCACAGCTCCTCAGTGGCCCAAGGCGATCAAAGGTTTAGCATCCACATTTCAGATTAATATTTGTCCTGACTGTCATTTGCCACAGCCCAACTACAGAAAAAAGCCAAACAGACCACGACTGGATCTTCACCAGACATAGACAGAGGGGCAAGTCCCAGTCTAGCACAAACAGGTGAACCTCCCTTCAGTGAAGACACGCTGGCTGCAGGGTTGTTCAGCTTGATCCTAAGCAAGGAAGTGTAGTGACACTGTACTCACTGTGAGTAATGAACAGCTCAGGTCTCTGACTAATGGCTGCTTCACCAGCACCATCATTATTTCATCATATATGAACTTTTTACTTTTTTTTCAGCAAGAAACCATTTCTCCCAGTAGATGTAGAAAAAGCTGGTTAGGTGGGAGTAAAACTGGGCACGAGCAAAAGATCTGTCAGCAGAAGTATCAGGTTTGTGGGAAAGGCTTGGAGAGATTCTGACATCAGGGCTGACTTCTGACTTGACTGTGCCTCCAGAGCCTCTGTTATGCAAGATTTCTCTATAAAGTGCCCAGGAGTGTGAAGGGAAAAAACCCAATAGCTGTGAAGCATCTGGACTGCCAGGAACATCTAATTGTGAAGTAATTCAAGTGCCTTCAATGAGCCACCCAGAACAAAGGTGAATTGCCCAGATCACCCAGTGGGCCCTTGGCCAAACTGCAGTGAGGATCCCAACTCCTAAGCCCCAGAGAGCAGAGTGTATCTCCAGCTAAAAGATTTATGTGCCCAAGATGTATTTATCTAGAGTTCTTCAAGCAGATTTTTGCCCCTGGCTTATGCACAAGTCCACCCTCACCAGTTCAGCAAAGGAATCTGGACCTTTCAGTCTCATTTCCATTGCAGATTGGCAAACAGCTTAGAAAAGAGTCTGGTGTCAAGATGTTTGCTGAAGTTGGTGGTTTGGTGAGATGGGAATAAGGGAAGTTAATTCTCTAGGGGGGAATGTGTGTAGTCCTAATTCTTTCTTCTAACCATGTGTCCGGCCAGAAAAATCCACAAACATGCAAGATGGTAACAACTGCAGCCAACAGAATTTTTCTACTTATTTTTCTGTGCACAAGATCTGGTGTTGCTGTACCTCAGATTCCATCCCAAATGTGTTTAAGTTGATGGAAAGATTCCCACTGGCTGGAGCAGGATCTGGGTCAGGGCCCCAGGACAAGAGGCAGAGCAGTGGCTCCATTTACTTTAGAAATTCCACCCGTGAGTGAGGAGTCCTGTTCCCTCCACATGAAACAGCTCTCAGTGCTCTGGTCTGTTGTTCCAAACACTGCTCCAGCCAGTGACATTTTAGGCACATGAATAATTACCCTTCAGACTCTGGAGGCATTGCTTTCCCTGCCAGACATCTCCTGCCCCTTCATGTCTAGCACTGATCTACAGACCTTTTGTGAGCCTCAGGTGTGAAAACCAGGCCAGTTCCAAGGCCTGAAGTGGAAACTGGAAAACAAACCAAGCTAAATAAAATATCCAAGCCAGGCGTTTTGTGTGTATGGAGCAACATGGGCTGTTAACCCCAACATCTGAAGCCTCTCCTAGACTCTAGGCAATGAGCATCTCTACTGATGATGGGAGTCTTTCAAGTAATCTTCTGTAGCTGTACCCAGCACTGAAGAATAGGGATCAAATACAAAAGAATCACTTGTTTTCCAACCCAGTTAATGTTTATAACTTTGTTCTCTTAGTAAGGTGCATGTCTTTTTATTTCAGGAAATGCCCTGGAAAGTGGTGACTGCTGAGTTCCTGAAAAGGGGAGAGGGCTCTTTTTAGCTACTGCAGTTTGATAAAACCAGAATTGCTGGAAGCTCTGAATAAGTCCTAGATGGATAGTTAGTATCTGTCAAGTTTATACCAGGCAGCATCCACTATGGATAGTGCAGGCAGCTTGGGGTGAATGAGCTCTTGTACTGGAACCAGTTGACTGCAGGGGAGAAGGATGGGATGGAGGGAGGGACCAAGTGGGTGTGACACTGACAAGGGATGGGGGAACACATCCTGCACCACTTGATGCTGTGGTACAGCTTGAGGTCCTGCTGCCCACCTCAGTAAATCAGTGGCTGTTTTGCTGCCAAGCTCCAGGCAGCCTAATTTATGATCCTTAGACACCAAAATGATGCTGCTGATCTCTGCACAGTGCAGATGTAGCCCCAGCCTCAAGGCCTGAATGCCTCTGGCTGCGGCCCCCGCAGGTGGCCTGGAGACTGCTTCGGGTTGCTCTTGCCTTCAGCAAAGCAACAGGGAGGAGAGCAGATGGTGGTGGTGCAGGTTTGGAGAGACTGATAAACCTGTGGAAGGAAAGGAAGTAATGTCCTGGTCAGCTTGGTTTAGGTCCAGGTGGAAGCAGGGGACAGATATTGTCCCCATGTTTGGAGAAAGGAATGAGACCTGAAAATGAACAGAAAGGAAAAGCTGGGTCTAGCAAAGCTAATGGCAAAACTTGCATTGATTGCACTGCATTTCATAAAAATTTCACTGTGTTTTGCAAAGATTTCTCTTCCATGGCTTCCATCCATGGCTATTAAAAGCCAGGTGTACTGCTCGTTTTGAATGAAATGTGTTGGATATTTAAATTGATACAACTTGTTGCATTTATAGCACTAATAAAGCTAAAGCCTGTAAAAGGAGGCATTTTGGGGAAATAAAATCCTTCAGAAATTTTAGTTAACACAGGACAGATGTTTCTTCTCCTACTGACAGTCAGCAGTTCACAATAATGGAATTTGCTCCCTTTTTAATTAAAAAGGCTAATGTTTGTTGAAAGGTGAATAAGAATAGATGTTTGGCAAAGGATCTTAAGGTATATTTTGAAAGAGGTCTGTTTTATTTCCACACTCACAGCTGCTCATAAGTCTAACTCTCTGAACTGACACTGCTGCTTTCATGATGAAATACAATATCTCCCCTTATCTTCTCACCCCGGGCATCGCGCGGCGCTGAACGCTCCGTTGTGCAACTTCATCTGCTCGCGGACGGGTGAGTGTGGGTTGGATTCATTTCACTTGCTGGAGAGCAACTGGAAACGATTTTCTATCCAAGTGCTGTGCTTTTTGTCATTTGACATCAGGCAGAACCCTGGGACTTTCCCTTCAAAACCTCATGCAGCAAACGAGGCCGATGCTCCCCGGCTCCAGCCCAAAGGCGCCTGCTCGGTGCCCCTTCCCCGCAGCCTCAGGCTGCTCATAGGGTCTGTGCTCACGTTTCTCACGTGCTGCAGCAGAAGGAGCACCTCAGAAGTTCGGGAAAAAAAAGAGGCCAAGCCAGGGTCAGTCCGTGCAGGGGGAGAGGAGAGAGGAGCAAGGAGTGAGAGGGGAAATGCAGGAGGAGATCAATCTCCCATGCCCGTGTGAAGCGGCTTGGCCAGCAATGCTCAGACAACCAAGGGGGAACCAGACCCTTGATAGAAAGGACAGGGGCCAGAGGGCTTGCGGAAGGGACAGGCACTTGGCAGGGGACTGAGAGTCTGAATTAGTGGCTGGATAAAGGGAAGAGATCCAGGGCTGCTGGGCCTCCCATCAAGTTTTCCTGGAGAGGAAAACATCTCTCCAGAAATCCTGCCCTGACCTTTCCGTGCACCGCGGTGCCTCCCTGGAGCACTCTGCTCTCCTGCCCAGGTCAGACAGGATTTGCCTTGGCACCCGAGTTTGGATCACTTTAGCTTTTGTTTGGTTGGTTTTTATGACTGAGAGTTGGCTAGAAAATAGTATTATGTTTAACAAATAAACGGAGGTTTCAAAATTTATTTTCTTTCAGCTTAGAAAAGAAATTGAAACAGTTCAAGAAAATTAGCTCCACCCCCCCCACAACTCATCCTAATAAATCTTCCAGCCAGTTGGAGCCAAGGGGGTTTTGCTTGCTTGCTTGGGATTTTTTAGCAAAAAAGTATATTCAATAAATTGACAGTCCTTTTTCTTTTCTGGAGGTAGAGGGGAGAGGAGACTGAATGGGTGTTTTCAAGCTTTTTAAACCACCTCTAAAGAATTCAGAGGTCTGGAAGTTAACACATTTCCTTGGTGAGGTTCAGCTTTCAGCCCAGCCGGAACCAGCTGTGGCTGCAGATAGAAGCAACACATTGTGATAGAAATGCCTGTGACAGATGGTGTCATATATATATATATATATATGTATATGTGTGTGTATATATGTATACATACCAACTCTTCCATTCACCCACCTTTGCAAAATGTTTTGTGACCCTCAGATGAACACTGACATTTTAAGAGAAAAATATCATTACCACTTCATTGTGGCAGGAAATCAGCTTTCCATCTTGAGAACTTTATATTAGTGAAAGTGGAACAAAAATAATTTAACTGCTTGCTAGTAATGTGGGAATTAATTGCATTCAATTTCATTAAATTCCTAGGGAAAAAGTATTTGGGTGTTTTAACAGCTTTTGAATAAATGGACTGCCAACAGCAAACAGCTGAGCTCTGGAACAGAGAGCTTGGCTCACAGTGGGAAGCAGCCCAGGGCTAACTGCTCACGTGGCTTTTATTCACTGCTTTTTTCCAGGTATGGCTGTCATCCAGGAAGATGATAAACTCCAACACCTTATAATTATTTCAGCAAAAACAACTTGGAACAATGCATCTTAAATTAAAGGGTACTGAAAAGATGGAGAGTGTGGTGAATGTACTTTCAATACCTCTGTCTATTGTTCTTCCAGGATAAAATTCTCTCCTCTCTACAATTTCTATGAAGTGAGAGCAAATCTGACAACTGCCCAAACTACTGCACGCCCTGTGTCAGCAGTCACTTTGGCTGCCATGTGCAGAGCAGACTCTGAGCTGTTCTTCCTCCAGGCTTGTCACTGGAGCTGGGCTACCTCTCTGAAAAACATTCTATTTACACTTCAGTCCTCAGCTGCAATCTCACCAGGTCTGGGGTTCCAGCAACTGCCCTCCATCAAAAACATTTAAGAATGCAAAAAAAGGAAAAAAAGAGATGAGAAAAGCTGTGGATGAGATGCTGGGCTGGCAGTCAGGAGGCTTTGGTGCTGCTCCAGAGATCTGCCAGGTGGGGGGAGCTCCACACGCCCCTTCCTCTTCTTTGCTTCATGTGTTTAGAGCCTGAAGCCTTTTGGGAAGGCAGGGTGTCTGCAGGGGAACGGGGCCCTCAGCAGCTACACTCTCACATCAGGCTTTTAGACACCAGTGGATTATCAACAAGAATATATTGGCTTAGACACCAGCCCTGCTCTCCTCTTCATGGCTCCTGGCCGTGTAGCAAATGCAACCTGAAATCTCTGCTGCATCTTCCCAGACCCAAAAGTCCCCCTGAGCCCCATGGGAACTGGCTCGGGCAGGGGGCTCTGCAGCTGCACTGGGCAGGTCAACACATTCTGACATTTGTTCAAGGAAAGGCTCAGATTCATTTGACTGCAGTGGTTTCTTATGGCTTCCTGAAATTGGGAGAATGGGGTACGTGTATATGTGTGTGTGTGTGTCCATGAAAACACACCAGTAAGAGCCACAGAATATTGGGCAGGAGGGTATTTAGCATTAGTATTCTTCCTTGAGGGGCTGCTGTGCTGCAGCCTGCGGAGGGCAAGGGACTGAGGCAGAGAAAGAGGAATGTAAGAGATACTTCTGTTCATTTCTGAAAGAGGAAAGGAATTAGGCTACGAAATGAAAGATGAAGACAGGATTAAGAGAGATGGAAGCAAAGAGTTGGCATGTTGAGTCAAGTGCCTTATTCCTTAAATCTTCTCCACTATTTTTAAAACAAAGTTACTGAAAATTTTTCTACCCATAATTCTCTTCAGATCTGAATTTGCTTCTCCCATGAGTTGTGGTGTGTCCCATGGCAGACCTTGTTATTTTTGAGAGATGTGAAGGCAAAGGGGTATATGTGCATTAGGAGCAATGAACCTCAAATCTTTACAGGACTTTTCTTGTAGAAGAACCTCAGAACGTGTGTTTATTTTATCACGTCCAATTGCCATGGAGATGAGAACACCCTGTGTTATTCACAGGAAGATGACATAGTTATTCTTCAGCAAAACAGAAATTGCTTATTAAGTATTTCCAATCGTAAATCAGGAAAACACCCAAAAATCCACATTCCACCCGTGGCCCAAAATACCACACCCTATTCTGTCAATTTAAAATAAATGCCTGTGATAACCTTGGACTTGTCTTGCACTGAGGATGCCAGGAGGGCAGCTTGTCTTCTGACCTCCTCTGCTACCACAGCCTTCGTCTGAGTAATGAACAGGTTTGCATGGGCAGCCTGGCTGCTGGAGCCATGGGCAGCCTGGCAAGAAGCATTTCTCCACCTGAATTTCAGATACCAGCTGTGCAGTAACTACACCAGAGCGACCCAGCAGACCATGACTCTTCTTGGACAACCTGTCTGGGAGACAATTAATGGGTTTTAAGGAAGAAGACTATTAAGATTGCTCTCCAAGCAGAAAGCTGTTAATGGAACAAAATACGTGTGGTTATATGAGCCAGTCTCTGGGCTCTGCCCTGCATTAAATCTTTCAAGTCTGTTGCTCACTGATCATTTTAGCAATAATGTCATGTTAAATAGCAGAAGCCCTGGGATTTTAGCCCTGAAGTGCAGTCAATGAGCAACCCCAGCGCAGACCTGTCCATATGTATTAGGAGGTTTCCTTTTCCCTTTCCCACCTACCTACCAGCAACCCCTTTCTGCATTTTCCCTCTGCCCTGCTAGCAGGAATATTGTTTCCTCTGACACCTGTGTGTCCATCCAGCCCTGATAAGCCTGGAAACCCTGCTGAGAGCTGTGCTCTGCCTTCTCCATAGACTTCTACTCATAGGAGCAAGAGGTGAAAGAAGGAAGACTGAGACACCATCAGCAAGAGACACATAAACCTTCAGAGGGCAAACTACTGCCTTTCTCCTTATAGGAATGTAGCTGCTTCAAAATACATGGAAAATAGGGTAAAGATTTCAAGCTTCTCTGCAGAAATCTCTTTTTTCCTGGTTTCCTTTTGTACCCCTTTCTCCATTATCTCAGCATAAGTTATGTCCTATTTGCATTATCTAAATAAGTGGATGTTCCATCTTTATTTAAAAACAACCAAACCAAGCACCACTTAGTGAGTCATTGAGGTACAAGGATGGTAGCTGAGGTATCACCAGTGGTGGCTGCACACACAACAGCATCTCAGGGAGGTTGCACTAGATGATCTTTTGAGGTCCCTTCCAACCCCCAAGATTCTGTGATTCTGTGAACACCAACGTATTGCTTTGAAGTGGATTTGTGAGCTTTAGTGGGGGATGTATCACTGCTGGGTCCCCTGATCTATTTGGATAATTAGAACTTGGCTGTGTTGGGAATTAATTCAATGCCTCTGGCTCTTGCAACATTACAAGGACAATTGCCAGGCACAAGGTTTTCCTTTATAAAACATAGCTTTGGTCTCATAATCCCAGCCTGATATTTCACCCTCCAGCTATTTCTCACATTTTATGATTAAAAGTTGGCTTTCAATTAACTTGTCTTCTGGATCAGATGCCACCTGCAGATACAAATACAAACATGAAAAATGGAAGGTTGCTCAGGGGCTAGAGAAAAATCCTGCCTTTATCACTTGTTTAAATCCACTAGGTTTGATAGAGAGTGGAGGCTGGTGCTGATGGCCCCAAGAAGGTGACATTTTGTTTTCTGTGCAGCCACAATTTAGTATGTTTTCCATAAGCACTGACACTGCTGACTTCTGTATCACTATGGGACATGAAATGGATCTTCCTATAGACAAGTTATTTGATTAATGGAAGAAAACTACAAGTATGTATCATTATTAATTGCAAAACTCTTTTAATAAATAGCTTCAGATCTCTTTCAGGTTTTCCTTCTGCAGGATCTTGGCAAGCACTGACCTTGTGCTGTGCTCCCTTTTGTATATGTTGATGTACTCCACTCTCCTACACCTTCATACCATTGGGAAAGCAACCGTTAAGATCTAAAATGACTTGCTAATATTATCAGAATAAAACCACACACAGCAGGAATTCCAGCTGACAGGAATGAAGTTGACTTATCTCAAAGCAATTTCCACTGGGGCAACTGCAGTGAGATGCAGTGGGGTTTGCACAGCATTAGCTCTTCCTCTGGCAGGCTCAGCTGGGGGCATTGCCAGTTCAGCTCCTTAGGGCCTCAGTGGTGATGCAGAAGAAGAATTGCATAACTTTATGAGATAACTTGTCTGTTCTTCTGGGAGGGAGAGCAGGGAGGTTTTAGAGGACTTCCAAGATGCAATATAACATTTGGTAGTGGGGTTCAATCAGTGGCTCACAAATACTCAACAATTATTATGTGGTCTGGAAGACACAGCTGTAAATGGCTGTGTTCTATTTTGCAATCTACACATGCAAAATGTGTATAGTTTGTATTTCCACTAGAAAAATTCTGGGGAACAGTGAAGTTAAAAAGGGTTGAAACCCATCCATCTGTGCCTTAACTGCAGGTTACCACTTCAGTGCAGCAGTAGGAGCTGCCATGGTGAGGGGAAAGGGCCCTGTTGCTTTTGGAGCAGGGACAGTGCAGGGAGAGGGAGGTACAAGAGGACAGCAACAGAAGAGAGGTGCTGGTTTACAAAAGCTCTGGCAGGTGGGTCCACATGTTTGTGAATCAAAACACCTCCAAAGATTTATGAAGAACCCAAGGAAAAACTTTTGGCTGGAAATTAGGTATCTACCCTCAAACCATCTTACTTTCAAACGAGACAGAAACAAAAGAATAATTTAGGAATTACCATCAGGAAGTACAAATACTTGTAACAGGGTCATAAAATCCACCCAGTTTCCCTACAATGGCAGCTGTGATAACAGAGTTGTTTTTCCTTTCCATTTCTTACATGCAACTGCATGACATTAGAAAATCAAGTGCCGTGTGTAAGGCTCTCTTGGTGGCTGGCAGAGTGAGCTGAACTTTGTCAGGAGCATAATGTCCTCGGTGGGGAAACTCTGCAGTGCCTCACTGTGACTGGAGCCAAACCACAGGGCTCCCCAGCCCCATTCCTGCTGCTGCAGGTTATTGGAAATGAGACTCCAGTCTGCCCAGGACATTGCATGAAACACAGACTGGCCATCTATCCTGTGCCACTTTACAAAAGGCAGGGCCAACCTGGTTTCTAAAAGGCAAAGAGTGCAAACAGGTTTATGTAATTTATTTTAACATTGCTTTCTCTCTGATTCAGCTTTTCTGCTGTCTAGCAGGGATGAGCATCTGGGATACTTCCTTATTGATGACTATAGTGAGGAGTAACTTCTTGGAGTTACTCCAGCTATCTTGGGGAATGGTGCCAAAGAGAGACAGCACATATTATAGTGTCCTTTCTAATACTCTTAAGTGCACAAGAACAACCTGTAACAGCCTTATCACCATTTTAATCAATTGAAATGATGCTATAAGAGCAGCTATCCATTAAAGGGAAGAAAGAGATTGAAATGAGCAAAGGCATAACCAATGACAACTTGGAGCTGGTGTTCAGTGTGGGTCTTTGTTGAAAGCAGACCTCTATCCCTGCTGGGAGCACCCAGCCCTCCTGTTCTCTGGGTGCTGTTACACCTAGTGAAGCTCAGCTATCTTTACCCCACAGCTGGCAGCTGGACTAGAGCATCTAGAAACCCCCTGATGAATTCTGTGGTTTGGGTTACAAAGCAGGCAAAAATGACAATTGCTTAGTTCCCCGTAACATTTTCAAATCTTGTTGCTGTATGTAACTAAGCTACACATGAGGCAACTGATCAGTTCTGACTGGGAAAGGCTGGGATTTGTGTGTTCAGCTGTTACTAGTGATGTAGGAAGGAAAACATCTACATCAATGCAGTCACCTCTGTGAGCAGCAGGGTAGATCAGACACTACGGAGTGAGCAGAACTTGTATTAAAAAGCTGAGGATTAGGTCATATCACAGAACCACAGAATCACTGGAGTTGGAAGGGACCTCTAGAGATCATCATGTTTCTACAATCCTTTTTATCTTTTAATGTGTTTAAAAATATGGAGCAATTCTTTTAATTGTTAATCTTTCAGAAAAAGACAAACAAAAGCAAGTCTTTTACATCTGCCTATGCTGGGAATCAGATGGAGCTACAACCAGAAATGCCTTTTTTTTCATTACAACTTGGTTAAATGGAACATCCTGTTTCCAATGCATAGCAGTACTGCAGTTGAAGGACAAAGGTCTTTTATGGACAAGCTACAGGCCCCTCAAAATACTGTCAAATATTTCTCCTACCAAATGAGTACAATTTGACACCACACAATAAATACAGTGTAATACACCCAACACACCCTATGACACATCAAGGAATAATGCGTCATGAACAACCTTACTGGAACTGATGCTTAAAGAAGTAATGTCTTTAAAAAAATATGCTTTTACCCTGGTCTATCTGCTGTTTTTATCTCACCCAAAGAGATGCTCTGACAAATCTCCTTTGAATTCCACAGGTCTGTCACTAGGGAGGAGTTTCTTTTTTCAAAGCACTTGAATGTTCTTATTAAATAATTAATTTTTTTCTTTCCTACAGGCCTTTATAAACATGCAAAGCACTCCAACACCTGATTTTAAATACACCAGCAGTTTCAATGAGATCAATGAAATTACTCACATCCATTGCATAAGCACAGAAATGCTTTGCAGGGTCACAATGAGCAGCTACAAAGTAAGTATGAGCCAGATCCTTTGATCCAAACCCGTGCATCCTCACACTTGGAGAAAGGAGGATTGAGGCTGCAGTCTGGTTTTCAGTGATAACTGACAGAATTCCTGAAATCTCCCATCAAATAAAGGGTATTTTTGCAGCTTGACTTTATTACTGCTGGGGTCTGGAGCAGATCTCCCCTCTGCATTCCTGCATGTAATCACCTCTGCTCCCCCCAACATCCACAGCCCAGGCTGCTCCTCCTTCACCTCCAGCTCTTCAGGGTGGTGAGCCAGGAGGTTACTTCACCTGCTGCACTGCAGGATGGTTTTCTCCATTCACTTCTGCAGTGCTGAGATCCAGTTTGCAGCCAGTGTGTTCCTAACTGGCTGTACAAGCCTCCCAGGAATGTGCACTAGAAAGATATGCAGAATAAAATGCCCTGAACCTTTCTGACCTCCACAGGCATCACCTAAGCACCAGGAACACTTAAATGAAAGCTGTTTCTTATGACAAAACCACAAATTTGGCCTGAATCTCTTTTCTGGCTGAGAGGTATTTTTCTGACAAAACAAGACTTGCAGGATCTGGCCTTTGTAGAGTAACTGGCAACAGAATCCCCTCAGAAGGGAAAACCTTTTCCTTCTGGCTGGACATATTAACCCCACAAACCTGTAGCAAAGCCTCCAAATACATTTCCAGCTTGGCCTCGGTCAGATCCACTTGGGAACACATCAGATTTACCATTTCCTCAGGTTAAACACTTTTCAGCTGAAGCCTGCAGACATCAAAGATCACTTGATGGATTCTTGTCAGGTTTACTGGAGTTTTCCCTGTGAATCTCCCAGCAGGATACTATATCTCCACAATATAGGGTGGAGCTGCTCTAAATACTAGTGTTCTCCTTAGCCTCCATCTCTATCTAATAGCAGGACACTGTATGTGAGATACTGTATGTGAGATACTGGCTGCCTCATCCGACAGCCAGAGGACTGAACCTGTGGCATTCCCAGCAAAAAGCTGGAGCTCCAGGAGCTGGAGCTGTTTACAGCTTTGCTAAACTAGGGAAGGAGCCTTTAACCCTCTCACCCAACAGGAATGATGTGAGCACCATGTTCTTTGCCAAAACTAAGTGAAGCATCCCTTTAGCCTCTCTTTGGCAAGAAAACAGTGTCAAAAGGCAGTCAAGGGACATGGTGAAGTGTTGCAGCAGCATGTGAACCACCACCAAGGGGGGCTGAACAGCAGAGCTTCCCAAATGACAGAAAAACAGATATGAGCTCAGCTGGGCCTTCAGACTGCAGTGCCTCTGCTCCTGAACACAGCTCTGTGAGTTGTCTCTGAGGAATTTTACTCTTCTTAGAAACAAAATCATTTACACCACTAAGCAAAACCAGAAAGATTGTCCCATCCCACCTTCATGCTAATGCTTATTTACAACTCAGGTCCTTCTTTTGCAAGCCATAAAAGACACTTTACAGGGGAAGGAATTCTAGTAAATCCTGGTCCAGCCCCCAATGCCATCAACCTCAAGTACAAGAACTGGGAGAGGAGATTCAGGTTTAGGTCCTATTTACAGAGCTGGACACCATCCTGCACATCCACATTCCATCTACAATTAATAGCACGTTCCCTGCTGTACTGAAACTAAATAAGAGAGAGCTGGGCAATCTGTCAGGGACATCTCTAATAGCATGAATCATCTGCACTCCTACAACGGGTGGTTTCTCCACGTCACTGCACTGAGGGTTACTGGCAGGACACCCAGTCTACATTAGGACTTGCTCCCAGAGCTTGCCTATCATCCTGTCCTGAAGGGAATTTTACTTAGAAGTGCTGATATTTCGGCAAGCACCACCCTTCAGCAGCAGCAAGTTACAATTTCCCATCAGAATCTGTTTCACCTGTAACTTCGTATCAGTTGCTACTTCTACATTCTCTTTCTTAAGAACAAATACGTCATCACTATCAACCCTTCTCTCCTCCACTTAAAATGCGTCTTTCATAGGATGGTTTACTAGCTAGTGTTTCTTTTTCTTTTTTTTTCTTTCTTTTTTTTTTTTCTGTAAACTTTTTTTAAAAAATAACTTAGAAATGGTCAACCTCTCTGGTGAATCCTTCCTGCTATTAATTTTCATCATGTGATTTACCAGCTGACTGGGACACAAAATTCAGGTCCACTCTTTTGGAAAAGTTAGAGTTTGGTTCAACTACTACTCTGGAAAACAGGAGAACCTCAGTGATAATTAATCTTCTAGATTACCCAGATGAGACTTAATGAGGTTTTCCTGGAAAAAATTAACGAAAGAAAAAGTAATATTGCTCCATATTGTAATAAGCACCTGCCTGAGACAGGTTAGCACTGAAAAACTGATGACACATGGACTGCAGTGTACTGAGAACTAATTTAAACTGCACAGAACAAACCTCTGGATGATTTGGAGGTCTGGCTAGTTCCTTGGAGAATTGTTGTTTTTTCTATGTTTAAGTTGTTCTGGTCTTTCTACATTTAAGTTGGCAACAGAAACCCAGCTTGCTGCTGAAGGAGAAACGTTCTGGCTTGTCAGAAGCAAGACATTAAACCTCAAACACAATTTAATTACAGAAGGCTTATAGTTCAATCCTGAAAAAGCCTAAATAGTTCAGAATAAGCAGAGCAAAGTTGGATCACATCATGTTCTGGGAACATCCTTTTCCAGTATCATAAAATGCTGCCATTTCTGCTCTCACAGCTATAAATAGATACATAAAAATAGATTAGATTAGATGTATAATATTTTTACATGACCAGCCACACCTACAAATACATGCCAGGTAGGAGGGTTAAGCCTCTTGGCACATGTCAGCTGTGCTCTGGGCCAAGTCTGACAAGGGAAGAACTCAGGCATTATCCCAGTGGCCAAATACAGATGTTGTTGTCCAGATGTGGGCACTTCTAAGGGCAGTCTGGAAGCAATTCTAAGCCCAGTCAAACGAGAAATCTGAGGTCAGAGCTCCTTAATTTCATTTAAGGCACTACACTGAAGCTCTTCTTCAGGCCTCCACAAACTGTCATAACACGTAAGTTGATGGAAGTCCAGTTATTAAAAAAAACCACCACAAACAAGTTTGAACATGTACCTGAGCCAAAATATTTCCGAAGTGAGTAGTAAACAAAGTGTGTGTACTAAATAAATCACGGGATGAATGCACGGATTAACTGGGCTGAATGCCCCCAAACCCACAGCTGCATCTCCAGTCCCGTGCAGACGCTCTCCCCAGGCTGACACGAGGCTGGTACCACCTCGTCACAAAACCTACAGGAATGTTGGCCCAGGACAGCTGGCAGTGCTCCAGGTGAGGCACAGCGCGCAGGGAAGAGGGCCCTGCACCTGTTACCTGCCAGCCGGGGGGCGGGCTCAGCCCCCAGGCGGACCCTGAGGTTCTGCCCTGGCTGTGGTCCCCGCTCTCGGGAGCATTTTGGGCCGGAGGAGACGGTTTCCCTCCAGCTGCTCCGGGCGCTGCTGCTGCGCGCAGAGCAGCGGGACGCGGCGGTGCGGGCTGCCGTGCGGGTTCCCGCGCGCGCTCCCGCCGCCCGTGCCCAGCCCCGCGCCCGCCCCGCCCGGCACCGCCGGCCCTTCCGCGGAACCGGCCCCGGGATCGCAGGGCCCAGCCGGGACAGGCTCTGTCGGTGACACGATGAAGGAGACAACGGAGGAGAAGCGTCTCCAGACATGTCAGAGCGGGAGGGAGGGGCTTTGGCTTTCGTGGGAAAAGGGAATAACCTGGAAGCACCTTCCCCCCCTGCCCCTTCCCGCAGCGCAAGGAGCAGCTGCGCAGAGCCTGATTCTTTCAATAAAAACAGTAGGAAAAACACAACAAACAAGCGATGAACTGAACATGTGCTACCACCTGCTGTCCAGTGTGTGCCAGGGCAGGCTCCGCAGCGGGGCCCGGCACCCGAGGGTCCCCCCGCATCCCGGGCAGCCCCGGGTCCTGCTCCTGCCCCGCACGCGGGGACCCGCTGCAGGGGCAGCCCCGGCGGGCAGGGGGGAGAGAGGATCAGGTCTCCTTGAATTATGTTCAGTGAAGAGCAGCATCAAGGAGAGAGGATGAGGAAGCACGGTGAGAGGTACCCAGGCTGGAGCAGCTCCATGCAAATGTCAGATCCATGGGATGAGTGAGGAGGTGCCAGGATGGAGAGAAGAGCGAGAACAGCTCCACACATCCACGTCCTGGGGACTTTCCTGGAGATCATCATCACCCCTGGCACATCTAATGGGTTGCTGCTACAGACAGCCATTGTGGCAAACAGTGGCAAAAGATTCACCAAATAAATACAGGTTTAAATGCTCAGGTTTCTGTACTGGTCACTTCACTTCCACACATCCCCAGCAGGTTGACTCTGAACCAGCAATGCAGATCTGAAGCAATAAATCACCTAAGGCTGGCAAAAATAACAACCCAGAGCTCACAAATACAATGGATGCATTTCATCTTCTTCAGTTGCTGTGGTGAGCAAACAGAGTCTGCCCAGTACACTAGGCTGCAAAGGTCCAGGATCTCCTTGTGTTAACTTATTACCCATAATTGTTTGTAAAATAAAATGGAGACAGTCTAGGTGCTCACCACCCACTGTAGCCAAAGGACTCCCAGAAATCTTTATTCTCTCCAAGTCTTGACAAACAGGGAATCAAAGAAGAAAAAAATATCTGGTTCCAATTGTCATAACCAGAACCACAAATGTCCTGAACCTGTGGTTGCACTTAAGACCTTACAGGAGAAAAAGAATGGAAAAAAATTCTGGACACATCAAAAATCCACCTTTATCCTTCTCAGCCTGTGCAGAGGCTTTTGTGTTTGCAAGGGCCCTGGGCATCGAAGTTACACATCTTGAAGTCTTTACATCTGCTTCTTTTGCAACATGTCACTGGTACCACTGCTCAACAATGCCTCTCATCCAACACCCTCAAAACACCTCTACAACTAATTAATTAAGCACACAGTTCTACAAAGGTTAAAAGAATTAAACCCTCATGTACAACACGAGATAGCTGAGCAGCAAACTTCAAACACCAGCTTGGTGCAAAACACATTACAGATTTGTTTTGAACAGCTGATGGGCTCAGCTGTGCTGGCAAAGATCACACATTGAACATTTATGATCAAGACACTGGGAAGGGTGTTACCTTTTCCAAGAACACATATGAAATTACAGTATGGGTAAATTTAATTACTAAAGTAATCAGATATAACAGTTTGATCCACTGCAACAGAAGGTTTGATTGCAGCAGAGATTTCATTGGTGACTTCCCTGGCCTTCCCAAGCCTGTTGCAGTTTGCTCTGAAAGCAAACCTCCACTGGGTTGGTTTGGAAGTGATCATTTTTATATGGACATTTGCCCCCATTTAATCCGAAGCCCTTTCTGTTCAGTCAACGTGCTGGAGCTGTAACTGCCAAGGCATAAAAAGGCCAACCCAGCGTTGGTGCAAAGTGGGAAGGCAAAAGGCATTCAGACAAAAAGCAGAAAGGGGAATAAGTCAATGGCAACACAGACTTTACAAATATGTTTCCAGGGCTCTGCTCTTCCTTTCCATCTGCCATAAAGAGAAGAAAGAAAAAATCTACAGTAAAATAAAAATGAGCAAAGGAAGAAAACAACATGTGTGCTAAATCCTTTTTTCTCCTCAGCCTCGATGGCATTTCTCTGCTGCAGCACCACATCTCTCTGTAGGCCGCAGCCAGCCAGTGGATGCTGGGTTACTTCACTCTCATAGCATGAACCTGTACTCCTTGCTATTCTCAATCTGTCACATTCAACAATCACATGTGAAAATGACTCAGGCTGCCAGTTGTCTCCGTGTTGTGCTCGTTGAGCATTTGCCAGTTCCTCAGGAGCAGGCTTGCTACTGAAAGCCACACTCTTGGAAACGTGAGTTAGCCTGAGGCTGCTGCATTAGGCTCAAACATTTTGCTTTTTGTCCTACAAGTTTTTCTCCTTTTTTTTTTTTTTTTTAATCTCTCAGCCCAAGAATTGTGGACACTGAGGAAGCAACAGAAGGTCAGATCAGTGGCTCCTTCAACCTGGCATTTTGCCTTGACTGAAGGCATCTATTCAAAGTGCCTAATATTTTGGAAGGAGTGAGAACCCCTCCGTGTCCCACATCAAGTGCCAGCTGTAAACGCTGGGCAAATTTTCTTCCTGTCACCTGCAGTGATGAAGCAGGCAATGATATTAATTTTTTTTTTAACAAATGCTGTTTCGTGGTGCAGCCTTTTAGCCAGCATGGCCATAGACAGTGAGTGAACCCCCTCCCTTTGCAGCACTGAACACCCTCTATTTGTTCAGCTCACCGAAGTCTCCCTGCGCTTGGACACAAACCTCTCCCTGTTTCATACTCTCAGCTCCAATGCCTTTCTTCAGAGCCTGCAAAAAGAAATTCCAGCCCCAAGGATACATACTGGAGACTCCCCTGACTAGGGGGGCAGCCTACAGTAAGCAGCTCACAGCCACACACTATATATGTACACACATATTTAGGTGAATCCTACCCCAGGGTGTCCCAGAGCAATGGACCTGGCTCTGCAGCAGGCAAGCAATCTAACATGTAGCTCCCTGAGAAGCTGCCAAGTTTCATTATTTTGTCTGTGTTTGTGTTTCACTCAGTATTTTGTCTCCCTGCTCTGCAAACCTGATGTCCTAAGAAAGCATTTTGTCAATTCAGATAACATGTAAATACCCACACTTAACTACTAGCTACATTTGTTCTGTTACTTTGTATTTTTTTAAAAACTACCTATGGGAAAAACAAACAAATGAACAAACAAACATAAGTAACATTAGCACCTATAATAGCCTCATGATTTAATTGTACTTTATAAATTGAGTAGAGCTGTTTTTCCCCCCACTAGAGACTGTCCTTAGCCAAAAGTCTTCAGATAAATAATGATCTCCTATACAAAACATTCAGCAATGATGACATTTATAATCTTGGAAATGCGTAACAGGTAGCAAAATAAAGACTGTGAATAATTGTATGAAGTCATTTACTGTTATAAAAGTATAATTTGTGCCTCAGGTTGGATGCAAGAAATAAGAAAATTATAGAGACTGATTCTAAAAGCTTTGTGCAACCTTTTTACTGTTATTCAAAGCCATTAAACTGAGTTACGAATTTACAAGAAGTAAACAATAAATCACTCATCCTGGCTCCCAAATTTCCAAAGTAGGCAGTGGGAATGATGAACAGTTTGCAACGACTTCTAATAATGCAGCAAGTGGACTTTATATGCAAGAACCCTCCAGAACTTGCCCCAGTGACAGAGCTAGCAGTCTGAAAGCATACGGTCTGTGTAAGGGCTGCAGATACCATATGCACAGATCACTTCACTTGCCACTGAAACAGTTGTGTCATGGGTGGAATGTGGCAACTCTACCCACATAGAGTAATGTGATACAACAGATGAAGATAGTGGAAAGCTGTGAAACTGCATGGAGAAATTTAAGTAGATTGAGTCCATCTCTACTTCAATGGGAATTAGATCAGGCCCCAAATGAGAATTTATGCATGACAGCTGAATTAACATATATATTTCCTCTAAGATGGCACCTTTATAAGCTGAAGAGTTCCATAGTGTCACACTGGAGCATTAGTTCATTTTTTATTAAGAGAGAAACCATTATTTTGTAATTCAAGGTAATTTCCTCCAGGACATAGGTCTCCTTAGTTACCTCTTTTGAGTCCTGATCCTACTTAATTTGCAAGGTATGAGACTGCAGCAGGGACAGCTTAGATTATATCTGACTTATAGTCCCCATATATTCTTGTTCGTGAGCAGGAACCCGTGCAAGCGTAAGAGACCCAATTAAGTTAGAAGTTCAGCAATCTTCCATTTCAGTGAACTATCAGGCACCCAATGATTACAGCATCATTGCATTTTCTCACACAAGAAAAACTGCACACCCAGTTATGTTGGGTTTTTTTTTTAAAGCCATGGCCAAGTGGCAGTCCCCTGCCTGCCTGCCCCGTGGTGTGAAATCCTGGCACTCCTGAAGGCTGGAGCTTCCTCACAGTCCTATGGAACTAAATCAGACGTGCAGTGCCACGGCAGGGGGAAGCTTTACTAGGCAGGAGCACAGATGGGATCAGCTTGCAAGTAAATATGTTTCTATTGCTAGGAAAAAAACCCTTGCAAGCAACAATGAAAAATACAATGCTGACAGAGGAAGGGAGGGGAAAAAAAAAACCCACCAAAAATGGGTACAAAGAGAAGAGAATATGGTAGAAAGGACCAAAATCTGGATGGGTAGCTTTGAGCAGCTGGCTTTCCACTAATGAAAATCCTTCCATCTTGCATCAGTAATGCCATTATTTGGCATGTAACCTCTCAGTTATGACTCCATAACTGGGCATTCAAGTATTTAATAGCAATTTTCACTATTCACTCAAATACATAAAAGCTCTTGCCATGAAAGGCAAAGCCTTGTGCTCCTGTTGTGGTGCTCTCAATGTAACCAGGAGCTCTGCTGTGTAACGAATGCGTGCAGGTCATGCCTTTTACTCACTCTGTTGTTACCATTAACTTAGTTTTCATATGAAAAGATGGTCACTTTCTTAGAGGAAGGTAACCAAGAGCTGGAGAGGTGATTCTAGAAGAATCAGACTGTACCTATAAAATGAAAATGACGAAAAGAACACAATGGTTCATTACTCCAGCTTCTTAACAGTGTTCAGATTTTAATATTTGATTAGGACAAGTAAGAATTATGGTACTCTTCGCTCTCTTCCTTCTACAGTATAGCACAAATGCACACACTGGGAAATATCAATGACTAAATGCTCCACAGACCTGCAAGCTTGAGGCAGAGAACAAGATTCAACACACTTTTTAAACTGTTACAATCCCAGAAACAGACCAAATATGTAAATAATTATAACAGTCATCTAAACATGGCATCCAAGCACCCCAGGTGGTGGCAGAGTTAACTAGTAGCATCCATGACTGGGAAAAAGGAGTTAGAAAATTATTCTCTCACTGTGGGAGACTTCATACTAAATGCAGATATTTCTAGAAAGAAAGCTTTTGATCATATTAAACTTCTTTTGAAGTTCTTAGACCACTTTTGTGTAACAATACATATTAAAGTAATGCTAAGACTGCAAAGCCCTCACCTACAAATTGTGCCATCCCAGGATTAAAATTCCTTAATTCAGCTCTGTTGTGGATATGCATAAGAGGAGTTTTCAATTACCTTTTTATATACAAGTCTTCTGTAAATCACTGAACTTCATTCCATGCAGAGGAAAGCAGGAATATTAATTGCCTCAATGCTTTTTGTATGGGGCTTTCACTGTAGTTTTAATGCTCAATAAACATCAAAGATTTATCTTTACTATCCAACTGTGACAGAAGATGCTCTTACATTTACTTGGTAGATGGAGAACAGGCCATAAAACTGAAGGCTGACATCATTAAGCATGCAATGATTTCAGATGTACAGTGTAAGTGCTCCAAGTCCTCATTTTTCAGAGTACCTGTCATTTTAGAAATATTCTGTGTTCAGAGCAGTGATCCCACTGATCTCAATAGCCACAGAAGTTGTCCTGAAGTTCAGATCCTTGTCTCTCTCTCTGGATATATTGAGAATGTAGAACGGAATTGAGCTCTGCCCTCCAATTTGGGATCCCTCTCTTCCTCCCAGTTATTGCCTTCTTCCCCCCTCATTATCTCCCCTCTTTGACATAACTCTGCTCTCCTGCCCTGCTTTGCCATAACCCTGTTCTCTTCCCCCTGCTTCATTTCATGCCTCCAGTTACACTGGTGTTTTTTTTTCACATTTCCTGGGCACAGAAAGTGAGGCAGAAGAGAGGACTGAGCCTTGCCTTGTTCACCTCTCCTGTAAGACCAGACACAAGAGCTTTCACAAGCCATGGCAGCTCTGTACCTGCTCTCTCTCAGGATGGGGTGATGTCTCTTCAGCTCACCCATCATGTAAGAGCTGTGCAGAGAGAAGGACATATCTTTCACTACAAAGAATTTAAAAGTCAAACAAGCCTCTACTGTAGATCTGTATGTAGATATTTCAAAGCAGTATAGCAGGGCCAAATTTGGTGATTTAAACAAAGCAAAAACTACCATCATCCCAGCCACAAACACAAATTTCTACCACAAGTTTCTGTTCCCCCTGTCAGCACACAGAGGCAACAGGACCTCAAAACAGCAGTGATTGTCGGTAAGATGGACCAAGTAGCCCTCCCTGAGAATTCCCAGGCACAGCTCCTGCCCGGGATACATGCACAAAGAGGGGAGACAACAGGGGTGCTGAGTTTCTCAGCTACTCACAGCAAATATTTCTGGCTCCAGGTAATAGGTCAGACTGGTTGTAGGACATTCACTTTCATGTTGTGGGACACGTGGTTGTGTGTCACAAGCGAGATTTGGCCCAACTAAAGCCTGAGGTATTTTTGTTTCAGGGTTAAGGAACAAAAGCTTACACCCAGAGTATGGTAAATGTAACATCGTGTTTTAAAAGGTGACTAATTTCTGCTCTAATCTGGTTGTCTTTCATAGCAGTACTGTCCCAAGCTCAGGACAACAGCACTCCAGGAGGCACGGCCGCTCCTGAGACATATGAAAACTGTCCTGGGCAGGTAAAAGATTAATGGGAAGGGCTCTCTTGATTGATGAATCTGTGACCTTGAACAACAAGAGCACTTGGACAAAGTATATCTGTCATGGGAGACAGACAAAATGAAAGAGGCTCCTATTCCACTCTCAGATCTCATTAAGCACCCAGACCAGAAACGCCGATACTGGCACTGACCATCTGCTCCACTGCCTGCCTGGTTACAGGTCTGATAACACTTTCAGGGAGCAAGAGTTAATCATACGTACAGATGAGCAGCAGCACTTCTGCACAGGAAATTCAGTGGAGCATAACAGTTGCTAAAAAAAACCCAAACCCCACATACCTGTTTTTACTGCATTCTGTTGTTTCAAACCACACAGGCAAGCTGGCAGTTCAAAGAAAAATTGTTGACATAAAAGGCTGTAACTTTAGACTCTTCAAATATTGCTGTTTTAAAATAAATAATCTGTTAAGTTATCATAAAGTTAATTAACTCGAAATCCGCCAAACTGCTGTGATCTCCTGTTAGTTTATATAATGGGCAATATTACAGAAACATTTTTCAATTGCATTTAAGTTATTTCCTCTAATGCTCTTTTTTGCTTATCTCAGTTACTTGAAAATTAGGGGTATTTTCTGCCATTTGTTTTCCACTTGCAGCAGTGAAGGCCTTGGCCAGTAGGCTTTTTCAAGTCTTCTGTAATATAACCCCAGTCTCCATCCCCAAGGAATGAAGTTCCCCTGCAAGCGCTTTTCATGAGACTTATGATCAGCTGAATTGTTGTGTTGTTTTTTTTTTTTGCTGAGCAGCAATTCCTGGAAAATCCCGCAACACATTCAAAGACTTTCCTGCTGCTTTTGGAGGATGAGCTCTGGGTGAAATGATATAGTCTATTGAGGCTGTATCTGACCTAGAAAGCATTAACTGAAGAATGTGCAGGACAGCTGGTTATCAGAGAGAGAAGACACGGAGTGCAGGAGAATGACATGTAGAGCTACTTGAGTTAGTTCTGACTGGCTGTCAGCTTTCCAGAGCCTGGGAAGGAGATAGAGCCTGTGCCGCATCCCGTCACGGAGCTGGCTCTGGAATCTCCAGCACAGGGCTGTGCCCTGTGGCGAGGAGGTAGTTTATCATCTGAGAGCCTTTCCGATACGTGATGTGATAAGGCTGAGCAGAAATCTGAAGTGTAGCAGGATCATTTCCAACAAAGGGCTCGGCCTTTCAAAGGAGGAGGCTCTGCCACCGGGCTGGGGATGCAGCGTGCCGGGGCCACCTTGGTAAGGGGCTGCACTCAATGGTTGTTGGTGCTCCTAGAAGCACAACCAGGTCCCATCCTCCTTTAAACTATGTTAAAAGAGAATGGCTTGTTGCACAACAGTGTGAGTGCCATTTATTTCCAGCTACATATCCAGTTACACCGAAACAAACAAGGCTTCAATCCCTTCTTAGCTTTCCCAGCTCAGAAATAGGGTTGTGTACCTGGGATAATGTCTTTTTCTTCACCACTCCTGTGGATGGGGTGGTGCTTACCGAGCACACGTTTGCTGCCACATCACCAATGCCTGAACATATTACTTCTGTGAAAATCAGAGGAAATCCTTCATTTGGAAGTCATTATTTATGATTTTGATCAGTACTTCACCACGGATGGCACCTCCCCACCATCACCTCACCTAGCACCTCTCATTTTACTGGGAACTCTTGTTGCACAGTGGCAGTAATAACCACACTGAACAAGAACGTCCTTTATTTTTCCAGATGTACTGGAATGCATCCATTAACTGGTTGAGGGGAGAAAATGATGTGAGCTGTAACCCGAGTTTCAGAAAGGTGCAGTTCTGGTGGCCATTTCACGGTAAACACTGTTGCTGCAAATGTCACAGCAGAGGATCTGGGGAGTTATTTTGCTACTGAAGACCCAGGCATGTGAAGCACACCCTCTTTCCTAAGGCACCATCCACATTTCGGCTGAGCACATTCCCCGCGGGCTTCAGCTCCCGATTCGGACTTTTGCGGGAAAACTTAAAGGGTTCTTTTTCAAACCAGTGCCTATTTTAACTGGGCTTCCTGGACACCATTTGCGCCGCTTTCGTGTGTTACGTTACCGCTCACGCGTTACTTTCACCCACTTTTCCGCCTCCCCCATCCCTACAGAGGTACCCCCAAGCACCCCCAAAAAACACCTTCCCACACCCTTCATCACCCCCGGCACCTCCTGCCCCTTCCCCAGCCCCCCCGTGCCCCCCCACCCGCGGGGACCCCCGAGCTCGCCCCGTCCTGCTCTCCCCACCGCGGAGCTTGCGGGCGGCCCGAGCAGGCGGGGCGGCGGGAGAGGAGGAGGAGGAGGAGGAGGAGGAGGAGGAGGAAGAGGAGGAGGCCGGCCCGCCCGCAGCCGCCGCCGCCAGCGCCGCCATGATGCTTGTTTGCTTTCAATGAGTGTGAGGAGGAGGCGGGGGGGAGCCGCTCTCCCGTCCGGCCCGCGGCAGGAAACAAAGAGCCAGGCAGGCGGCGGAGCGAGGGCGGCGGGGGGACGGGGATGCTGCAGCCACAGGTAGGGCCGGCCCGGCCGCGGCGCCTGGCCTGGAGGGGTGGGCGCTGTGCCCCCCGGGGGGGGGAAGCAGCGCCTGGGGGGGCTGCTGTGGGGGAGGGGAGCGGCGGGATTGGGGGGGGAGGGGGGGGTGAGGCTGTCTCGGAGCGTGGCGGGGGCTGCCCCCGCGCTGTGCTGCCTGCGGGGGTCACGGAGCGGGGACGGGGGGTCCCTCCGGACGTGCGGGGGCTGCGGGGAGGGCTGGGGGAAGCGCTGGGCCCCGGGCGGTTGCTGCTGCGGGGACGCCCCCGGGAGGCTCCCGGGCAGCGGGTGGGGAAGGGCTGGTGCGGGAGCGGGGAGCGGGGGCTGCGGGCCGGGACCTCGCCCGCTCGGAGGCCGCTGAACCCGCAGCGGCGTGCGGGGCAGCCGGGCCGGGCGGCGCCGCGCGGGGAGCCCGGGTGTCTGTCCAGCGGGGAGGCAATTAAGATCAATTAGTCTAATGGCATCGGGAAGCCTGAAGTTTTTTTGTGTTTGTTTTTTTTTTTTTTTTTTATCGCTGTCGTGTTTTTGGTGGGGTTTGTTTTTTTTGTTGTTGTTGTTGCTTTTTGTTGTGTGTGTTTGTTGTTGTGTTTTTTTTTTCCCCTCGCTGTGCAATTGAGTTTAAAATAATTAAACAAAGGCAAGAGGGAAATGACATCAATGTGGTTAATCGCCCGTCCGCCCTCCACCGCGCAGCGCTTCCCCCCGCCTCTCGCTGCCTCCCCGGGGGCCGATCGGCTTCCCGGAGGGCCCGGGGAGGAGCGGCCGCGCTGCCCGCCCGCCCGGGGCCGCCCCGCTCGGCAGGCCCGGCCCGGCCCGCCCCGCCGCCTGCGGGAGCGCTGGGCCCGGCGCGGCCTCGTTCCGGCGGAGGGAAACGGCCGGGCAGGGGCGGCCGGTGATTGCCAGCCCCGCCGGCCAATGGCAGAGCGCGGGGGGCGGGCCTAGCGCCGGCACGTGAGGGCGGCGGGCCGGGCGCATGCAGGGATAAACAGAGGGGAGCTGGGGCGGGGGGCGCGGGCCGGGCTGGTTGAGCGGTTGTGTTGGTTTGTGCTGTGGGGCTTTTTTGTGTGTTTTTTTTTCCCTCTTGCGGTTGGTTCGCGGGGACAGGTGTGCCGGGGGCCGAGCGCTGCGCCCCGCAGGCCTGGGGGTGCGGTGGGGGCTGCGGGCAGCGCGGCCCCTGCCTCGTTTCGCAGAGAATGTTCGGCCTGCGGTCAGATCGGGCTTTAGAAGAGTCCGTATCTGTACACCTGCCTCTGGCGTGGTGCGCGTTTCTATCGCGGACGTGTTCTTTTACCTGCCGTTCTTCCAGCAACACTGAAACCTGCTTTGTTTTGTAAGAAATAAATTCAGAACAAATACAGAGAAACAGAGGATTTGGTGGGGCCTTGTGGTTTAGGTTGATTCGTTTGTTTGGGTTTTTTTTTAGTACAGATATCTGCATTTCCACCAATGCATAGGAAATTGCAGTGCTGAAAGCACAGCTTCACAGATGGGTGATTGCTCTGTAACTGGAGTTGCAGATCTCCTGTTTTTTCATTTGACTTCTGGGGC
The DNA here is from genome assembly GCF_020740795.1 of Apus apus. Lineage (NCBI taxonomy): Eukaryota > Metazoa > Chordata > Aves > Apodiformes > Apodidae > Apus > Apus apus. The sequence continues at coordinate 4,961,113 of NC_067294.1, forward strand.
TTATTTTCACTATCTAGATTTCGCCACAATGGGTGGCTAATTCAAAATTCTAGGGATTAAGAATTACCTGTGGTATTTGTCTGGCTTAAATACAAAGATATGCTAGTGTTGACTGGTAATTGTGTTGTATCTTGCTTTTTTTTTTTTTTTCCATTCTAGAGCAGGTCTCGTAATTGGGAATTTATCAGCATTTCCACTGGGGTAATTTTACAGGATTATCCGCCCTCTGTTCTTCCTGCTGGTTCATCTGGACTTGGTGGAGTTTGCTGCTAGCAATGAAGCCTTCCGTGGGGGTTTACTCATGCTATTACTGAAATGGAGCCCTTCGCATTTGGATTAACTCTTTACTCACTTTTCACCTGAATCACGTGGATCAGTCCATTTATAAAAAGGATACTGCCATGCATCTCTTCTCTGTTTGCTTTTTGAAGTTGAACTCTGAACACATTCTTGATGTGTTCACGCTGTTTAGTTTGCTTGAATTTTAGAGGAAGATCTGAAATACAAAGATAGATGAGACTGTAATACTGCATGGGCAAGTAAATACTTTGGATGTTTTGTGTCTGAAGACTTGGAAACGTATTACAAAGGGTCAGACATTAAATGAGGTAAAATAAGGTAAAAATGAAGATCAGGCTTTACTAGATGTTAGGAAGACAGTCTTCTAAGCAAGTCCAATATTTGTGACAGGAACTGCTGTTTTAAAATGGGGTAGAGTGATCCTAAGATTGAGCAAACTAAGGATTTTTTTCCCCCAACAGAAGAACAAAAGCATAGCAGTGTAAATAAAAACGGTCCTGTTAATTGAGCACCAGAAAGCTACGTTAGTTTTTTTGGTAGTGCAGTGTGTCCTGTTATTTGTTTTATTATCTGGCCTAAGAGGCTGGGTGGTGAACCAGAACTTCTCCTTCCAGTTGAGCAGCACCTGCTGCAACAGGCAGTCCCTGCTGCAGAGGCCCGTGTTCTATTTCCTAACAGACTGTTGCATTTTAAATTATTCTCTGGTTTTGTCATGTAATTCTGGCTGTGCACGTTTGTGTGCAGTTGGTACTGTTACATTCCTGGCCTAAACAGCGCTGCCGTAAGATCATACACAGTAACTTTGAGGAGGAAGATGCCTTTCAGTCTTCAAGATTGGAAGAACAGACAAGATTTGCCACTTCTTTCCATAGGAATTTTTTTGCTAGGACAAATATATGGTATTCAAAGGTGTTGTGTGTGATCTTGAAAAAACTACCACTGACCTCCACAAGAATAATCTTAACAGACCCCCATCTCCAGATTTTAGTCCTAGTTGCATGAGAGGTTGACCCTTGCATACAATTTATCTGGGGGTTTTCAGTCTGTGTATTGAGATTTTCCACTGCTTACAGCGCCAAAATACTTGCCTGACGTTACTGAATCTGATCTAAATTTAGACTTCTTCGTGGTGTAATTTTGAAAGCTTCAGACATGAATTGCTCCAACTGAGTCACTGCAGGGTTTCATCTGGTTTGTATTCCCTCTTCAGTGTTGGTGCCTCACACTTGGAAGTGTGATTATTGTACAAAATCCTGCAAGATTATGAGCATTGTATTAAGTGACATAATTTATGTTCCTACATTGAAATTAAGTTGTAGAAGTCCACCCAACAGGGGAGCTTGGCATAAGTTTGAGGAGCTGCCCTCATAATTTCTACTTTGAGTGGTTTCTGCAGTTGAAGCCTTGAAAAGTTTACAAATGCTTAGGCAGGTCCCATAGAAAAAGCTGTTTAAATGTTTAATATGTGCTTTTGAGCTACTAATTACACTTCCAAGATGGTGCTTATTTAAAAAAAAAAAACAACAAACAAAACTGGCAAGAACTCAGTTTTTTCTTTTGTAAGACTGCAACATGAATCCTTTTGTTAATGCCTCTGAGGGCTTTTTTAAAGTGAAATCAAGGAGAGAGTAGAAGCAGAAAATATATACATAGTTGTTTACTTTAGAGTTAAAATGCTTGCTGTTACTATTCCAATTTATGCTATAATGGAGCTCTGCAGGAAGACAGTTAGGGTTTGGTTTGCTGTTTTTTTTTAGACTGGGAAAGCTGAGGCTGTTGTGGAGGCTGCCATTCAGATTCCATCACAGCCTGGGTATTGTGCTGGCTCTTGTCTTAGTTCATGTTCCTCATGTGCAGCCTTGAATTTGCAAGTTAAGTGGCTTCCTACCTTAAACCTTTCCTAAAATTGTTGTACTATTTTAGAATAACAGTGTCTCGGTGGCCTCCTTCAGCTCTTTGAGCTTCCCCTGATCTTTCGCAAGGCAGCAGTTCCAATCTGAAGACAGGGGACTTCCTGAACATGCTAAAGCAACCTGAGTGATAGCTCACATCATTAGGGTACAGCATCTTGCTATAGTTAGGAGACTCTGAAGTTTACCATAATTTATTGTACTGCATATAACAAAATAATCTGCAGCTTGACTGCTTGAGCTATTTTGGAGTGTATTAATGAGTGATCTGACTTCAGTGGTGCTCTACAGAAGCATCTCTGCATAGATCAGTTTGCAGAGGCAGGGATCAGAAAAAAACTTTAAGCACTGGCTGTGCTTCACAGGCAGATCCTTTCATGTTCTTTTTGGAACAAAAACAACACATTGAACTAACACCTACAAAGACAGGAAGGCTAGAAACTAAACTAAAAACATAGCTAAGTTTGAGCCTGCACAGTCTGGTGTGTATCACCTGTCAGGACAAGGAGAGAGCATTGTAATGGCTAAATAATGAAAAGTTTTAATATGTTTTATGCAAAACTCTGACCATTAACACTTTGAAAGAAGTTTTAACAATTGTACACCCACCATTAGAGCTTTGCCTGACGAAGCAAAGGTCCTGTGGACTCAGAGGAGTTTCAGTGCTGTCTTCACCACAATTCATCTGTAAATATATGGGTACTTTCAGGCACAAGAGTTTTTAGGAGATAAATGTGAAGAATAATTAAAAGTAGGAAAGAATCCTTGGTTTTCTGAGGGACATATGAAAGATCCACCTCTGGAGATTGGAGAACTGACCATGCAGTAATTGCCAGTCATGGCATAGATGCTTTTTCTGTAGGGAGCAACAGGCTAGCTCACCCCATGGATTCTTCTGGTGTGATATGTCAGGACTTTTTTCCAGTGGCAGAACTTGGAAAGCTGCTACTTTGGTTGCTCATAAACTCCACGTCAGTACAACCATCTTTGGAATCATGCTGAAAACCAACGAGTGACATGGCTGGGGTAGTGATGCTTGCTTTTTTTTTTTTTTTTTTTTTTCTAAAACCACCAAATACAAACCCCACTTTCTTAGCTGTGTATCATGGTTGGTTTTCAGTGTTGTCTCACAAACAGCTGTTCCAACACAGCGGAGGGGGGTGATGAAGTGGAACATGGGGACAAGAAAAAAATGTCAAGTTGGCTTTGCTGCACAAGAGCGTGGTTGTGGAACAATATTCTCAGACTTGTTGGTTTAATTTGAAGTAAAAACAATCTAAATAGTCTGGTTGGCTTCTATCAGGATGTGGCTAGATGGGTAGAGCATGAACTGCATGAATAAATTCTGTAATACCCTGAACTTAGTTTAGCAACTCAATATTAACAGGCATTTAAATATCTAGAAATTGGTTTTTTTGGGACAGCAAAGATTTTGGGTTTTAGATACTGACATCTCTTGTAAGGCTCTTGTTCAGATCTATAGCAGGAATGTTGACAGTGAGTTTGTGTCCAGACTTTTGAAATAGCTAGGTTATCTCTTACTTCCAAGTTCTGTTGCAAGGCTAAGAAAGAACAACGTTTTGTGTGGTGACTTCATGTTTTCACCCCCAAAACAACAGAAGTGTGGTAAGTATCCTGCAGATGCATAAAGGAAAAATGTGGTAAGAAACTTTGTGGTAGACATGTCAGTATTTAAAATAGCTTACTGAGTTGGACCAAGATAAGAAGTTGTGCAGTAGTTACTCTGAACAGGAATTAATGTTTCATGTGTCATGAAGAATCCTAACTAAATTGTCAAATATAATTGTTGGACAAAGCCAGTGGAGTGAGAGTTGGCATTGTGTTAATGTTTTGGAGTGTAAAACCATTCTCATTTGCTTTCTGAAGATGTTTGTAGGTGAAGTTTTAAGCCTTGGTCTTTCTGCCTGTCTGCATTTTAAAGACTTGAAGCTAGATGTTTTATGATGGACCTCTTCCTTTTAAAGTTGATCTTTTAGGTTCCATCTTATTTGAACAGTGTATAGTTATGTAATGCAAGTAAATTCTTAAAAGATCAGTCAGGTTCACTAATTACTTTAATGTATTGGCATTTCAGAATAGACTAAAATAGAAAATGCAAAATTCTGAATGTTGCACAGTGCTTAGTAGTGAGCCAGGGTGTTTCTAGGGATACCAGTGAAAGGTCAGCTTTGCTTTGCAGTTTGGGTTTGTGTTAATGTTTGTTTTGTATACAGCAGCCTTTGACTATAGGCATAATTACATACAATTGCTGATAATTAAGAACTATTCTAATAATCTGGGCTATGTCTATGTTACAGTGAGAACATTTGGACATAGTATTTGTAATCATTAGATGATGTGCTGGGTAAGGGGTAGGAATTTGAGTCCTTTACCACGAGTCAGATAAAATAGATCTAACTTTGAGCTCTGTTTGCAAGATGGAGCAGTCAGGGATCTCTGTGTGAATTGTACCTTTTGTTTTCTGACCATTTTAGAGTTCTCTTTGAACCCAAACTGATCTTTATAGCAACTGAACATGAAAGTTAAAATCACTTCTTCTCTCAAGTGTAATTATGGTAAATCATTTTTTCACAACTTCCAAGGTGTAGGGAGTTACATGTGCACCATTAAAAATACTGTGCTCAGGAAATTGAGATTGCAAGTGGAGTGGAGGGGTGGCAGGTTGGACAGGAGGAGAAATTGGGAAAATGGCAACATCCTACCCCTGCCACACACCCAATAACCAGCCAGTTTGCATTTCTATAAAGAAGTAAAGAAGGACAAAGAAACCTTACATATAAAATACCTGGGGGTCAAAACTTAACGATACAGTCGTCTTAAAAATATGAATGGACTGATTATTTGACTTAAAAATTTAAAGCCTGATCTAGTTGGTGCTGTATAGCACTGTTGTCTAATCAAGCCTTCCTGATTTGAAACCAGCAAATATATTTATCCTTTGACTTTTATGACCCACTTGGTCTGAACTGGGATACTTTGCTTTTCTTAAGTTTCAGGAGGGTTGTGTCTCATTTTAGTCAGCTTCAGTTAAATTCAGGATTTTGCAGAACTGCAGCTTTGTAGATTTTTTTGGAAGAATATTAAAGCTGTTTTCATGTAGAAGAATTTATATATGCAAAATCAAATAACTTATCCATTAGTCATATTCCAGATGTACTCACATGAACTAATGTGTATTGACTTACTCAGCCCCTTGTATTTATCATTACATAGTTGTAATGCATGCTCACATCCCAGTGCACTAAGTCTGAAAAAGAGGAAGGGTAACTTGTGGGTTTGTATTGGCAGCCGTGTAAAATTCTAGTTTTAGAAATCCTCAAAATATGATGAAGAAGCATTACTTCCCTGATGGAGCCATTTAATCTTAATATGCTAACAGCCCATAAAATGTGATCCTACCAACTGAAAAAGCACTTGGAATAAATCAATTGACTTTGTGTTGACTCAACAGCATTTTTAATTTTTAATTTAGATTATTCCAACATTAAGCTATAAATTGGGTTAAAGGGATCTCGACACTTTCCCACACTTTATAGTTGAGTCTCTTGGGAGGTGGGGAGTGTTTCAGGATTCATTCTGCTGCTGCTCCAGTTCTGCCTGTTACATGCCATCCCTCCCCACATCAGGTGAAAGGAAATTTTTAATTCACAGCATGTGTTCTGAAAAATTCAGGTGCTACCCTTTAACTAATTTCCCAGTTGGATTTTTCCTAGTCTTTTTTTTTTTTTTTATGCTATTATACTTACTGTAAAAAAATAAATCACTTCAACAGCCGGTGTAAAATAGAATGCCAAGAGTGATTGCACTAGTCAACAAAAAACAGGTGTTTACACAACAGAATTGGCATTTACCTAAAAGTAAAACACTAGTAGGGAAAAAAAAAAAATCTGTTTTCTTGCAACACTGGTGTCCTTTGTGTGTATTTCCATAGAGCAATCTTGTTCACACCTGCAAAGTTACAGGGAAGGTTGTATTTCAGTAGACAGGCAAGTCCTCACACTTCTGTTTATTCAGCATAAAAATATTTGTAATTTTAGTACTAGAGTGCTTTAGTTTGTATTCCTCTAATTTAAGGAGGGTTTAATTATTTCAAATTCTTTTCTTTTAGGTAGTGGCTCATACTTGTATTTCTGAGCTTTGGTTTTGTGGTGGTGTATTGTAGCAAAATATAACCAGAAGCTATATTTCGTAGCAGACAAAGGGTCCTTCTGTAGGATGATGTTACCTGCTCCTGGTTGGGAAATCCAAAGCTGTAGGTGTATAGTAAGATTTAGGGGTTTTTAAATCAAGCTTCAGTTCAGTATGTGTTGAATAAGACACTGGTAGAAATAAAGCTGCCATGAAAGCTTTTGAAGGAACACTATCAGCCACCCAGAAAAAACATTGAATTCTCTGGTTTATGTCTTGGGCTTGGGGCAGAGGTCCCCAAATAATGTTTAATAAGAACTCACCTGAAGTACTCTAAATCTGCTTCATGTGTGTTTTAGCTGGGATGGGCTGGGTACTTGCTTGCTTTCTCTCCTCATTGTGTTATCTTGCCTATGAAATATTTTCCATCACTTTTCAGTATTCAGATCACTGTCCAGCTTGTTGCCCATGCAGGATACAGACTGAGGATAAATGGCAGTCATTGACTCAACTCGTCAAGGGTGTAAATTCTATGGGGACTGTTGAAGTTTCTGTTGCCTGTTGAAACTTTTGTTGCTTTTCTGTGAGAAGACTGAGGTTGTGCCTTGTCATCCCCAGCAGGGACAGTGTCCATTTACACAGGGTGGGTTATTTGCCTGTACTTTAGGCTGAAATGGACTTAAGTTCCTGTAGAAATTTGTAACTTTCCGAGTCGTGTCACCAGTGACAGGAAGGTGAAAGCAGAAAGTTTGATTTGTCTTGGAAAAGCACTTGTATATAGAATGGGTAGTGTGTTTTGGAGTGGGAGTGAGCAAATGCTAAGTTTTACAGTTAAAACTGAAATACAACACTGTGAAATCACCTTAAGGACTTTTTCCCAAAGCATAGTAGTTACTTTTCTGTTCCTTTTGAAGGGCGTCACTGTTTGGAGCTGATAGCAGTTATTTCTGGTCATTCTAATAAAGCTGAACAGTCCTGATTAACCCTTTAAATACAGGTCAAAATTTCTGATTAGCCTATACATTGCTACAACTACTACAACTTAAAGTTATCTAAAAATCAGTGTACTTTGCCTTCAGTTAGGATTTCAGACTTTGTTCAGTGTTACTATTTAACTGATGCATGGGTGAGGGTAGTTGGAAGCACAATTTTGCTTCCTGCTGTGCAAGAAGAGATTTCGGGTAGGTGCAGCCAGAAAGACAATTACCTTCTTGTCCTGATTTTAGCCCTGTAAACAGCTGTGCTGCAAATCCACACCTACAGCATTACTGTACAGGAATAATGATGCAGGAAGCTAAGCTGCCTCAAATACCTCCCTCTTAGCTTTTGGGCAGTTTGATTCTTTTCACCAGCTGCTTTTGTTGTCAGACAAAATCAGTGCTAATGCAAGAGTGAAATGGAAAAGGATGGTCCTGGGGGGGAAGGAACTGCAGCAGGTCTAGTTTAGTTCTGCTTCATGCATTGTAAAACCACTGTGCAAGTGGCTGGTGGGGGAGGGTGAGCAGGGTCCTAAATTAACTTTGAATTCAAGACACATCAGTCAATTTAAGAAACACTTTTATATTTGTGGACAAAGTAATTGGAATCTGTTTTCAGAATGACTTTCCAAATCCAAAATGAAACTTTGGATTACATGGAAAAGAGCTCCAAGGTTAATGGCACAGGGTTAAAAAGGAATGGGCTGGTATGAGCTTCCAGTATTAGGGTTTGGAGGTAGACAACAAAACTAAATCTCATATATGCTATAATTTTCTTACTAAATCTTTGAGCAACTTAGTGGTTTATAATTAATAGAAAGTACTGCAGATTTTGTTTTATCTTGCTAATTTTCAGCAGTGCAGAAGTTATTTAATTGGTAAGTAATACTGTACTGCTTTGATAAATGGAAAATTACTTGAATTGTCTTGTTACTTCTCTAAGGTCTGGATTTGCATAGTTTATTCACTGTTTTTAATCAAAGTAGCAAGAAGTTTGAATAGTTCTGTACTTGATCAAGGTGGTTCTACTTTATTTCCCCTGTCCTCTGAGGTACACCAGTTTATTGCTGTTTCCAGGTGAGGGGAAAAAACAGTCAAGACATCAACAGCTGTCAAGAAGTTTCAGAAGAGGTGTAATGGGTTCTTTAGGTGTTTCTAAAGGTGCAGACATATTTGTAAATGGGATTTTTAGATGCTGCTTAGCAAGTATTGAAGTAGTTATTTCAGAATTGTTGATTTGATCAGATAAAGTTGTCTGAACATTAACCCATGATGCTCTGACTTTTTCCTTGTTTTCTGTGAAGTTTTAGAACTCAAGTTTTCTTTGACTAATTTAAGTTTTGATGTGGAAGAAGCTGATATTTCAAGGAGAGAGTTTTTTCTAGTTAATTTGCTATCTCTACTGAAGGTAATACTATAAAGGATTGATGGTAACCTTAGCACACAGGAGTTTTTATAATGTATTTGTTTTTGAAATAGAGTTATTTTATCTGTGGTATTATAGAAAGTATTTCAGGAAACAAAAAACTGCTGTAGTATTTTCTGTTGGTGGTTGGTTTTGCTTTGTGTTTGTTTTTTTTTTAAAGCCACAAACACCTTACTTCTCACTCTCAAGATGTTTCACCCATCTACTTTGATAAAATCATTCTCACCACCATCTTCCAATTTCACTAAAATGGCAGAAGGGAGGAAAAAAAAAGTCACTGTTTTTCCTGCCCTATCACTCAAAGCAGTTTCCCTAGACTATCATCTCTCCATTTTAGAGACATTATTTATTGGTAGTTTACGTAGTCATCTGGAGCATTAACTACCCTCATAGCCTAGTTTCCACCTCACACATGACTATAGCCCAGGAGACTTACCACTTCAAAGGACTGCTTGGACAATGGTCTGAGCCCTTTCATTTTTTTACATTCTTTTAGCAGTGTAGCTAAAATGTAGCCTTCAGGCTACTCCCCAATTCCTTGTTCTCTGGGCCACCAGGTCCTCCTGACGCTGTGCCTTCTGTGGCCACAGGTGCTGTGGCTGTAGGTGCTCCTCAGGAGCAGAGCAGCAGCTGTCCCATAGTGCAGGGCTGCTGGTCATCACCCCATCTCTTGTCCAGGACAGTTCTCTAAAGCAAGCCCTGGCTTGGCTGATCATCACCTGATTGCACCATTGCTTCAGTCTGGAGAGACAGGCAGCCCTTGGTGTTGTTGCACCTCAACATGGGAACATTTGGCACTGGTGGGCTGTTCCTGAGGGAAGCCAGAGCCTCTATCCATCATCCACCTGCTGTAGTAGCTGACTTTGTCATCTCTTTTCTAACAGGTTGCCCTCTCTTGGCTTTACAACCTTTTGATTTTTTTCTTCTCTTTCTGGTCCTCATCATCCTTGCCCTTTCCCTGAAGGCTCTGATCTGCCCTTGCTCTCCCTTGCCCTGTCCTGCCTTTCTGTCAGTACTCGCTGTGCAGACAAGGCTTTAACGCTGTGTCTACACTGAAGACTCAAGATCTAACTCCCTCTGTCGGACCCTTTGCAGTGTTGATCCCATTTGCCTCATTTAGCTCAGTTTCTTTGGGGTGAGGGGTGTTAATTCTGTGTTGGGACTAAGTGTCCTGGGGTGGGAGTGGGCAGCCATGCTTCTTTTGAACTATCAAGCTCTTCTGTTTTTACGACTGTTTAAATAACAACTTTAATAACCTTGGTACAAGATGGTAAACAATTTCATTTGCATTCAAACTTATTTAAATGTCCTCTTCAATAGGTGTATCTAGTGGGTGTGTTCCAGGCATCCATGTCTTATCTTTTCTACTTTACCAGCTACCTTACTGCATGTGGTAACAGTCTAATACTCCACGGTACTTTCCCACATAAGTGTTGGTGCAACTGAAAATTACAGGTGGTGTAATCTCATTTGAAAATTACCATTATGATACTTTAAAGCTGCATTTACCAATGGCTTCATGGCTCTTACTAAAAATTGCTTTAGTCTGACAAAACTGTATCACTTAGTCTCGTGTTTACCTCAGCTTTTGTGGTTAATTCTAGCAGCTCATCAGGCTCCAAATTTGGATTTGGGGAGATAGAGTGATTTGTAAAAGAGACTGATTTTCTTGAACTATACCAAGCTGTGAAGTTTTGAAATGCAATTTAAGGTATTGCACTCATGTTTTATGATGACCTATGAAATATGACCCAAATTTAGCCTTGCTGTCACATCCTGAGAAATCTCGAGCTCTGCATGATGGCTCTGAAGCTCTAACGCTTGGTGTGACAGTATCCTTGGTGTTCTGGTGTGGCCCATGTCAGTGACACAGTTGGTCAGCAGCAGCTCCTTCAGCCACGAGGGTCTCAAGCTGTTGCTACTTTGCTTGTTTGGTTTGATTTTGCTTTGTTTTGTTTTACTCCTGGTAATCCTAAAGAGCAGAGAATTGTGTGCTGGGAAGTGCAGCAGTGAGAAAGGGCAAACCATCAAGAGCCAGAACTTTAACAGGAGGGAGAGTAATGCCACGGGTGGATGGGGACTGCGAGGTCACCAGGATGCAGTGTTAACACCTCAAGTTCTTAAATGTCCAGTTGTTTTAACACACGTTAACAAAACCCACTGGAAAAGTGTGTCATCCTCCCCTGGTAGTGAGGAGTGATTCGCTGCCGGTACCAGCAAGGCTGTTAATTAGTGCGTGTGATTGAGAGCGCTCTGGGGAGCCTTCGTGTTTCTGTTCTGAATGAGGTTTCTGTCTCTAGTATTCCTGCTTCATTTATTGAAAAATTGGAACATATTTATTAATTCAGGGAGATGCAGGAAGCAAAAGCATCAGATGCCCAAGGAAGGTAAATGTTTCCTGGCAAACTGAAGCATTCTGACGTGGCACGGGTTGTTGTGAGTTATATGTAATTACCTACAGTAGTTCCAGAAGAGATGCTCTGTTCATTATTGTGCCACATATTATTGCACTAGTTGCATAGTTACAGCAGTGACAAGTTATGCTTTTACCTTTCCAGTGATTTTAATCCAGTCTTGTTTCCTTTAATTAGCTTAGTTTGAAGAAGAAAGTGTTACACTTGGTGATTCCAGTACCCTGGGTACTGAAGTGCCTTCATTCTTTAAGGACCACCCCCCAGCTGCTATTTATAATCTTAGCCTTTTACCCACAATCCACCTTTTAAAGGGAAATTTCTTTTCACTGCAGTAATCTGGTTTTGACCAGTAGTGGGAGTGGGAAAGGGAAGGAGGAGTGTGAATTAGTAAAGAGCCGTTGCATTAAAGTAAGCATGTGATGCCTAACAGCTTTATTTTTAATTAAGATGCACAATTAGCTGAAAGTTTGGGAGGGTCTTCTGTTGGTTTTTCTAATGTGGAGTAAACATTTCCCAGCAAATTCAATCAACAGATAATAAGTACGTTTCATAGTCTAATTTACTAACAGTTATTCCTTCCTTATTCCCTATATAATTATAACACTTTTCTGGTGTGTTCACTTTGTCCAGGGATATGAAAAGAATTAGAAAGCCTTAAGACCTGGTAGGTAGATGTGCTCATGATTTTGATCAGTATATCTTCTTTATTGGGTGTTTTTGCTTGGTATTGTAATGCTGCCGTAATGTATTTTGCTTAATAGTTCCATAATACTGAGTGTAATGTGTTTGTAAATGTGATTTGAGCCAGCATTGTTTAATTTCTCTATTTCATAAAAATTTATAGCTCATTTCTGTATATATTTTGGCAGCTCAAGATAGTAAAATCTTTTCTGTAAAAGCTCTTAGATATATTTAGGGTCATGCAAAAACTTTACTCTTATTTGTGATAAATGTGACTTATATTAGAAGTCCCGTGTAACTAAAAATGTGGAACCAATTTGCAAAATAGTAAAATATTGGTTTGTTTAAAGTATATATAGGCAGATTTTCCTCTTAAACTGACTAAAACCCAGATGTATTTCTCCTGGAACAGAAGAGCTAGGAGCCAGGAGTACATTGGTAGAGTTTTTTTTTTTCTTCTCCCTCCTCTTTGCAGTGAAATGGTACAAATATGTTGATGTACAGGAAAGCTGGAAGGAATTGGTTTTTTTTGGAGGGGAATTTTGCTGCTTCTCTCTGATGGTCCATGATTGGAAATGTAAAAAGAGACAAGCAAATGAAAAAAGGGAATAAGAAATGGAGTTTGACTTCATTGTTAAACACCTGGTGGAAGAAAGTAATTAAAATGTCTACCTCAGCTACAATGTTTTCAGATTGAAAAGAGTAGGATAAGAATTGCATTAAAAGTTTGCTTTGCAGACTTAAGGAACTGAGGATCTTTTTGAAATCTTAATTCTTTTCTTGCGTGCTGGGTTGTGTGAAGAGTTGAGAAGTGCAGTAAATCTGGAAGTGATGGTCAAGGTTATTAGCAAATATTTTCTTTGCAGTTTGTATGAAGGGAAACCCAGTGGTTGATATAGTCATTGCTTCTTGAAGGTTCATTGTTGAAGAACCAAGAGCCTACAGTAGGGTGGTTTGATTTTGAAAGGCACAGTGACAAGACACATGAAAGATTGCAGGACACAATGTGTACATAGGTCTGCAGATTTTCTTCAGTTATTGGGTTGGGGTTGGGCTGTTGTCTGGCTTTCTAGGGCCATGAGGAATCCGTGTTCTTCTGTTTTATAGGAGTCTTTCCCACTTAATGAAGTTTGTAAATGGGCACAGGTTATCTTAAGATTTGAAAAGTATTTGGAGTGAACCTAGAATACAAGATTTAACTGAAACAGGAATTACCTTTTAAAAATGATCAGTATATGATATCTTAATTAATCACTTGTCCTTTTGTCTCAACAGGAATGCCCAAGGAAAAGTACGATCCACCTGATCCACGGAGGATGTACACAATTATGTCCTCAGAGGAAGCAGCCAACGGGAAGAAATCACACTGGGCAGAGTTGGAAATAAGTGGTAAGAAATTCAGGAATGGTCCTGAGTTACTAATTAATTGCAAGTTAAGAGTAGCCTACATAGCATGTGTTTGAACAAGAAGTCTGGAGTGGTTACCTACCTTGAAGTGAGCCAGCACAGCAAGGTAGTAGCTGCAGCCTTGGAGTGTGTCAGGGGAAGGGGTTGGGATAACACAGGGAGCTGTGGGATAGGTAAATTGGGGTATCCTAACATGTGGAAGGTTGGGAGGATGAGGATATGGATGTAAGCTCCTTGTGTGGGTGAGAACATGGTGTTTAAGATCTCATTTGTCAAAGAGAAGAGGGTGAAGTTGGGGATGCAATATGGACATAGGCTGTTACGTTCAGTAATGTAACAACAGTGTATTAGTCCATGTCAGCATAGTTCCTATCGAAGCACAAGTTTTCAGTTTAAGAGCAGATGTAAATCTTTGCTCTGCTCTTGAGATTAAAACAAAAAAAATCCTCCAAGAGCTGTGCTAGCTTTAAGGTACTCTTTGACTTGTGAATCTTTTCTTGAAAATGAGATCATGCTCAGAATTTATAAACATGAATTCCAACAGTTGTAGGACACCAGTCTCTCTTGATTTGTAGAGTGAATTCTGATTTTGCTACATAAAGTGTGTTTACAGGGAAATTCAAACAAATTATTTTGTTTAAAAGATATTTTGTAATGTTGTAAATTGAGTCTGAAATTAAATATGGAGGTTATTTGAGAGATTGCCAGAAGTGCTATCTGGTATTTCTACTTGGCTGTACAATAGAGAAATTTATGGCAGGAAGAATAAAAATAGTGTTATTTGAATTGTGAAGAGAGTTTCCATCCAGATCATGGAATTTGTGTCTTGCTTCAAGTGCCACGTGCCTTAACATGTGAATAGCATCCTTTACTTGAAGGTTACAGATGCAGAAACTGAGTTAAGTGCTGCTTCAGGAATCAGCATTATGTATCAGCATTAGGCTTGGATATCCACTTGGACATCTGCTGCCTCTGCATAGGAAATGCATTAAGTGATGGCTCTTTCCTCTCATGCCTGGTAATCTCACTAGAGGCTGATTCCAGCCAAGAGAGGTGCAGGGAGTGAAGAGAGTGGGTGAGGGATGTTACAGGCAATCCTTTCAGCTCTAAGGGTTTCTTTGATCGCAGTCACTTGTTTGCATTGGGGCAGGGGGAAGAGGTGTTCATTCCATTTAAAAAATGCAAAGAACTATTGATTTGTATTTAAAACCTTCCAGAAGATTTCTTAATGAGCATTACAGTAACATGAATCCTTGAAGAACTGCATGCATTTGCTTTGTAAAATAAAATGGGACAATGTTTTTGGTTAATTAATGTTCACACCGTCTTTTCCTAGTGAAATACTTGGTCATCTAACACAGGAAGCCACAAATATTTTAACTGCTGTCAATTATATCACTGGGCATTTTCACTGCAGGCTTTTTTATGCCACTTACTTTCTTACAGCTCACTGGAAATTATACCTTTATTAAAACTTTGTTACTAGGGTCCAAGTCCCAGATACGTGTTTAGCAGTGTAGCTTTCCTCAGGCATTAAATATGACTTCTTTTGAAGAAAATAGTTTAAGGAAAGGAATTATAATGTGTGTACATTTGTATAATATTAACTAGATTGTTCTGAATGTTGTTGAGTCACAGTGGGGTTTTTAAAGACTGTCACAAGTAACTTTTTGCCTTGGAGAAACTAGTGTTGGTTGGTACTTTTCTTCTAATGCTTTTCATACAGTGAGGTGAATTCTGTAAATGGAAAAGGAGCCTAGGGGGGGAAAAAGTCTTGGAGAGAATAAATGTTTTGAGACCTGATGATATCTCACATTCTTTGCATGCAGGAATGTAAAAATCTTGATTCTATCACACATACCCATGTTTCCACCCTTCAGTTTGTAAAAAAATGATACCATTTTTTTAAATATCTGGCAATAGTTTATGCAGCTTTTAGTTGAATGCCAGATGGAAATCCATGTTCTCAACTAAGCATTTTAGTCACCCTAAATATAGTGCTTCTATCTGTTCTTGGCTGGATTAATGCCATAAAGATTTTTGGTTTGAAAGATGTTGCACAGAGATAAGGGGCAAACTGAAGAAGCATATTTCATCACAAATGTGTTTCTTAACCCCTGTTAATGGTTGAATTCATGGTCAGTTAGGAAATATGTCTTATTTTGTGTGGAACTTGACAAAGACAGATGTTTAAACCATAAATATGGATTGGAAAAAAAACAATTTAAGCATCCCTGGCACCACTTCACATTCGCTTATGCACTGCTGAATTTTTTTGATCTACAGAATCGGTGATGAGTGGAATTTTCATTGAATAAAATAACAATAATAATAAAACCCACAACAAAACCCAAACAGAACTCCCCTTCAAGTCCCCACCTCCCCCACCCCCTACATACTTGGAAAATGTGTAATAATTGCTAAACCTGATTTTATATCTTCTGTTTTCTTTTGTACCTTCCTCCCTCAGGGAAAGTGAGAAGCTTGAGTTCGTCTTTGTGGACACTGACCCATTTGACAGCTTTGCATCTCAGTGACAATTCCTTATCCCGAATTCCTTCAGACATTGCCAAGCTTCACAATCTGGTTTATCTGGACCTGTCCTCTAATAAAATCCGCAGTTTACCAGCAGAGCTCGGAAACATGGTGTCACTCAGGTGTGTAAATCTTCACAGGAGTTAAAATTGGTCTCTTGTCATCTCTGTAGCAACTATTTAAATTGCAGCGTAATTTTTCTGTTCTAGTAAATGAAAGGCATAAACAAGTTCCCCTTTCCTCACTTATTTTTATCTGTCTCACTGAGTATCTGGTGTGGTCTGCACAGCTGTAGTGATGCTGGCTTTTCTGTGACCTGTTTGATAGGATGTCTCCAGGGATGGGGACATACTGATGGGTGACAGTACAGGTGAGTTTCAGAAGGGCTTCGTTTGATAGCAATCACCCGTTTTATGTCATGCCAAGTCAGGTTTCCTCTCTTACAGTTCTCTTTCCAGACTCTTTCACAAATCTTTGAGGTATTTTTCTCTAAGCAATACTGTAACACAAAAAATTTATTTTAGCTCACAGTAAAGTAGGCAAAAGGTAAAATTAAACATTCATAATAATGCTAACTACATTTTTTCTCCACTTTATTGATCTTTATTTTTTGTTTATTTTACAAGTGCAGCAACTTGTCTAATACCATCTTCTTCCCACCTTTGCTATCATTCCCGTGCAAACTGGGGAGGAGAAAAAAAATTTTCTAAACACACCTTTTTATTTTTCCTCTCAATTTTAGAATAACAAGATGTGCAAAGTTTGCATAGAATGATACCTCCTTTTTGAAGTGAAACACACAGTGATGCCTATTTAGATTATAATGAAGGCTGCAGTGTTTCACTTAGTAAAAACACTTATGTAAATACTTCATGATTTATGTAAGAGTAAGTATTTACAGGCAACATTCTTTTGCCCTTAACCCAAAGGAAGAGCCTTATCTTACATTTACTAAAGTTACCAGTAACTGTCGTTGTTGCTTTTAATTTTGAAGACATTTATGGACAGCTTTCTCAAATCCAGAAAAGACTGAGTCTAAAAGTAATGAGAATGTTATTGGAAGTAAAGAAGACAATAGAGAAAAGGACTGCCAGCACAGCTTTAATGAAACTGGAAGCAAAGCAAGTTTGCACATAGAAATATCAGTCACTGCATTTTCTGCTAGTTTAGAAAAAGTCCACTCTGCTGGGGAGGATTCAACCAGCTGATTAAATTGATACTAAAACCTAAAATTCCAAAGCAGCTGGAGTCTCAACCTTGGAGGCTGAGCAAAGGGACCTTGCTTTCTAGAGCATAATTTGCAGCTCTGTTTCATGGTGTGTTCTATGGTTGTTTTGATCTGTGAAGTAGCCTGTTCTAAAGAAAGCTTTTAGTCACTATTTCAGTTAAAACCAGCTATTGGTAACAGGTTGCTTCCTTCCTATATCCATGCCTAAGGTGTTGTGAGCTAGCAATTCTGAATTTACTGGAACAACCTCAAATTAATCTTTGGACTTCCCTAGCATCACTTTTGTTTTCATCACTCTTCTTCCTTTTAAAATATTGCTGTAAATGTAATACTCATGACATGGAGCTAGCTTGGTACTGCGTAGTTGTCAGTAGTGCCAAATGCTGATAGGCCTTTTTCCCAATTCATTCCGGATGATTCTATGAAATTTCAGCTCTTCCAAGCCCTAGATCTCTTCTGAGTACAGAAGGCTAAATCTTGTGAATGTGCAATGTGTAGCTAAGTTCTAGGATCACACTAGTTTTCTATTTTTGTCTTAAACATAACACTTGAATCCAGGTCTCTAGACGTGAAAAGCTAGTGCATTAATCCACTGTGTGCTCTGTCCTCAGTAATTGCAGCTGATCCATAGTTTCTTTTCATGGGGATGAAAGTGATAAATTAAAAACCCTAAGTGCATCCTATGTGATAATGCTCTGCAGGTCTCAGCTGTGCTGGAGTTTAATGTTTCAGGCTGGCTCTTACTGCAGACACTTCCCATGGCTTCTGGGAAGCTGTTCAGACTGATGGTAATTGAGCACTGGGTATTGCTGATATGCTGAGCCACAGAGATCATTTGTGCTGGTGCAGCTGAGAACTGATAACAGGTCTTGCAGCTCCCACATCTGGAGCTCTGGGTTTGGTCTGCATGGCAAAGCTTGCCTGGGGCTCCTTGCATCTCCCTTCTTACTGCAGGTACCTGAAGAAGGAGGTGTAAGAGAGAGCAGTGAGATTTGTGGTCTTTGTGGAAAGAGGAGAAAAAATAAGCACTGGCATGTTATCTTGGAAAGCTCAGCTGTAAAACGGATTCTCTTGATATGCTTGACAGAACTGGTGGGATTTGCTGTGATCCCCTTTACTGTGTAGAGGGGGTGGGTTCTGCAGAGGCAAGGATCATTAGGGAAAATAGTTCTTTCATCCAAGTGAGAAAATGTAACGACACCTACTGCTGTGCCATCCTAGATTTTGTATATCTTCTTTGTAATAGCTACAGAACTTTAATTTCAGCAGTGCTTTGAAAAACTCTTAGAGGAAAAAGTAGCTTCCTAAAGAAGAAATTAGTAGCTTTGTAATGTCATATAGAATATAATTGTAAAAATATTAGCCATTTAAGTCCCAAATGGCCTTGGAAGTGCTGAGAATTAGTGGAGATGTTGTTTATTCTTCTTTAACTTTCTCATCTGCCTCATTCATATTTAGAAGCCCTAGAATGGCACAGTGGGCTTCTGAATTTCTCTCTAATGATGTGCTTTTCTCTGTGGGATTTTGTATTGAAATAAACCCCAGCTGCCTGCGTGTGTGATAGTCTGTCAATCAGTTGAGCAATGGTTTGACATTTCTAGATAACCCAGTGAAATAAAAAGGAAGTCACCTCCTGTGTCTTTCACACTTCCACACCTCAGTTTCTCAAAAACAAGCCACTTTTACCAAAGTTTATAAATATGCTGTGAAACACAGATAATTTCTCAGAAAGTCCTTGTTAGGGAAGGACCAGTCAGAGTTTACTTCTGAAATGCAAAGCTAGAAATAGAGATGTGACCCTAGCTAAAGTAACTCTTGGTATCCAGGTTGCCTTTCTTTTTTTTTTTTCTTTTTTTTTTTTTTTTTTTCCTCAAAATACTTTTCAAGTCTCAAGGCACCAAGTTGTAAACATTTTGAAACAGTAACATTACACTGAATGTGATGAGGAAGGTCTTCACTGCTGAGATGGGAATGCATTTCAGAAAGTGAAAAGCTTCTTATAAGTCCCATCTTCTCAGTCCAGTTCATTGGAATATCAGAATTCAGGACATGAGTTCTGTTCCTGTTTGCATATTATTTTTGTAAGTTAAAAAGCCCTTATTTTGTCTTAGCACTGAAATTATGAAGCAAACAACAAAGTTGCTCCTGTAAATTACTCTGACACAGTAATGTCACAGTTCTGATCTCACTGCCTTGGTCTTGGATTTTTTGTTTATTGTGGGATATAATTTCCCTTTATTTGGCCTTTACTCATAGCTGAACTGTTTCATTGTCTGGTTTGTCAGAGCTGTTACTGCGTCACCACTTGTAGTTATTATTTAGTTATTGCTAATGTTTACAAAATTTCTGACTTTTAAAGATGAACTCGCCAAACAATCCCTTTCCTATACTCCAACATAATGTATATTTTGTCTATATGTGTGTGTTTGTATCCAGCAGTATTTTCCTGTTCTGTTTAGTCTCTGAAGTTTTCAATATTGTGGTTTGCTGGCATATTGTTTCTGTTGTAGTTAAGCTTCTTGTACTATACTCCTAAAGACAAACGTTGCTCTGTTTTCAGCCCTTTATGATTCTTGATCTTTCTGCAGGGAACTACATTTAAATAACAACCTGTTACGAGTTTTACCTTTTGAGCTGGGAAAACTGTTCCAGTTACAGACTTTGGGTCTGAAAGGTATTGCTACTTTTTCTTGGTATCTGTACTTTGTTTAATGATACTGATTCTGAGATGTGATGGCTGTGGACTGCTAGTTCATAAAATGTTGCTGAATCCCAGGTGTGTAGCTACTTACTTCACATTTATAAATACTGTTATTTAGGAATTATTTTTTAAAAAAATATCAAAAACAACACAAAAAACCCAAGTTTGACAAAGCACTCCGCATATAAAGAGGTTTGCTTCTCTTTCTGCAGAGGGAGAGGAAGCTTTTGATTGCTTGGGATTGGACACAGAGCTGCTTTAACTAAGAAACAGTCTGCAGTGACTATAGGTATTCAGCCAGAAAGGGAAAGTGCTTTGTACTGCTGCAGGGCACTGTGCTGTTCACGCAAGCAGCAATTTAAATATTTCTCCATTCATTTTTTTTTCCTCTGAACTATATGGATTCTAGCTTTAAAATTGCTATCCTTGAGGGAACCTGTGTCACAGAATCAGGAGCACAGATTGATGTAATACCTCTAAACACTGTTAAGCCTCAGAAGTCTGGCTTTCTTCCCCTTAAAACTGGATAATTGCAACGTGTGTTGCCTTTGAAAACTTTTACAAGGTGCTTACACATTGGGCAGATCATAGACTCTACTCAAATATGACTGGCAACCTGGTGATGGATGTTCCACTCATGTTAAGCAAAGTGAGCAGAGGAGGCTCCTGTGTTTGGCCTCACCAGCTCTGCCTTTGTGTTGACCACACCAATTCTTCGCCTCTGTGAGAACCAACAACCAGCCTTGCAGTGGTCACTCAGAAGACAAACCCAGGAGGGAACGTTGTTACCTTCACTAGAGCTATTCACACATCTAGTGTTCTATGGGATTGAAGACCTGAGATCCAAAACCTCTAAGTAGTTCATAGTAGATGCACTTTCTCATCTTGGAGGTGCCAGCTTTAAAGGCTGATGTGTAAGTTCATACTTGTTCTGTGTATTTCATACAATATTTCTGAAAATCTGTTTGCAGGAAACCCACTAACACAGGATATTCTGAACCTTTATCAGGAACCAGATGGGACGCGAAGGCTACTGAACTATTTGCTTGATAATTTGGCAGGTACTGCAAAAAGAAGTAAGTGAACATTCTTAAAACATTCATTTTGGCTGTGTAAAATAAATTTGATTATCACTTGTTGTATCTCTATTTTTAAATGTTCCCATAGTTTCAACAGAACAGCCACCTCCAAGATCTTGGATCATGTTGCAAGAGCCAGACCGTACAAGACCAACAGGTACTGTAACACTTCAAGAAATTTTCCTTGTATTTTTGTTTTCCTTTTATAAAAGGTGTTGATCTTTACTAGCTACTGAAAAAAAACAAACCCAATTAGTGCTTAAATTAACCAATCATCTGTGCAGTGCTGACCAGCTGGCTAATCTCAAATGGAACACATGTTCCAGATTTACCCATCACTTCATTTAAAGTAATTTCTTTTTAATTAATGTCCTCCTCACAGGAATTTAAACTGTTGTCCACAGTTAGTTAAACAGGAATTATAAAAGGCTTAATTGAGCATTTGTTGAAAAATGAAAAAAAAATGAGACTGTGAGCATAATTTCCCAAAATTGTAGATTTTTTATTTTTTTTTTTTTAGTAAGTGATGTATCATCTTTGACTCAGCAGGTCATGTTTAATTGTTTACTGGTTTGTGGGTTTTTTGCATGATTAGTGTAAAATGCAGCCTTTCCTATTTACCTGCACACCAAGAAGTGTATTTCTCCTCTCTTTCCAAACTGCTGTACATTGCTTTCCCCTATTGATTTTATTAAGATGGTTGCTTCAAAGCTCATTATGTGAATGCAGCTTGTCTTTTCCTGTCACCTACTTATTTTCAAATTGCTAGGCTTTGACCCTCAATCAGCCCAAGATTCTTGCCTCAATTTGCTAGACCTTCAAACAACTGTCTTGTTTCTTTTCCCTGAGCTGTGCTCCAGGTTTGAGTGGAGCTTCCCAATAAGCTTCTATGCTTTCATACTGAGAATTTCTTAGTGCTTTTTAAAAACTAAAAAAAAACCCCCACAACAAAACAGAACCCTGAATCCGTGCTGCTGGATTACCTGCCAAGTTGCCCCAGACTGTCTCATTATCATTGTTCCAAATTAATACAGAGAGTAGTTATTTCTTGACACTGGAATTGTCAGATTTTGAGGTGGAAACATTTGGGGTTTTATTTCACCTGTACTTTTTTCATGGTGCAAAGGGATCATTGCCCTGTCTCTAGATCTTTTACAGTTTGTGGTGGTATAACGAAGGTAGATTTTGAATCTGTTTGAAGAGCTTTGTATAGCTATCAAATGTCAGTGTACCAATGCACTTACCTTGTTTTATGCTTTTCACAGTAGAGCACCTCTTAGCATGAAGTAGGTTTGCCTGCTATAGTAAACTGCACTAACCATAAAAAGAGGGGGGTTGGTTTTTGTTTTCTAATTACATGCTAGAAGACAGATGCCAGAAGTCCAAACTTGTAATTTATCTTCTTAGGACTAACAATTATTTGTTTTCAGTATTGATACACAAGCTGTGCTTTGATTGAAGCAGATGAAGCATGGATTGAGAAATCTGCAGAAGACAAAAGTGGAGAACATAATTGTAGATACATGTATTTTGTTGTTGTTAAATATATCAGCATGTGAGTAGAATTCTTGTTCTGCAGCTTTGTTCTCTGTCATGTGTTACAACGTACTCTGTGATAAATACGCTACCCGGCAGCTGTATGGCTATTGTCCCTCCTGGGCATTGAACTGGGAATACAGAAAAAAAGCCATTATGCAGGAAATCCTGAGCTGCAACGCTGACATCATAAGCCTTCAGGTAAAAGATATTCTATTACTTCTTTTCCATTTCTATTCCCACGGGCTGGTTTCTCTATATTAAATGTATTTACAGTAAACGGTCTGTTTGCAAAAGCACCTGAGAAGGAAAGAAAAAAGAAGTGGTGTTTAGAACGTTATTTGTTGCTTGACATCAAAAGAATGTTTTTCAGCCTACATGGCTGGAATGGGAACCAGCAGCTGCTGATCAAAGCAACGTACATGGGGGTGTCTTTGTGCCTGTGTGTGTATGTGGGGATGTAATTGACACATTTTCAAATAAAAGGCTTGAGATAATCGTAACCCTGGGGATTACAGAAATTCATTTATATTTTCTTAAAATAGGAATGTTGCTCTCAAATTTGCATTCTCTGATGTATTTAATTCTTACTTTTTTTCCCCCCCAAATCTAATTTGAAAGTGATTTACACTTCTGAAGAGTCTAAATAATGTCAGTCCTCTGGATTTTGCTAGTAGTACATTCATGCTGTGCTGTCTTATAACTTCACAGGAGGTTGAAACGGAACAGTACTACAGTTTTTTCCTCGTAGAGTTGAAGGAACGTGGCTACAATGGATTCTTCAGTCCAAAATCTAGAGCTAGGACAATGTCAGAGCAGGAAAGAAAACATGTTGATGGTTGTGCAATATTTTTCAAAACAGAAAAGTAAGTGATGTGTTTTGCAAAGCCTCTGTTGTGTCCTGCTCTCTTGCGTGTAATTTCTCAGGTCAGTCTGTAGCTCAGTTTGGCATTAGTCCCCTTTTTGTAGCCATTCAGTATTTCTGGTAAAGCATTGTTCTGGTTAGAAAGAGTGGACTGGATGAGAAGAATCATTCTGTGCCTCAGTAGCAATAGAAAATTTTACCATGACGTTCTATTCAGGTTGAGGTTCATTCCATTAGAGCAAAGTGTGTTAGGAGGCCACTGAATTATACTTCAATTGTGGAGTGTGTCTGTCCCAACCATTAGATGCTAATAAGGACAAGTGAAGGAAATGTCTTGTTTTCTTCCTTTTCTTTGATTGAAGAAATTGATAAGCCCCAAAATTGCTGAAATAAGACCTCAGATTACTTTGACTTCTTGATGCATCAGCCTTCTGATAAAGCAAAAGACAAGGCACTTAATATCACTGCTGGCTTCTAAAAAAAAAAAAAAAAAAAAGCCATTATTTAAGAGCTGCAGCAGTTATTGTGTCATATTGTACTTGCACAGCTGTTAGGTTCTAAGGGTAATAATTTCTCTTCCTCCTCATGCTTTCATTCTTTTATGTCAACAAGTAAATGTAGGTGCCAGGTTTGATTCCTTTTGGCTTAGAAAAATTACTTGTTCTATTAAACCTGTGTCTTCGAACTAGAAACTGGTGCAGAATTAGAAACAAGCACTCCTTTCCTATGGTTTCTGTCTCTCTAGAAATAAAACCTTTAATTGAAATTAAGGTTGTATAAAATATATAAAAATGTCTGGGAAGACTATCTTTTAAGTTCAACTTAGGAATTTAGGAAATTATGTGATTGGCTGAGATTTTCACATCATAAAGGTGTTTGAACTTTAATTAAGAGGAGAATTACCTATAACATTTGTATTTAGCTGCTGAAAAAAACCCATATATATGTTGTTTCTCTTCCAGATTTACTTTGGTTCAAAAGCATACTGTTGAGTTCAATCAACTAGCTATGGCAAACTCAGAAGGTTCAGAAGCCATGCTGAACAGAGTTATGACAAAAGACAACATTGGAGTAGCTGTGTTGCTAGAACTGCGAAAGGAATTGATAGAAATGTCATGTAAGTCCTATTTAGTTTTAATATTTTAATGGATTATATGGTGTAAATGAAAAAATTTGATTTATTTATTTTTTTATAGTAAACCAGAAAAACTAGGCTCTGCAGATGACTACAACTTTGCACCTTGTATGCTCAGACATCAAAAGAGGATTTGGGGAAAAGTCATACTGCTTAAATGGTCAAGATTTTTTTCCACTTTTACCTTTTTGCTTAGAAAATACAAAGATTTGAGTTTGAGTGATTTTTATTTTATTTATTTTTTTTTTTTGCCTGATGTTACGTACAGGTGTCAAAGTGTCAGTTGGTGTTAGTCACGTGTTTCTGGGTTATGTATTTGCATCATTTTAGCTTGTTTTTTCACTGTCATGCTTATACAACCTTGTCTTTCCTGTTATTCTTCATTTAGGAAATGTAAACTGGCTTTATAAGTATCACAGTGGGTACCTACTCAGTCTGTTACATTTCTCCAAATGGTTGTTTATTAATTCAAATTTTAATAAACAAGCTTTTTAAGAAGCACTTCTAGCAAGAGGTGACTTTATAACATGGATAACTTAAAATTTCAAGTTCATTGTCTGATAAAATACGAGCGGTCTGTGTTTATTATCACAGCCTGAGGAAAACTTGTTAATTTTTAAAACCACACTGTTTTTCTTTAATTAGGATTATCTGTTATTTATGTTAATTCACAGTATTCTTAGGTACGTTAGCATTACCTGGAACAAGATAGTCTGTTAATGGTCTTGAGTGTGATTAGAGACCATTGATATAAAGCATTCAAGAACATCAACTAAAACACTGAGTAGATATAAGAGAGGTTGTTTGACCCTCTGCAACTAAATGGCATTAACCCTCTTCAAGTTAAACTGGTTGTTGTTTTTTTTCCTCCCCTCAAACATCTTGTTTAAAGTTCAATAATAGGTTTTTATGCTGTCTATGTAAGGTAAAAAATTGGTTCTTAATTTTAGCTGGAAAGCCACATCTTGGGATGGAAAAGCAGCTAGTTCTTGTTGCTAATGCACATATGCATTGGGACCCAGATTATTCTGATGTGAAGCTGGTTCAGACTATGATGTTCCTGTCTGAGGTAAAGAACATTATTGATAAAGCTTCTCGTAGTCTCAAACCTGGTGTTTCGGGAGAACTTGGAACCATTCCACTTGTTCTGTGTGCAGATCTCAATTCTCTACCAGACTCTGGTAAGAGTTCTATTTCTTACTTATTTTTAGACTGTTTCAAGTGTGTAACGATTTAAATGTTAAGCTCTGACTTTTAAAAGACTGTTCAACTTGGGGAATATGTTGTTTGATTTCATAAGCTCTAAAGGCACTAAGAAAATAGGAGAAAGAGAGAAAAGATAGAACTGTTTCTTTTGTGAGAGGCTTCATGCCTATACAGTAGTGTAGCTGTATCTGGTGCTTCAGAGGCATTTTCATTGCTATAATACAGGAATGTAAAGAAGAAAATATCTTCCAAAAATAACTAGTCAGTTTGGCTTTGCAGCCTTTTTGAAGTTAAGTTTATTTGATGTAGTGTCACAGAAGCTGGCTTTTTTGCAATATTTTAGCTGAAGAACATAGGAAGCCAAGACTTGAGCCCAGAGAGGAGGAAGCTGCACATCTCAAGCACCTATAGAATTTTACTTGCACTTCTTTAATCTTTGCATCCAGTCAGTCAGTTCCTAATGAACCTTCTAGTTTTTTCTAACTATAGCATATCTCAGTTTGTTGTAGGTGATATTTGCTCTTGACATGCAAATACATTGTCTTGAAATACTTTATAAGAATAACTAGTGACTGTGTTGTATAAGTGTTGAGGTTTTGCTTTTATAATGCCTAAGGTTGCAGGTATGACTCAAAATGACAACACACCTCCTGAATGCACATTAATACCTTCTTGTGTGTATGTGCCTCTCCTCACAGGTGTTGTTGAGTACTTGAGCACTGGTGGAGTGGAAACAAACCACAAAGATTTTAAGGAACTGAGATACAATGAAAGTCTTACTAACTTCAGCTGTAATGGGAAAAATGGAACAACAAATGGAAGAATTACACATGGTTTCAAGTTGAAGAGTGCCTATGAGAATGGTCTAATGCCTTATACAAATTACACATTTGATTTCAAGGTAAGGAATTGGCTGAAGTTTTGGAAAAGTTCCATAAACTTGTTTGACAAAGATTGTAACCCATTTGGGCAGCTAACAGTAAACTCACCAAATTTATATTTAAAACATAGTGAACTAGATTGCTCAACACTTCAGTCTCCTGGAAACCAAATATTCCTTTTTCTTGTTAGTACCTTGTAATAGATTTGCAGGAGCTGGGGTGCTGTTAACCTTCCCTGAAAACAGGAAGATTTTGTATTTTAATACTCCATGCTAAATGAAATTATACAAGAGAGGCACTTAAACTGTCAACTGCAAGGAAATAATCAGTGTTGCTACTGGAAAACTCAGAGCTTTGTTGCCCAGGGGAAACAAAGATGGCTCTTTTCCTCTCCAAAATCAGAGGAATGTGATTTGAAGCTTTTGTAGGAGGCTGGAAATGACAACCAACAAAAGCAGAGCAGAAGTGATACTTTTTCTTTTGTTTTCCTAGTCATTATTGAGCAGCCCATGGGATATAGCAAGCAGAATGCTCCTAAATAGATGATGTTCTCTGGAGAAGGAATAGCAGCATTTCACTTGCTGATAATACTGAGCTCTCCTTTTGTTTGGAACAAAACCTTGAGTCAACAATATATACTAATAATTCATTTTATTTCTTCTCTTGTTTTAGGGTATTATTGACTACATCTTCTACTCTAAACCTCAGCTAAACATACTTGGCATTCTTGGACCTTTGGATCATCATTGGTTAATAGAGAACAATATAAGTGGTTGTCCCCATCCACTCATCCCTTCTGACCACTTCTCACTTTTTGCACAACTGGAGCTTTTGCTGCCTTTCCTGCCTCCTGTAAATGGAATCCATCTCCCTGGCAGGAGGTAGTCAAGTACATTTTAGAGGGCAACCTCAATCTAACTTGTACAATTGTAAAATCTGAATATAGAGGAGTGAGGTATGGCCAACAGGGATTTTTTTTGTTTTGTTTCTTAATAATCTTAATCTTAAATCTAATTATTTGCTAAAGACATAGTAAAAGCCAGGTGCTATCAACAGACACAATTCTGAGCCCAAGATACTTTGTATACTGTTTGACAGCGATTGGTGTGTTTGCACCTTTCTTTAGTACGTTACAATTAACCTTCCTGTTTCTTTTATCCAACCTGACATTTTCATGCCTTGAAAATAGGGAATTGTTATACAGTGTATTCTCTTTGCACAGTTATCTGTAGCACTACTTTTTTGAGGCCAGTAGGAACATCCACAGAACATTCTTCCGTACTTCACTCCCTCCTTTTTCAGACTTCTTTGTAAAATATAGAATTTGAATTTAGCCTTTATTGATTGTATATGAACAACAGAAAACCTGATTTATGAGATTTTGTACTTTAAAAAAAGAAAGATCAGATTTGGAAAATGATTGTATTGTAAACTAAGGCTAAATTTTTATCTGTTTTCATGTGTTATAAAGGCCAGCTTGTAAAAGAGGTTGTCACAGGTTTTCTCTGCTAATGATTTGCACTGTTGGGGTTTTGTTAGCCCTTTTGTACTACTTTTTATGTTCAATTGAGAACGTTGCTTTTAAAATCCAAACCTATAAAATCTTAATATCTTACAGAGATCTAAGTACATTGTCTATTTCTGATTTAAAAAAAAAAGAAAAAGAAAAAGGCAAGCATCAAGTTTTCACAGAACAGATAAGCTAAGCAGTGAGTATAAGTAGACCTGTAGGGATTGAAAGTATTGCTGAGATGTATACACTCAGATATTTTTCTCATCTCTAACTTTTGAAGTAAAATTTAGGGATACTTGTGTACAGCTTCTGCGTTTCTGTTTCAAATACTTGTCCTCTCTCCACTGTGCCTGCTTAAATTTGTTCTCAACTAGCACTGCCTGTGCATGCAGAGAGATCCTGTGCATCCTCTTTTATTTTTTTAAATAATGTTAAGACTTGTGAAAATTTTATGAAGATACTTTTGTATAAGCTGTGGCATCTGTTTTTTTTCCTTTGTGAAGCATTGAATATCACACTTTTCAAATGTGTTCAGGTTATGGGTACACAGTTTCTAGCTTCTAATACCCATGCACTGCTTCTTTTAGTGTCATTGCACAGTGCTGTTTTTCCCTAACCTAAGAATTACTATCATGTGAATTCTCTTTCATTTAAGTGTGTTCCTCAGTTTCAGAAAGTATAATTCCTTGAAGTAAAAAAACAACCAACCTTACATTTTCTATTGATGAAGCAGTGTAAAATAAATGCATTTTCAATACAGGTCCCAAAGACAATTCTTCAGATCATTTTTTTTAAAGTGACCAAGTCTTATTTTAAAGTGTCAAGCAAGACTGAAGTTATAGTGTACCCTCAGTGCCATTTGTGTCATGAAGCCAAGTATGTAACAGCTTACAAATTACGTTGTCTATTTGTATCCTAAAAGGGAGAGTTTATCATCTCCTTAAAGTAATACAACTTGAATAATCAATGTAAAAAAAAAATAATAAAAAGAGATAGAGAGCTTGGTCTTAAACAGCTTTTGTTTCAGCTGCGGGCAGGGAAGCAAAAGGACACTGAGCATTAAAAGAAAACTTTCTAAATATTGTGAATTTTTATATATAAGAGAGTGGATTGGTAATAATGATTCAAAATTTTATTGCAAAGTAGTCAGCACGTGAGCGTGCTCAGACTGTTCTGTTTGAAGCTGAAAGGAAAAATCACTAACAGTTCTGTTATGTAAAATATACATTTTAAAACTTCAATAGGAGAAACTTTGATCTTGAATCCTTGTCTGGGACCTGATCTCTTGGGGTTCTTTTGTTTTGGTTTTAGTTGTGAAAACACCAAACATGTCCAGTTTATAATCAGTACATTGAAATGCTGGTAGTATTGCTGTAGTAGATTTAATGCGTAGTGTTATTTTTATTTTTATTTTCTGTTTGTTTCTTTGGGTTTTTTTGTAAAGTGTGAATAAAAGGTGTTTTACTCATGTTTCCTTAATGATGTCTTGGTAATGTACATCATGACAATTTCCAGTGATGATGAGCCAGTTTAGCTTGTCAAACTGAGCAAACTATTTTTCTTTTCTGATTATCTGGCTTGTGTAATGAGTCCAGAAAGCTTTACAGAAGGGGAAGGGAAGCACTTAACTCATTTTGTATTTCTTAGAGGGGGATAATTTACTTTTAATAGATGCTGGAGCTTGAGTGCACTTGTTAGATTCTAAAGGTTTGAGCTTTATCCAGTATGTGTTCTCCTGTATTGCTTAATCTTCAAAAATATTTGAATTTGTGACAACATGTTAAAATATGGCCCTTTGTGCTTTTGGAGACAAAACTGTTCGTACTTCGTCACCTCACAGTCCAAGGGTCCATTTAAAGAACCTTTTCCTCCAGCTTTTTTATTAGTCCATCAGGTCCCAGTTGAAAACCCACTGAATACATTGAAGACACTCCTTTGACTTCACTGGGTTTTACTTGGACTACAGCTCGGGGGCTGAAGGAAGGAGAAATATTTTGAGTATAGGGAAAGACCAGATGGTACCAAAACAGAGCTGAGAGAAAATTTGTCACACAATCTGTCAAGGAAAATATATAGTGCTGTGTCAAATCTAACTCAAAAGTCTCAATTTCCAGCTATAACGTAGAATAAGGCAATAAACAGTGTCTTCACAAAATCAAAATGTTTGCTTCATAGTTTTAACATTAAAATGGTTATTTGCAATATTTTTATTCGAGGTGGTTTTGGGTGTTGCCATAATTGTACCTTCAGTGTTCTTGTTGTAAAAGCACATATAGCAAAAGTCACAGAACATTCTTGGGGTTGAAAGGATTTATTTAGGTTAGACCAGGCTTCTTCCCACTTAAAGTACACTCAGCCCTGTCTTGTCTACTTCTATTTACATTTACCAAGAATTCTGGGTGTCAAAGTGTAAACTGAAGTACACCTTTAACTAAAAGAGTTGATTAGAGTACAAGACTAATACCACAAGTTACTGCTTTTAACATAACACAAGTAGGGGGAGGGACAGAGCATGTAAGTCGGTGCATGTTGTAACTATTTTGTCCTTTTAGCAGCTTTAAAAAAAAAAAAGGTAAATTTGGCTAGTATTTGACAAAAGTGACTTTAAGGACATTGTAAATATATCTCTGATATAACTTTAGCAAGTCCTTCAAATTGTTTTTTTAGAGCAGACTCAGGAAATAGCTTCTGGTTTCTACCACACAAAACCTGTATGAAAGACAAAATAATTACAACACCATTGGGGAAAAAAAAGCTAAACTAATTACACTGTAAAACTTAAAGTTCAGTTAACTGCTTAAGTAGCAAGCCTTTTTCATCCAGCCAGACACAGTATTTTTTAGTATGTTAACTGCTATTCTTTTCTTTTGGTTGCATAAATTTGTAATACTTAAGTGTCTTGGTATGTTTAAGTAGTGTCTAAAATAGAATATCTTAGTCTTTATTCACAGTACTTCTGTATAATGTGTAATGCACTGGACTAACTCTTGTTTACCATTCATGTAACAAAAACCAGCACATTATCTGCACTAAGCTCAAAGAATGTTGCATTTGTCTATAGGCAGCTCTTCAATAAGATAAATGGGAAACTGAATATGGTCTGATGGTAAACAAGGGCTTTTACTGTTCTCTTCAGTGGAACTTTCTTCTTGGTCAAATTTTAACTAGTTAGTATTATATTTATATACAGGGTCTTCTTTTTCTTTACCAATGTATTTTCCTACTCATAGCTGACCAATAAATCCAATATCTGTTTCAAACCTTCTTGAAGTCTAATTCATATTTTAACTTCATTCCTGAAGCACCTCTGAAGACTTGCACCTGCAACCAGAGGGAGTGAAGTGTGTTGAGGGTCAAATGGCAGCTTGTAAGAAACTTGATGATCCCAGAAAGACTTGCCTGTACTTTCTGAAACTTTCTAGATCTGCAGACCAGAGAGCTCCTTCCATCAGCTGGGTTTGGATTGCAAAGTGAAGACCTGGTCAGTAATGCCTCCAGAGTTTCTGGAAAACCTGTGTCCAAACCTACTCAGATCTCAGCCCCATGTCTGGCCACCTTCTGACCTTCCCATGTCAGTTGGTAAGGTCAGTTGTGCAGTGCAGTGTCTGCAGGTTTTGTCTGGGTCTAGCAGACCCTGCTCCTTCCTTTCTCTTCCCACCCCAGAAAGGCCAAGGTAGACCTGGGATTTGGGCATTGGGAAGGGACTCCAAGATTCCATTAATTTTCCATAGAAGGGGAACAAAGTGAAGATTTCTTGCATTTTTTTTTTTTTTTTTTTTCCCAGGAATGATGTTCAGCTAACTCTGGTCTTAATTTATTTTAATACCATGTTTTTTCTGGGGTGTTTCTTCTGTATCAGAGTGTTATGTGTGACAGTGCAGACAGGTTCTCTCTGATGTTCCTGTCACTGGCGGCAGAACACACAAACCACACTTGCTGTGTAAGGCACAGAAACACATGAGACATCTCCATAGCACCCATGTCTCCTCAGAACTCACCTCCAGTGTGTTGGCACTTTGCTTCGAAATTTATTGATTTCCATGAGTACCACAGGCCCCAGAGTGTTCAGCTTGGTGGTTTTAGCCTTTGTTATCTTGAAGCAGCTCTCACTACCGACCAGAGGGGTCAGTCCGTTCCAGACTTAAAACGATTTTGCTTCGGTTCTGTCA
Source organism: Apus apus (assembly GCF_020740795.1). NCBI lineage: Eukaryota > Metazoa > Chordata > Aves > Apodiformes > Apodidae > Apus > Apus apus. The sequence goes on from NC_067294.1 coordinate 4,993,225, forward strand.
AGTGGGTGATTTTTTTAATTCCCACCATCTCTTTTTCAGTCTTGCCACTAGATGGTGCGTGTGACCCAGGCTTGGTCTGCACCAGGAGGCTGAGTGAACTGCAGATAATCGTCCTGTCCAGAAAGCGGGGCTTGTAGAATTATTTTTGAGAGTATTTGTGGGAATTCAGCCCCAGGAACGAACCTTTTCCACTGACTCCAGTTGTCTGGTAATGTCCATGTCAATTAAATGTTGGTGTTAGGCGTCCAACTGTAACGATGGGAATGAAAAAGACCTACTTGGTCCACAATGGCAAAATCCTTCTAGAGGCTTTGCTCACTGCATTTAGTCTACTTAATGATATGTGGTTCCAAATTAGAGTTCTTGAGCTCTTAATATCTGCTAACCCTGATGTGTAAGTACTGGGAGGTGTGTCTAATGGAGAGCCTGAAGTCCTGTCCAGAGAGTATGTGTGGAAACCAGCATCTCAGCCACAGGACTGAGCTGACCTCGTGTCCTGTGCTCCTAAGCCATGTAGGAGAAAATTTGTCTTTCTTCAACTTGCAGTAAGATAACTACAGCTGTTTTAATATAATTGAATGAAACATCACTCTGGCCAGACTCCTCTTACCTGTCCTTCATACCCTGTGTCCACTGGCTCCTCCGTGGTAGCACCAAGTGGGGTTTGTGCCTTGCAGGGAACGTCCCAAATGAGCGTGTGTGACGTGGTGTTTCTGTTCTGCTGACGTGGGTACAGCAGAGAAGCCTGGAAACATCTGGAATTGAGCCTGGAGAGAGAGAGGGAAGGAAGAGAAGCTGAGAAGAAGGTAAGTGGAAAGGACAAGAATATGCAAGGTGCATCAGGTGACCTTTTGGGAGAAGGTGTACTTGGTTAAAGGGGAGTGTGTTCTGGTTCCTTTCTTGCTTTTCACCTTCCCCTCCTAACCCAGAGGCACTAATTGTTCACTCTCTAAATGTTCCTTCTGTTTGCATGGAAAGCAGTAAAACTAATTAAGCTATGGGGACCTTTGGTGCATTTGAATATTTTCTTATTCCAAAATAAGCCTGTTATTCTCACAGGTTATAAATTTTCAAAAGATATGAAGGTATGTTCTGGTTAAATATTCCCAATGTGCCAGTGGACAGTATCCATCTCATTTAAAAATGCTTGATGTTTGTTGTAAAAAAAGCAACATGCATTACAGAAAAAAAACAAAACAAAACATAGATATGCTCTTGCTGGGTTTTAATGACCCACAAATATTTCAGCTTCATCTCGTTGTTCATAGCACACTATTTTTTTCCTAGTTAATTTGTTTATTTCAGTTTGTCTAGTTTTTTCTAGTTCAAGGCACAGGCTGCTCCCTTTGGGTGCCAGTAGTGAATTAATGGCAGTTTCTTCACTGTGGTTAATGGTATTGACAGCTCTTCAGAGAATGATTTATTGACTTTATTTCCCAGCACACCAGTTAACAGTCTGCGTTTTGGCCAAGAGAGCTAAGACCTGGGATGTCTAGACCTGAATTATGTGCTGGTTTTGCTGACTTTGGCAGCAAGACATCACTAAGGTGCAGATTGGATGGAGTGGGGAGAGGAAATCTGGAGATGCACAGGTTTTCTTGTAACCATCTCCTCCCTTCCCACATCTCCAGATCAAGCAGTGGGAGAGGAGGGTGTTAGGAATTGCACGTGTCTGGCAATGTGGTACGCCCCTGGACAGGGCTGTTGTTATCTAACACATCAGTCACTGGATGAGGCTGGACCTTCTCTTGTTTAGATGCTCTCTGCTTTTTATGGGCTCTGTGGGGACATGATCTAGGCCCCAGTGACACCCAGAGTGTTTCACACACAGCGTGGTTGTGAGGTGTGCGGGTGCTGCCATCAGCTTGTGTTAGTCGGATGCAGGTCGTGGGGTGCATGCGCTGCCCCCCAGGCAGGAGCAGCTGCTCACATCTCAGAAATGTGAGTTACAGGCTGTTGTGCAAAGGAAGTGAAGCGAGATTCTTAATATCTGTCTTGATTAACACCTCAGAAGATGGAGGTTTCTTTGTCTTGGCGTGGTCGTGAGTTTTCCGGTCAGTAAGAGCAACTGTATTCTGTGAGAAGTGTGTGAGAAGTCCATGTGCATTGCCCAGAGAGAGAGGAACAAGCCAAACATGCTCATCATTAGAGCTGCGTTTCGATCTTCAGATTCTCTGTTTATGAGTTGATATATTTTCCTTACTTTTGCAGTGTTTTAAGACAATCTGTAAAACAGCTGAAGGTTTGTGCTTCCGTAGCTGCTCTCTGGGAGGCTGCACCTCTCCAGTAGTGTGAGCTATCCCTGCAAACACTTGCACATACTACACTGGAAATATTTCTGGTGTAAGTTCAGGTAACACACTACAGGAGGTGCTGGGATTACTCCTGGTAACGCGCTCTCCTTTAGGTGGAATCCTTTATCCAGGGGCCAGTGAGAGAGGAGGGAGATTAACAGAAGGTAGAAATTTGGGTCTTAGCCCAAAACAGCCCACCAGAAATTTTCCATTAACTCTACTGGGCTTTTACTAGGAGGAAAAAAGAAAAGATATTCCAAGAGGATGAAAAATGAAGTTCCCATGTGTGTGTAGAACAGACTGTTCTGTGACCTGTGCTAATCCACTGAGGCTGGTGGGCGAGTGGGTGACCTGCAGCACCCAACACAGGAATTCACACTCCACTGAACTGGGTTCAGGTTGCTGGGTCCAGTCCTGGGCCTTTGGGCTGGCTGTACAATTTAATTAAGCTGTCACATCAGACATTGTGAAAACTGCTGTTTTATCTGGTTACATCATGTGCCAGCAGGACAAGCCACGTGCCCTCAGTCTGTCAGGGGAGGTGGGTCCTTCTCTGTCCCTGGTGGGAGAAATGCCTGTGGTGCAGTGCTCTGTTTTCATAGTGTTTCTAAAAATACTGATTCTGAAAGCAGTGGCTCCTTAAGTATGTCTGCAAAGATCCCTGTCCATAAAGATCTATGAGTCAGTGTTGTCTGTTAAGTTCAGCAGAGCTTGGAAGCTAATGCAGATCAGGGTGAGAGTGCTTTGGACCACGAGCAGTAAAACCTTATAGTCCAACTGGTTTAATATGATCCAAGCAAGAAACACTATACCAGAAAAGAAAAAAAAATAATTAAAACATGTGTGACAAACTGCCATGTAAATGCAGCCCTTGATACTGTTAATGAGAAAGGAAAGAATTCCAATAAATTCTCAGAGAGTTGTGTCTGATAGCTGGCTCCTCATGGCCTCGCCGTGTCTCAGTCTGACAGTTGTGACAGACCCTATTAAGTGTTGCTATTCCTGGAAGAGCAGGAAAATGGAAAACAGTACAATTTGCAGAACAGTTCAAACTTTATTTGAAATGAAATTGCTAGAATTGACTGCATGGCATTGGAGGGAACAGAACTTGGTGGGGAGGTTTGGGGAAGGTTTGATTCCTTGGCAATTTTGGCAGCAGCTGTTTCCATCCTTCTTTTCAAATACCAGAATCTGGAAGGCACCAGGCATCCCTATTTTCTGCTGAGTGTAATGGGATGATATTTAAATGTTGACGTTTTCCGTTCTATCCCGATTCATTTGTACTGATCTGTATGAAGAAGGTTTTGTCTTTTGGCACAGAATCCAAAGTTTTCCACTGCTGGACTGAGATTGCCAGGTAATCTTATGTGTCCAGCATTAGCCTTAGCAAGACATTTCTCTCAGAATCCTTTTGTTGAAGACAGTGGAATTTAATCAAGTGAACTGATGAGCTTGGAGTGGGTGTGACTACCCTTGCTGTCACACACAGTGCTCCATGCCTGCTAGAATATTGTGCCAGGAGCATTTTATGGTGTCAGAAAAATGTGCAAGGGATGTAGATTTTTGTCAGCAGCTTTCTAAGGAAAAAGAAATCTTTGGAAAAGATTATACTGGGTGCCTCAGCTGCTTCCTCCATGGTAGCCACCTCCAGGTGCTGTCTCCATGGAGCAGCTGGTGTGTATTTGCCCCCCTAAAGAGTGAAGTCCATGTTTTACTTTGCCTACCAGCAGCAAAGACCTCCTCTTAGTGGTAGAAACTGTTGCCCCCCAGCACTTCCCTCCAGTGCTGCTTGTGTTGGCTTTTGGATTCAGCTGTTACCCTGCATGTTTTTCTGGTTGATGTTATCATATAGTTAAACAACTGATTTGGCTAATTATGCTTTGAAAAGTTTCAGAGCGGAGACCCAACTGGCTCATCTGCAGCTCATTCTCTTCCTGAGAAATTATTTGATGTGAAGCATAGAGGCAGCAGAGAGTTAAAACTTCCATTTCCTATCTTTAAAATGACAAGGAGAGGGTTTCACCACGAGCTGTAGTGTGGATCAGTCAGCACTGTGGCTCTCGGGGACTTCCTAGAGCTGGCCATGTTTTATTGTTCTAAGGAAAGAGAAGAGACTTTGCAATAGATCTTGCTATTTCCTTGTTGCTATAAAAAGATTGGGCAGGGGAGGTGGGAAGGAATGTGTTTTAAATCCAGCTGGTACCAGCTCAGCCCTTCAGGGAAGCACAACACTTAATTTCTCTTGTATTTCTTTGACCCAGTTAGCATTGCACAAATGTTCCTGATCACAGGACTGTCTAATCCTCTCTTGAATCCTGCTAAATTTTATCTTGTTGACATCGTACAGCAATTAATTCCAGTAGCTGACCCTGCACAGCAAGAAGCCCTGATGCTTTTCTCTGAACCATCTACTTTTCATTTTCCATCTCCCTACTCTTGCTCCAAGAATCCATTTTGGAGCAGAGGCAGCACTGGGGGTGTGTGGAAGCAGCACCCAGGGGCTGAGCCAGGGCAGGTGGGTTGTACTGAGGGCTGGGGCTGCCTCACCAGGAGAGCTGCACCACACTGAGCAGCTGGATCATGGTCCCTTGGCCATACTGTGTGTCACCTCCTAGCACCTCACACTTTGGATGTTTCAGGGAGTGCTGGGGTTGAACCAGGCCCAGGAACGGCAGCACAGCCCCAGCTGCAGCTTCTCCAGCTCATCCCTGACTGCTCTTCCTGGGCAGGAGCAGAAACTTGTTTTGTCATCACTACCAAGCTGCTGCTAACTGCAGTGTCAGCAGCTCAGACATCCCTCTGCCCTTCAGTTAGAGTCCTGAGTAGAATCATAGAATGGTTTAGGTTGGAAGGCACATTAAAGGTCATCTAGTTCCAAATCCCCTGCCATGGACAGGGACACCTCCCACTAAACCGGGCTGCACCTGGTAGGACCTGGATTTTTCTGGATTCAAAACTGGATGCCATTAAGGCTTTGCTTGTATGTGCTTGCCCTGAAGACCAGGAATATTTTTTACTAACTCTCCTGTGAGCAGAGAGGACCACGTACAGGTTCCTTTGCTCCTTGTGCAGATCAGCCTTACTCTGCAGCACCCAGCTAATGTCACTGAGGAGGTCTGGATGGCGCCTGGGCTCAGCCAGCCCCAGGCAGCTGCTCTCTGTGCAGCTGTGCAGGCCCTGGGGGGGCCAACCCATGGAGGGCATCTGGTATTTTTTCTCTGCAGTTTGATGCTTCCATAGCATGAGCTGAGGGGGAACATGAAGAACACCTTGAGCAAAATTGGCATTTCTCCTGTAACTGCTTTGGAGTTTAGACACTCGAGATGTGGCATCTCCCTTTCCCAAAGCTTTTCCATGAGCCAGGTTAGCTCCACCTGCTGCTCCATCAAGTGAACTGGGAAGAGAGAAAACTTGCAGCCCAGCACCTGTTGTATAAACCAGAAGCTGTTTTCTCTCCTACATACACGTGACCAAGGGAAAAGTAACAACACATTCAGCTGAACTCAGTTGACTTGTAGATGTCCTGTTCTCTGTCAGATGAGATGTGGCTACTTCTGCTTTCACCTCAGGCCACCACCCTGCTTTGCAGAGCAGAGACTTCTTGTTTGCAGGGGTGAAAGGTCACTGCAAGTGGTGTGAAGAGCAGCAGACAGAACTTGGGGTTAGCACTCCGTCTTTGCTAAGCTCACAGCAGGCTGATGGTCTTCCAGCTAGATTAATTGAAAAGTAAAGACAAGAGATGTTTGACAAAAGGCTAATACATGCAAATAAATAAATAATTTCCTTTCCCCTCATCAGCTGCTATTAGAAATCCTGCTGTGTATGTTGCAGAAAATGACTGCTGTTACAAACCCGTTCCAAAGCACTTAGGGACTCCCTCTGGTTTTAAATGGCATTTGGTCAAACATGATGTAGCAACTAGATGGTATTCAAAAAATGCCCAGTTGTTCTACAGCTCCTCATATCAGTCCTTGGAAGTGTTGCCTCCGGGAGCATTAATTCCAGGAAGGCTGTGATTGCCAGGGACATTATATCTGTATTTACACAATGTGTATTTTGCATCAGCTCTAGCTCATGTCAGGCCAATTGTACTTGAGAATGCCAGAGCATGGGAAAAGGCCATGGGCTCAAGATGTGGCACTTCAGGGATCACCACTGGTGTCAACTGTAGCCCACATAAGTGATGCCAGCCACAAAAACACACGTGGGCTCTGGTGAGTAGGGCAGAATGATCTGACTCTTCAAAAACAAGGAGAAGATCTTCCAGCCACCGTTTCAGATCTCTCTGCTGCAAATGCAAAACCCTTTGCCATCAATCACGCTGCTGATGGGACATGCCAGCTTTGCATTCAAAGCAAAGAGATTCCTGCTTAGTCACTACATCCAGTTTAGCTTCATTATGCACCATTTATCACTGCTCTCCACATAGGAAGGCTCAAAGTTAATTACAGTATGCCCTCTGTGAGCAATCCAGTTGCAGGCACTTCAGGGCACGGGAAAGTCCTGGTGCACTATCCACAAAGCCTCAGCTTTAAGTGGAAGGACCTTGTGTTCTGCCTTGGGCTGGGGTCTGAGCCCCTTAAATTAGACACCATGTTTTCTCTTGGAGCTTTCAGAGTTTTTTTTTCTTAAAACAAAAATAGCTGCCTTTATTCTAACTTCAGAGCTCACATTTAAAGACCTTTTTAGCAATTGGTTTTGCTGACCTCCCTTATGCACCTCCTGCATCTCTCTGTTTGTGTGTGGCCCTTAAATCTGCTCCAGCTTGTCCCTGGTCATTATGTCCCCTCACTGAGGAAGACTCATTTGTGACTTATCCTGGTCTGCAATCATGTTCCACTGACTTATGTTTTATTTTCTGAACAGCATTTGTCTCCCTGCCTGTCTGTGCTGGCATAGAAGCCCCCTCCTGGGGTGGAAGAAGGTCTCTGTGTGCTATGGCTCCTGGAAGAGTTTCTGAGCTGCTTCGTACAGGGCCTGGCTGCTTCCTCACCTTTGGTTTGAGCTGATCAGTATCTTTGTCATGTAAAAGACAAGGATCTGAGGTAAGTGTGGGACAGTTTTGTTGCTACCTTGCCATCTCTGGTTTGCAAATTCTGGTTGTGATTTTCTGTGTCCAAATGCATTTGATCTTTGGAGCAGTAATAGGCTGCATGATCATGCAAGCAAAATTGCACATTAGCTGAGGGATTGCTTGTGAACTGGTTGTGAAGGCTGAGACTGAAAAGCTGCCGGTGGGATTTGGATACCAATCCCCTTTCAAATTAATCCAAATCCCTTTGGCAGTTCTCATGATCTCCACAAATGAGGTTTTTTTTCTGCCAGTGACTTCAAATGCAGAGGCTGCCATGAGATTGGCCATGGCTTTTATCTCACTCCGTGACCTAAATTCCTAGATAAGGTTTTCTTTCTTGTCTGGGAGCACTTCTGAGCAGGGGGGTGAAGAAGTCTGTGACTTCTGCAGGCTTATCCCACCTAGTGGTTCTTCAACCACTCCTTTGTACAGAGGATAAGAGGGAGAGCTTTTCCCAGTGTCCCCAGGAGGACATCTAAGGTGCAGCACAGTCACCAAAGAGGGGAACAGAGATACAAGTGCTGTGTAACCACGTGCCATGTCACCCCATCCAAATGCATCCTATTTTTCCTCTGGTAGGACTGAGGCTCCCTGGGCAGCTCTTGGTCACCCTCTGGAGAGGCCGGGGAGCAGCAGAGCAGCCAGTGATGGGGTGAAAGGGCTACACCACACCCCAGACCAGCACCTCCACGGGAGCTGGATGATGCTGCAAAACTGCCTTGTCCTGGGAACTGCTGCAGGAATTAATTGTCCTGCAATTCCACAGGGGCCAATGTGCTTGTTCACAAAAAGAGTGATGATGAAGAAGGTGAGGGCTGTGCTTTTCAAAACAGGGTGGTTGAAGGGTGGTTCCCAGAGCCCCAGCATCCTCCTGCTGCTGGGAACTGCTCCTCTCATCTTGCTGCCTTGTCACTCCTGGGACTCTGACTCGGCTGTACCCATTTGTCTCCCTCCTTGCTGCATCCCAGGGGCTTCAGCTCTACACAGATCCTGCTTGCTTGAGGAGAACCTTGATTTTCCCTCAAGAAAAAGAACACCATAAAAAGCCAATCTACTCTAAAGCTTAATTCTTCCAAGCCTTGCTGCACCTGTGGAGCTGTAGCTCTAACCCACTCCTGCACCTGGCAGGATTATGTAGCAGCTGAGAAGGAATCACAGTGTTGGGCATCAGCTGCCAAAGGGGTAAGGTGGGAAGACCCTTTCATGCCTTTGCCATGAGGATGAATATTTTAGCCACAGGACCCTGCTGGTGCAGTTTGACTGGTTATGAGACAAGCAATTGCCTGGGTCCAGGGCACAGAAGGCCTGGCCCTGACAAGGCAGCAAAGCTTTGCAAGGGATTGAATGTGTGGGGAAAGAGCCCAGGAACAGGCTCTGCTGGTGACCTGGTGGGGTGAGAGGGTGTTTGGGTGGCAAATCCTAAGCTCCTGTGCTGTGGTCCATCCCTGCACTGACAATAATCCCCCGTGGTTCTGCAGTAATGGAGACAGCAGCTCAGTGTGACTGTTTTATTCATTTTCTCTGTCAAAAGCAGCAATACATGCAGTTGGCACAAGACTTGCTAGGCATCAGTTTCATAAATATTCACGCGGAGAGAAATCAAAATGTCAGCAGGGCCACGAGGAGAAGCATCAGCATGACCTGAACCCCAGTGTTAGCCTCAGAAGGAAGGGAAGGACGCGGAGGAGGCTGAGCAGGCTGGCACCTTCCTCGATTCAGCTCTTGCCATCAGCTCTAATAAAAGCTGGAGTCACCTCCACTTTAGTTCTTGCTGTGTGTGTGTGGTTGGGTCGAAAAAAAATGATGAGAAGCAGTTCAGCTCCATAATGAGGGCTAATGAGTTTCAACAAGAGAAAGAAAATATTTGAGGTAAGAGGTGTGAGAACGAGAAGCTCAAGTATGTTCATCTTTTGATCCTCAGGCATATTTACACTCATGTTGGTACTGAGCAGAAGGTGCCTTCTGATTCAGCTGCTCAAGTGTGGTTTAGAAATGGCTTGTGAACGTTTTTATAATTGCAGCTTTCCAATGGTGTTTCCCATCTTAGCTACAGCTGCACCAACAGCCTGGTCCTCTCTCTTCTGTGCCAAAAGATTTACTCCTGGTAGCAGCAGTAATAATTATGCTAGTATTGCTTTGCAGTTTTCTCACCTACTTTCCTTGGCTGGTTACAGAGTGTGGCATCAAACACGGGTGTGTGAGGTTGCTCTGACTGCAGGAGCAAGTGCTGATAAGAGGTTGTCTGGATGGAGAAGTCACCACAAGCAGCCAAGGATGACCTGGATGCTTGGTCCCCAGGTACCACACCAGGATCTCACAGTGCAGGAATGTTGCTTTTCCTACAGACACCCCCTGTAGCGTGGACATCAATAGAATTGGTCTATATGTGTTATATGCTGGATGGTTGTAACATGCATGTGTTTTTTTCATGTTTCAGTGTCAGAACCAGGCAAAGAACAGTCAGCATGGTCAGGCAGGTGAGAATACAGAAGCACAGATATACACAGAAACCCAGAAATGATGAGTTTACATTCAGGTAAATACCAGAGTGGTGTCTGGGTTTTGTACAGCTGGCATGGCAGGTGGTTCCAGCTCCAAGCCAGCTGCAGCACTGGCACAGCAATGCCCACCCAGAGCTCCTGGCTCTCCTCCTACCAAGGATAAATCAAGGAGTAAAGGTAACAGGGTTGTGCCAGGGTGAGAAGAAAATCCCCACCCAGAGGAGCTGCATTATTCTCTATCTTGCTCTCTAGCAAATCCTCATAAAAGTCTTCTTCAGATTTAAAATAATGTTTCTTTATGCTCCTGCACAAACAGATGACCTCTTCAGGAGTTTCTGGTGTTGATTCAGGGATCTGTACTGGGTGTCCTAGTCAATGTGTCTGTCAGAGAGCACGTCATACTGTCGAAACACTGGTCAAAATGTTCCTTTCAGAATAACTGTCCAGATGTGAGCAGCATCTGGCTGTTGGCATTTGTTGGAAAACACCAGTGGATTGATGTTCCTGCAGATCTCCTCCAGAACAGATGGGGTTTGTACTCTCTCCAGGTTTTCTCTGTGCTCAGTGCAGCTATAGGCAGTAGGGGAGGGGAGGTGCTCTATGAACTGTTGCCTTTCCAAAATGAGAACTGGTTGCTGTTTTCTTGGTGGATGAGATTCTGAATTGTCCCTTTGCCCATTGATGAGGGATATATATGATGAGTCACAAAGTCTGCCTGACTTGCATGCACATCCAAGCCATGTTTTCTGTGTAAGGACTCCAGGGAGAGCTTCTAGAGCACAGGGTGGTTGTATCTTGGGAATAAAATTATTCTGAGCAGCTACTTCTTCACACTTCAGCAATGGCTGGGAGCAAACAAGCTTTTACCTTTGCTTCTTTCCAGATGGATCTGTGCTCTGAAATCCAGCTATGGATCATGGCTTTTTTAGCTGCCTGGAAGCACTGGGAGTATCTCTGCTTAGTGAGGACATCGTTTTTGTCACGGTGAGAGTTTTCTCTCCCTTCTTTTTCGTTGGTGCCACCTGTATTGAACAAACAATTCTGCCACCTTACAGAGCAGGGCAAGGATGGGTTTCCCAGCAGCTTTCCTCTGGCTGAGCATGGTGATGACTCTTCACCAGTAATGAACATGGGGCTGTTTTCTCTCTGACCATGGTAACTCCCTAAAACTGCTCCCTCATCTCTTCGAAGATACTTCAGCTCTGAGCAGCCTGCTTCTTTCTGCAGTGGTCTTGGGGAGGGAAGCCTTGGAAAACTGAACACTCGTGGCAAATTGGGTTTCCCCGCAACTTTTTCTTTTGTAGTTTGGGGGTGAAGTTCAGTGTTGGGGGAGGAAGAGCTGCACTGTGAGTAACTTGTGCCAGAGCTTTTACCATACGAAGTAGCCTTGGAGGAGCAGAGCTTTCCTGTGCATGTGTAGATCTGGGCCAGGGGGTCATCTCTGGACCAGAAGTCAGCTTCTGCAGGTGTGAATTTTCCAAGTGGCACCACATTTGAGATGAAATTGGTCAACTTACATTTTGAATTTTCTGGCTGTGTCCCCCCAGGGGTTGAGGTCCATGACACTTCTTCAAGGGTCTTCAAGGCCTTTCTGCCCTGAGCCTTACGGCTGCTTTCAGGAAGGCCTGGGAAGGTGGGTCTGGCAAGATGGCAGATGGATTGGATGTAATCGTCGCTGGAGTGCAAGTCCGGGCAGGCTGCAGTGCTGCCTGTGCGCCCCGTGTGGCTGGTTGAATCTTCCAGTGCTTCCTCATGGCTTTCACGTATGGTTGGGAGGGACTTGGAAAGGCTCAGTCTTATCTGGGGTGCCATGACTGCAAAGAACAGACCAGACATTATCAGCATGAGCAAGCCAGGAAAAGAAATTCAGGGCTTGCTTCTGTAAAGTTCACCTCCTACCTGAGCCACCTCATGTTTTCTTGGGGCAAGCAGCAGGGTTTATAGAAACTGCATTTTCATAGTTTGCTGGCAGGACTTTTATATCCTTGGCTTCGTAAAGAGCCCGTATATACAAAGAAGCCAAGTGATCGAGTGCAGCAGAAAAGAACAGGTTCACTAAAGAGATCAGCCAGGGTGCTCCCCTCTGAAGACTGAGGATTGCAAGGGGTGGGCAGCTGAGGCGGTGGGGTGCAGGGCACTCCCTGGGTTGTAGCAGCAAGGGACAAACTCCTCCAAACTGCTCTCTTTATTTAACACTCCACTGATCTGTTCACTGTGACAGGGCTCTGACTTCACTTCGCGTCTGAACTGGCAAGAGCTGATCTCACCAGGAGAGGAGCTCACATACTTCGTGGGGAGCATCACGGAAATGAAGTGACATTACAGCTGATCTCTTCTAGAAGCTGTAGGTGCAAATGTTTTTTGTCTCTGCCAGTGGTTCCTAAGTGTAGTTATGGGGTGGTGGATCCTTCCCTGAATGCTTACGTAGAGCCAAAGGGATTTAACTCATGTTCTTGATATTCAAATAGTTATCCTCAATTCTTTTTAAGGTGGATTTCCATCTGGTCCCACTAGTTAGAGAAACCTTTTTTACAAATGTTTAATGTTGCAATGTTTTCTAACTGTACAGATTTATTTATTTATTTATTTATTTTCTCAAAATACTTCTACCTTGTGCTTTGCTTATCTCCCCTTCTGGCAGAAATGACCACATAGCCTGGATCCAGTTTTTTTTGTTTTTTTTTTTGTATTATCTTCCCCTCCCCAGTGGAATTTGTATGTGAATAATCTGCCGACACAATATAGCTTTGTTGTGTGTTTAAACCAAAAAGTGTTCTGCCGGCTATTTTAGTGCCTTGCTTGTCATGGCTGGAAGTAAATCTGGCTCTGTTGAATCTCTCTGTGAAGCTGCACATCACACAGGGAGCACAAGTGAGCAGCTCATGCTGAGTCCAGGGCAGAGCTTGTGGGATGTCCATCCCTTCCCTGGCTTTGACTGGTTTTCCTCTCAGGTGCTACTGGTAAAGTCAGTCAGGCTGGGATTTGCTGAACTGAACATGGGACTTGTTTGTTTTAAACCTTCTGACCTTTTCATTTCTTTTTCTTTATTCTGCCTGCCCCTTTCTTCTCAGTTCTTTAAGCACCAAGCAGGGGGTTTGCTCCTCTGCCTTCCCTCCCAGCCCTTGCCCGAGCCCAGCGGTGTCAGGATCAGGGGCTGCTCTGGCCCTGGGGCCAAGGGGGCAGCCGGATGCTTCAGAAAATGAGTCGTGTTATCTTATGATAGTGCTAATCATTAACTAAGTCCTGTCAATGTGCCCTTCCTCCGGAAGGAAATTAGATTACCTATTTACAGGAAAACTCTTCCGATGGGTGGATGGGTTCCAGCCTGGATACCGGCCCCTTCACCCCCGGCACTGCACTGGGCTGGCCCCTTCTGTGCCGAGGTCACCTTCCCGCTGGCACCCACCACCCCATCCTGTGGGCACCCAGCAGCCCCCGGAGAGCACGAACCCCCTTTCCAGCCACCCTGGGAGCATCCCTGGCTGCAGCCATCCCGGGTCCTTCCCAGGACACATCCCGCATCCACATCCCAGCGTTCGGATGTCCTCCCCTTACCTGCTCCGCAGCCCGGTGAAGAGACACGGGTGGCTTCTTGTCTCCCCGGCTCTCCCCGGCCCGGCAGCGGGATGTGCTGCCCGGCTCCAGCCCGCGCTCCAGCCTCCCGGCAGCGGATCCGGCTGCCCGGGATGTTGCGGTTGCTAAATATATCCCGCTGGCTGCCTGCCCTGCCCGGGAGCCCGCGCCTGGCAAGCGCTGTGTAGCATCGGGACAGCCAACGGGCACCCGGGCCCGTTCCCAAGGGGCTGGTCAACAACACATCCCTGCTGCTCCCTCGCCCTTGTTACATTCCCGGTGGGAAAGGCGGGCGCGGTGCCGCGGGAGGGGCTGCTGCCCTGAGCTGGGGGGCGTGAAAACAGGAGCTGTAGCACCGTTGTATTTCATTGCTGAACCCTGAGATTTTGGGCTGCTTCTTGCTCCTTCTCTGCCTCCCTTCATGGGCAAATTTCTGCCGTGTCACCAGGTGTTTGCCCGAGGGGGGTTCTGGCACCATCCCTGCCTGCCCCCCCGCTCCCAGCCCTGCGCAGGCAGAGCGGCCCCGCCCGCCAGCCCCCCCGGCTCCTCTCCCCTGGCCCCCACTGCCCCCCCCTCCCCACTGCCCCCCACATCAGCCCTGTTCCTGTTTCTCCAGCCATCCCACACCAGCGCCTGACGGCAAACCGCCCCGCCAGGAGGAGCGGCCGCCTCCGACCTTGCGGGTCTCTGGGATTTGTCTTTGTTTTCTGGCTTCATGAACGTGCTGCGACCTGCTTGCGGCTCTGGTGTAACTCCTGTGTCTCTCTGGTAGCCTCTCCTGCAGCATCACCTTGGCTGGGGAAGCTGAACAGTCATTTTGCAGCTGCATCTTTCTGCTGCTTTTGTTTCCCAACACTGTCCTTGGAGGGAGCCTCGCCGGCTGCTGGTCGGGACTGGGGAGCAGCCAGGCTGCCCGACCTCCCTGTGCGACCAAGGAGAAGAGCATGGCTGCATTTCTGAACCCTGCTGCTCCCCACAGCCCCTGTCCTGAGCTGCTGGGAGGGAGAGAAAAGCAGAAATTCTAGATTAAACTTCACTGCTTAGTTTTATTGCAAATATTCTCAGTGTTACCAACATTCAGGCTGGAATTGGGTTTCGCTGCTGAGTTGGTGGTCCAAGCCTCATCCAGGTTCTTTCTTCATCTCCAGTAGAAATCAATGAGCAGCTCAAAAGACTTGTACAACCCTTCAGGATAAGGTTCAAAGCAGCAATGCATTGCTTAGCATTTAAATATAAAATGTTTGCAAGCTTCAGCTGTTTGTCTGGACTTCTGATGCCAAACAGCTGAAGTGTGCTGAAATGACCCTCAGCCTTCATGCATTAAATTTGCTAACCAAGATCAGCTGGGGTCCTGCAGGTGTAACAACCTACAGCTGAGATTTCTCTTGCTTGCTTGCAGGCACCACAATCACCATCAAATGGGAAAAAATAAACCCCTCAGACCCCATCTACTCTAAGCAGCTTCAGTATAAGGCTTGAGAAGGCCATTTCATGAGGAAAATCACTGATGTGGCAAAAAAAATAAAACAACACCAAAAAAATGACATGTGCAGATGTGCATGGATAGAACCTCTTTATAAAACTATTTGAGACTGTTCCCTTGCCCTGCACAGTCTCCCCTCGCAGCTTGAGATGTCTCTTTCTCAAAGGCCACATTGGGAGTAGATCCAGGGCCATGTGAGGCACCAGGCTGGCCCTGGCCACCCCACCTGTGATGGCAGCAGTTCCAAGAGCAGCTGAATTAGGAAAACATCATCTCCAAGTGAATTGCAGACTCAGATGTCTAACCAGGTCAGGGTCCCTCCTAAAACTCTTCCATATCATCACCCTTCTGTGTGGATTCAGTGGTGTCTGGTGGGACATGGCAGCCTCTCCTGGACGAACCTCAGGCTCCACACCAAGAAGCTGCCCAAGAACCTCTAAAGTGACCAAGGTCCTCATAAAATGTGGTCAGGTAAGATGTTTCTTTATGAAACTACACTAAAAATGTGGGTTTGCAGTAAGAATCCTTCCTACCTATTGAAATTAGTTTCTTCCTGGCATCTGGTGCTACGGTAGGAAAATGACATTTAGTCAAATACTTGTCACTGGAATTACTTGGATAACCCCAGTGCAAGTGATTTGTTCTCTATCCTCTTTTTTTCATTCTTAATGATATGAAGATTAAATTAGAATTTTAAAAATACCAGGTACAGCTTTAAAAGTAGATCTAATTAACCAAATATAATTTACAGCAATGTTGCTTCCCCCCCACCTCAATCACTGCTGATCGATCCCCTTTTTATCAAGTGGTTGCTCAAAAAAGGGTTAATTTAAAAAAAAATAAAAATGCACCTTTGAACACTTGTTTCTTCACAAAACTGCCATAGGCTTCTTCCAAGCACTTCTGAGGACAGCTCTGGTTCAACCATCCCAGTCTCCTGTACTTCTCCTCCCCCCAAGAGTGTGGTGAATCAGCATTCCTGGGTGCATGAAAACTGGAACCCAGTGGGATTAATAGCAGAAGAAAACAGCAACTGCCACAGTGCCCAAGCTGCAGAGGAAAACATGAGGTACTTGTTCTGCAAGGCTTGGCTGAGTGTCTAATATATAAATGCTGTAGAGGGGCTTTTTGTTTGGTTTTATCTTTGCTAGTTTTATTTAATTAATTAATTTTTAATGGTTCCAGTTTTGGGGAAAGGAGCATATTCAGATTCCCAGAGTTACAAAAAGGTAAGAGGCAGGTCCCCTCAGGGCAGTTTTGAAGCTTGTTGATGTTTGAATAAACAAAGCCATTAGTCTTTGGGAGCCCTAAATAGACACCAAAGTCCATTCCTGTTTGGGGTATTCTCAGGAAAAAGGCTCTTAATGCCAAATGGGGGCTCTGGACCCATGGCAGCGCTGCTGCCCAGCACCAGTGGCCACCAGATGGGCACCACTGCTGCTGAGGCTGCTTCAGAGATAAGTTTTGCTTTGGAATATTGCAAGGAATGTTGCAGCTGCAGCCCCTGGAGGCAGCGGCACGGCCAAGGTTCAGCCACTGGCTGGTGCCTTCAGTCCTGCCACATCCCTACCCCAGAAATGAGGCTTTTTGGTAAACTAGCAAATATTGTGCCTGGTACGTGACTGGGCCACACTGCTCCCATGCTGCAAGCAGTGTCTAAACACATGCCAGAGGGTGCCAGGAGGGGAGAGGGGTCCATGTCAGGCTTTGCTGTGGCCTTGGCTCTCTCTGGGGTTAGTGTGACCCTGAGCATCTCCATGCCTCACTGCAGAGACCTGCTTCTCTCCTGCATGTTTGTCATTAGTTCAGGAAAGGAAAAAGAGTTTGACCTGGTTGGTGCCAGATGCCAGATGATTGGTGTTCTCTAATTATGCCCTCAGCCCATTAACCCCCCGGGTGTTTGGGCGGGCGCTGCCGCGTTGCCGTGAATCATTAATGAGCTGGTTTTGTATTAACTGGATGGAGCTGGGTAAGAAATGTTGCACCCACAGCTGTTGCCTTGGCCGCAGCTCACACGGTCACCGGTGGTGGCTCCTTGTACAACCACTGTAAACGATGCACACAGATTTTCTGGAAATTACCAGGTATTTCTTTGTCTTTTGCAAGAGAGGAACTGGTTGCTGCGAGGGCTGGGCTACTGCAGCCCATCAGTATTGAGCACTAGGCTTGTTTGCAGGGCCTGGACTCTCCATCCTGCTGGGAACAAGTGTGGAGTCCTTTCGGGAAGTTTTGAAAAGGTTCAGGGTGATTTGGGCACTCAGTTTCCTTGGGATTTCAATTAAGCTTGGAAAATGACTCCAGGGAGCCTTCACCAGGCTGGGCTGGTGCCACAGGTTTGCCAGCCCAGCAAAGAGCTCAGTGCTGCTGAAGGCTTTTTAAAAAGTACTTTGGAGTCTCAGAAAGAGCAAACTGTGGTGGATGCTCACTTGGGACTTCCCCTGGGAATCCAGACCCCGATATTTATTTGAAAGAATATAAATCTTTGTATATCTGTATTATTACTGTTCTGCAGAAGGTTACAGTGTGTCTTTGTATGATGCATTTTTCCACACATCATTTGGAGATGGCAGAAATCTACATCCAGACTCCAACACAGCACCTGAGCACCCCAAAGCACCTGGAGGCTGATGCAGACTGGTCCCTTTCGGATGCATCCCTCAAAGAGGCCAAGGAGCTGCATGATCCTTTGATCCTGGAAGGGCTTGGGAAGGACCCTGGGCTGCTACCAGCAGCCTTCTCCTTCCCAGGTCCCTGTGCCACCAGCAGCCTGGAGGGCCGAGACACTCGCAGAGACTCTTTAATCCTGAACAACTGCAGGAACATCCTGGACACTTGCAAACAGAAACTGATCCCTTTTTGCTGCATAAATGGTTTATCACAATCTGTCCAGCTGTTAAATCCAGGCTGCTGACTCATCCCAGTCAGGTTTGTCTTCCCATAGCTGCTGCATTTCTTTAACTGGTCTAGCATTTTTATTATTATTATTTTTTAAATCAGGCAAAACACCACCAGTGGAAAACCCTGCAGTGCTACTCTCCTCTAAAATTTCTATCATCAGCTGGAGCTGGGCTGTGTTTAGATGTCTTAAGAAACGGTAGTCCCAGAGAATAACTTAATTCCTGAGCTATTTTCGGATATTTGGGTGGTGGGGCTGATCATGTCTCTGTTTCTCCACTGCTGCTGCTGTCTGTGTTTCTCTCCCACAGGTTTCATGCTTGTGCTTCAGCCCACAGCTGCTGCTGGGGCCTGGACAGCTGGACAACAACAGCTTCGGATACATCCACGCTGTGGTGGGGGCTGAAATGAGCAAGTTTTACTCCATCTGGTCCTTTTTGCACCACCAGGATGCAGAGGGATTTTTCACCCCAGTACCCAAGTCCAGCGCTGTTTCATAGCTGCAATTCTTGTGCCGTGTCACCATCTAGTGGTAACTCAACCAGAAACTGCATTTGGAGAGGTGAAGCAGCCTGAGCAGACCTTCCACCCATGGCCTGCAGGAAAGTCCAGCTCTGCTTGGAGTGGCACAGATGCAATTTCATCACCTAAGGTTAGTTGGAGTACTCTGCTGATGAAGCATAAAATCAAGCAGATTATCTGTGATGAGGTTTCTCCTGTCAACCTGCTCTGCTTCTCATCCTAATGAGCTTTCAGGGCTGCACTTGCACTTGATGTGGGTCTGTGGCTCCATTGCTTTGGTCCCTGCTCAGGTCTGGAAAGGTGCTAATGAGAGAGGGATTGTGGAAAGGTGGTGGGCAGGGATGGTGGGGGAGAGAGCAATGCACACACACTTGCATGCACAGCAGCAGGGCCCAGGGGAAAACAACAATATTTCCTCTTAGAGAGGAGGAAGATTATGAAGTTAAAAAATTCTGTTGCTTCCCGTCATGTTTGGCTCAGGAGCTTTGACACCTGGAGGAGCCAGAGCTGCCCCAGGGGGCCGTGTGTAGCTGTCTGCATGTCTGGGCTCCCCTATGGGCACTAGATGTTGCCCAAGTCTGAAGAATAGATGCAAAGGGGTAAAAAGTTGATGTAGGCCAGGAAAGGAAGAGCTGGTCTCCTGTAACTGGCATCATTAGGCATTTTGGACATAGAGAGGAAGAGCAGGGGGAGGGAGGGGTCTTGGACATGTTGGATGTGTTTGACTCCACCATGGGTGTTTCTCATGTCTGGAGTGTGGATGTGAGACCCTTTCCTATGGATGCTTTAATCTACTGTAAATCTTTGTGTTGGGAAAGCAAATGGCAATTAACTGTAACCCTTGTCAGAGCTGTAAATTAGACACTCTACAAGTTGTCACAGTACACGAAACCCAGGATTTGACTGCTCCTTTGCTCTATTTGGACATTTAAGAAAGCAAATGTCTTTTCCATATTGAAAATGTTGAAGTGGTTTGTTACCTGAGTAAAGAACATGTTGGACTTGAATGCACTGCATGGTGCTAATGAACAATCCAGGTAAGCAGGATCTTTAAAATCCTCAAGCAACAAAAGTGAACTAGATGGAAAAGATTCAATTATGCTTTACGGGGAACCTGGCTATGAGTGTGCAGGATGTGGCAGGAAAATGTGTGCAAAGGAACTTCATGGAAAGGAGCAATTGTTTTATCAATAGAGCATGCAAAGTGAAATTGGCTGATCAGCCCTGAATAGAAGCTCAAATAGCTGAGCCTTGTAAGGTTCTGATACATGGACCAGGGTGGATTTCCTGATGAAAGGATGAGAGTCTCAAGCAAGTTTAAATCAGTTTGATTAAATATCCATGTAGTTATCAACTGGGGTTTTGGTCCAGTGACTTCAGGATATTTGGCCTTGGACAAGGGATGTTGTAACAAGGATGTAGGAATTTGGCTGCAAGTACATCCCAGTTTTTAGAAAATAAATGGATTTTGAGTCAGAAGGTGCTGGCTTCTCCTCTCCCAGCACCTCTAGATAACATCACTGCAGTGAAAAAAGCACAGGGAAAAGTCAAACACTTTGCAAAAGAACACAGACATTTGAATTTAATAAATTATAAAATTAAAGATTCTAATTTGTATATACACTTTTAATATACAAGAAATGGCTATTTATTGCAATTTCTGTTAAGGCATATGTAAGTGAATGGAAGTTGCATATAGATACTCAGATGAACATAGCTAATACTGTGCATTGTAGGTGAGTAAATAAGACATTAAATGCATTATGTAATAAAATAAAACAAAACCCTTTGAGGACTGGTAAAGCACCATTTCTAGAATTCTCAAAATATCTGAAAGTGTTCTATGGAGATGTTGTGAGACTCTAAATATTGAATGGATACATGAATATAAAAAGTGATGCGTTCATAATAGATGACAGAAATTTTTTAAAGGAATGTTGGTGAAAAAATGGCAGTAGGTTGGAGCCAATGGAATTGGTCTGGGATCTTTTTTCTTTTTTTTTTTTCCCATGAGGGGCTATCACTCAGATTTTCAGTTTAGATCACCAGAAAAATGACAATGTAGGAAGCTTGTGACTTGCACGATTAGGTCACAGAATTCATTGGGAGCACGTTGCTTTAACTCTCAGTTCTCTGCAGGAATGTATTGACTTACAAATCTATTCTCTTTAGTTTATGGGGATTAGGTTATATTAAAATAGCACTTTCTGCTCAGTATGTTTCAAAATGCAGAATCTGGGCAACAGCAAAGCAGTTGTAGGAGACACCCTATGGTGATGCTCTTGCCCAATTACAGCATTGTAGGAAAGAGGAAACAGATGTCAAAGCTGAACCAGCCAAAGAATGACCAAAATTTCCACTGCATGAAAAGGAACAAAGATCAGCTGAGACCAAAACCCCACCAGCTGCCTTGGGCTGCTTTTTCTTTAGCAATAGAGAGGTCAAGAGGTCAAGAGAGGTTCTCCTCCCCCTCTATTCTGCATTGGTGAGGCTGCATCTGGAATATTGTGTCCAGTTCTGGGCCCCTCAGTTCAGGAAGGACAGGGAACTGCTGGAAAAAGTCCAGCGCAGAGCCACAAAGATGATTAAGGGAGTGGAACATCTCCCTGATGAGGAAAGGCTGAGGGAGCTGGGTCTCTTTAGTTTGGAGAAAAGGAGACTGAGGGGTGACCTCATCAGTGTTTACAAATACGTAAAGGGTGAGTGTCAAGAAGATGGAGTTAAGCTTTTCAGTGATGACCAGTGATAGGACAAGGAGTAATGGATACAAATTGGAGCACAGGAGGTTTAAGGTGAATATCAGAAAAAAATTTTTTACTGTGAGAGTGACAGAGCCCTGGAACAGGCTGCCCAGAGAGGTTGTGGAGTCTTCTTCTCTGGAGACATTCAAAACCTGCCTGGACGCCTTCCTGTGTGATGTACTCTAGGTCACCCTGCTCTGGCAGGGGGGTTGGACTAGATGATCTTTCGAGGTCCCTTCCAACCCCTATGATTCTATGATTCTATAATTCTATGATTCTATAATAGAGCTCTGCTCTGTTTTCCAGCAGCAGTGGGGTACATGTTCTTAGGGAACCACCATCATGGGAAACTGCTGAAAAAAACCCCACCTTCTGAAAAACTCATGCCAGCTTGAGAAGAAGGCACCTTCCTTGGCCTGAAGAGACTTCCCCCTGCAACTCATACAGCAAGACTGAAAAGAGAAGGCAGCTGGTGGCTCTGCTCCATAAGGAGCTGGAACAGAGTCTAACAGCATCTCACTGTCTTGAACAATATGGACTGAAGCTGCTCCTTCAAATATGTTTCAATGTTCTCCAAATAATGGCTAAAGAAATTTTCAGTAGAATTAAAACCAGCAAGAAAGAAATCAAATGAAATCTCACAAAAGGTGAGACTGAGAAGGGAACAAGCCCTTCCGAAACACAGAGGCCACTGGGCATTGCATTGGGTCCCTGATGAGCACCAGACCTAGTGTAGCACCACACCAGCCTTCTGGAGGCTGCTCCTGCTCCAAGGTGCAGCAGAAGTTTCTGCTTTTGGTTTGTTTGATTGCAAATTCACTCACTCTGGAGACAGAACAAAGCAGTCAAGTTTCTGAATTTCAAACCAGCTTTGCAAGTTCAGTCACATGTGAGAGAGACCCTGCAAACTGACCTTGCTCAGCCTACAGCAGTCCTGGCCACTGGGAGACACAGCTGGACATGACCAGCAAAGAACCACCAAGACCTTTTTAAACACTGGGTCTCTGCACTGGAACAGGCTTTTCCTCATGCTGTTTGCAGAAAGGTCTCTTGAAGTTGCACCAAATGAACTCCGGTCCCACTTGTTACTGGGACACAACTTAGAAGTCCTTTGGACAGAAGATGCTTTGTGTAGGACAGCACTTGAACTGTGGGAGCCTCCTCCAGTGACATTTCTTCACCTTGCCTGGTTGGCTAAGCCTATTCCTGATGCTAAGGAAGAACAGGAGCTACCAGATGGGTTGTCTCAGGTTTCTGGAGGTCAGAGAAATGGGTCTCCACAAATTCCCAGAGAGTAAGACTGGTACCATTTAGGCAGCCAACTTCAACCTTGCCACTTGTGTAACTTCAAGCCCCAACCCCTCTACCCTTGGGTTTGTGAGGCTTTTTTCCTAAGTTTATCATATTATTGGATCTGCTTCTAGGCTCTGAAAAAGCTGGGAGTTGTGGTTTATTTTTATTGTCCACAGAGCTAAAAGCAGGATACTAACTTGAAGGGGAAAAGATGAGTTTTGCACTAACCACATTTGTGTAAAGGAAATGTGGAAGGCAAGAAATACTAAGTCTACAGGCTGGCAGCCCAGTTAGAGCTTGTGTCTTCTGTGGCACAGCAGCTGGAATGATGTTGATTTAGACACGTCTTCCTTGTTTATAAATAGCATGGTGGGGTTTTTTTTCCCTTCAGTGCTCATTACCACATTGCTGTTTTGTGCTGATGTGACCTGACCCTGCTCTGTAGACAGCCACAGATCCCTCAGGATGATGCTCCTGGGGCCAATACCAGGCTCACCCAGGCATTGTGGCTCTGTCACAGCAGCCAGGCCATGGAGAGGGGCCAGCAAAGGCCACGGTGTGGGCAACTCAACACAGGCAACCTCTGTCTACATGAAAATGCCTGGTGTCTCACGAGTTAAAGTCTGAGGTGAGACCCTGCCCCAGCCAACCACTGCTCAAAGCTGCCAAGCTGCAGAGCTTTTCTTTTACTTCTCCAAACCAGATCAGATTACTTTGTTACTTGTGCTGGCTGCTGTTTTCACATCTGCAGCCACATCTTCTTGGCCCAGAAGATGTTTCCTAATGCTCTGGACTTCTACCAGGCCAATTATGCTTCCTGGACTTCATAGTCTTCAGTTTAACTCCCACCTCTGTACTATCCGAGCGAAACACTCACCCAAGTATATCACCTTGATCCTCTATTAGAAAGGACACTTGGTGCCATCACACCAGCTGAAAACATTTCTTCTCTGCTTTGTATCTCCATAAAGGATTTTTCTTAAATCAGGTCTTCTCCTTCAAAGACTTCCAGCCACAGCTCAGGCCAGAACAGTTCAACACCTCAGTGCTGCAGACAGCAGGTCCTGCAGGCTCTCCTCTTCTTTCCTGCAGGACTGGCTTGTTGGGAAGAGGAGACTGGGCTCATTCAGCCCTGGTGGTCGAGGGCAGATGGCAGGAAGCCACACGTGGTTCACCTTGCAATACTTCTGAAGTTCTTTGCCAGCAGCCAGGCCACAGAGAGCTTACACATTGCTGGAAACACCACACATGGGCAATAATTCTGTGACTGTACATACAGGGTTATTGCTGGTGCTGCTTCAAACTAAGGTTGGAGGATGAGATCTTACTCTCAGACTGGAAAATCTGAACTAGAAGCCATCAAACCTACCTAGTGGTAAAAAGGAGGATTTCAGGGAAGCCCTGGGCTCTGCAGGAGGTTTACCAGCAAAGAGGAAACAAATGGAAGAGTCCAAGCCAGGAGACAGAAGACCTTCTCAGATGGCACCCACAGCAGGAACCAGCCCACACTCCCTGACTCTGCAGTGTTAGAACCAAGCTGAACTCATCTTCTGATCTCCAACCAGGAATTCAAAATAGCCTATGAAAATGACCATGATGACCCTGAGGGGAAAGAAAGTACTCAAAGGGTTGTCAGGTTATACACCTTAAAGTTTCTAGCAGACCTGGTACTGTGAGTACATGTGTATGTCTGTATGCAAGGGCACAGCAAACAATTGTTCAGTTCTGCACCAATAAAGCTCTCTTAAAGAAAGGAAGAGAATACAAAATTGTTTCCTCCAAAGTAACCTCATCCTATGAGAGAAAAAAAAAAAAACTGTTCTTAATAAAGCACCAAGGAAAAGGCAACAAGAACCCAGTCATCTTCAACTGAAATGGAATGTGGGTAGAAAAACATCAGACCAATAAAAAAAAGCACCAACCAAACAAGATCACTGAGGTTGTTGCATCACAGGAACTTAAAGGCTATAAAAATATGGATAACTGTAAACAGAAAAATTAAGATGCTGTCAGTCCAAGTTGGCCAGATCTATCCCACTGCATGTAATTCAAGGTTTAGAAGAATCCTTTGAAATTATCTATGGAAATATATAAACTATTGTTTGCCAGTTTTTAATGTACACATAAATATATGGCTAAAGAATTTTCTCTATATTTTCTTACACAGCCCCAGTTTAGAACGCTGTGTAAGCACATGCCTGGCTGTGCCCACAGCAGCAGCTCTACCAAAGTCAGCTAAACTTAAGCTGGCAAGTCCTTAAGCACCTTCCTGAACCAGGGCTGTGTTGGTGCTTGGGTTGATGCCATGCACAGCAGCATCACAGGATTGCTGGCCACCTGCTTGTCAGTGTGAAAGGGATTTATTATCTCTTGGGGCTGTTTTCCTCCATCCTAAATGTAACTCCCATTACCATTCCCAAACACAGGCACAGAAGGCTTAAAAGAGCCCATAAACAAGAAACCTGCTAACCTGGCCTAGGTGTTAGCTTGTTTGGACTCGATGACATGCTGTAATGATATTGCACTAATACTCTGCTGTACCCTGTAAACCTGGCCCTCAAAGTGTTCAGATTAGCACTTATGGAAGAATCTGTCATTCCCATTGATAGTAGGCTTTAGAATTTGGCATCTCTGCCATAGCACCACTTTTGATTATTTTTTTTTTCACCCTTTTTAGTCTCTATGACATGGGCAACACTATGATGTTGGTAACATCTCTATGAGAGAAAAATGTTGTTTGTGCCATACTACCATTTTAGTTTCTTTTTCTAAGAGTCTCTTTTTTCCTTTTCTCCTCAATCAGCTCCTGAATTCTTTGATTCCTTGTCCTTTCATAAGGTATCCTCCTCCGTGTAATGATGTTGTGCTGCGACACCTCGTTATCCAGCCCGTGGATTTTATAGGGAACATCCACAGCATTGATTTCTGGGTGCTCCTCAGTTGCATTGGAAGGAGGTGCACGCGTTTTGGAAACAAGAGGAGGGCTGGTGGCAGCCTGTGTGGTGGACACTCCCACAGGAGGGCTGAGGGTTGTCGGGAGCTCCTCCTCAATCACATTATTCTTATTTAGGTTAGAACTGGTTACATTGTTGTCCTCTGTTAGGTTGCTGTACATGTTACAGGACTTGCAACACAGCTTATTGTAACCAGGAATTGAGCAGTAACGAGAGAGAACCTCCATGCGACAGAACATTGACTTGTCTCCTTGACAATGAGCTTCTGAAAGAGAAAAAAGGATCAGATAAATAAAGAGCATCTTCACATTGATCAGAAAAAGAAACACAGCTGAAGCTTTGGCAGTGGGCAGAGGGTTTGGTATTTAGTAGGATGGAAAACTGGCAAAAGAGCCTTCTTTAGACAGAAGCAGGCTTAGTATTAAACCTAAAACCCGTATGAAGGGACACGAAAGCTGATCTGAACTCTGTGTATCAGCCCCATCCACATTACAGACCATAGCACTCTGATCTTTGCTCCACACTGATTTTTGGCTCCTCACTCTGGAAGTGATGCCCTGAAGACCGTGCAGCCACAACCACCTGCGTTCCTGCCTTGGCTCAGAGGTTGAAACACACCAAAAGTGCTGTTTGTTGCTATTCCTGCCTTAAACTTCAAGAAAGTCATCAAGGTTTATATTGAAAATACCTTTTTTTCGTCCCCTTTTTCTCCTTTTAATGCTTTTCTGTAATCTAACAGTGACTAACCACAGTCAAGCCTGTTTTATTTTTATATATATATTTATATTTCTCTGGACTGCCTCAAGAGAGTCAAGCCCGTTTCTATGTGTACAGTGTAACACTCTGAATTAATCCATCTCCCACTGGAGTGATTTTTTTTGGCCTGAAAAGAGCAGCATTGCCTGAGCAAGTCCCTTGCTTGAGAGAAAAGTGGTGCATTTAGCCTAAGGCTTTTCTCCTCCCAGAAGGGAGCTGATATTGCCAGAACAACCAACTCCAGTTGGATGGAGCCGCTGGGAGTGACTGGGAGACTCAGTAACAAGTCCTGATTTTTATGTCACTGACTGGAAAACTGTCCTAAAGGGAAAAAGCAGTAACTGATAGGTTTGAAGCTGACGATAGATGTTATGACAATCATCTGCATTGTCATATAGATGTAACAGCAGATCCTGATTGTGCTGGAATACAGGTAACACAAGGTAGGCTAAGGTGTTCCAGGGGAGCTGGTCACACTGTTTTACTGTCTGAGAAGCATTAACAGGCATCTACTCAGAGACCACTCAAGCCCCTGTGATTTCTGCTCAGAGGAGGTAGTGGATGGTATGAATGGATATAAGCTGAGGGGCTAGCAGGCTCCTCTGAGAGAAGCTACCTGTCCTCTGTCCTACTTACACACCTTACAGCTCCTGTGCCTCCAGGCTGAAGTGACGGTGCCAGGAACTACCGGGAACTGCACTGGAGGAAAATCCCAACATACAGCCCATGCTGAAAGAAAGAGGAGCCAGAGGGCTTGTAGGAGAGGAGAGGGCTGAGGAGAAGAGCAGACTGACCAACACTTGGCATAATCAGTAACAAAACATTGCCTCTGTGACCAGACATGAAATCACTTCTGCCTCTCTCCCTGCTCTAACTACATTTCCACCTACTCTTACAGTAAAGGATGAGTAACTCCAATCACTTGCCTCTATTTTGAGCGTGCTCAAATCAGCTCCTGCTTCCCCATCCTGCTGCAAACACTGACCTACCCTGCCAACAACCTTTCAGCCAAGACAAGAACCAGAGATACCAAGTGAACTCAGAAAGTGCAAGTGTTGCTGCTTCACTCACCCCCAGTTAACAAAATAGGGCATTATAGGTGTTTAATTGGCAAACATAGCAGTCTCAAATAAATTAATAACTGTTGCTGCTGCTTTAAAATACTTGTGCTGGCTGAGAAAGGTGTAAACACCTTCCCTGCCTTGTATTTATACCCCAATTGTTGCATTTGTTGCAGAAAAGCAAAATTCAGGTTCCTATTTTCAAATGTTTTAATTAATTTTCATACTTTTCAAATGTTAAACCCAGATGCTGCTGGGAATAAAAAACAAATCCTTCCTTAGGAACCTAAGAATAGTACCTTGATTTTGGAGACATTTTCAAACCAGTCTTTAAGAGCTGGAACTGTTCATCTCTGCATGCACAACTCTATACAAAGGACTTCATGTACCTATATAACTTTATATAGATTTTTTACATACCATGTAGAGTCCCCTTTGAACATTTTGCCTTGCGTTGCATGACCTTAATGCAAGCTGCTCCAAATAGCTTGCAAAATAAAAGCCAACAGGTATAACATTTAAATGTAGTTTCAACAAGGCAGATCTGTTCTTGGCTTTGTAAAAATCACTAAAAGCACCTTTAGAAAAATGCCTTTTTTCCCCCTATCAAATATATGTAACGCCAAGCTTAAAAAGACATGAAAATAAAACTGCATTATAGAATACTTTTAGTGACACCTGATAAGTTATATAAATAAACTTTGTAGCTTATGAATGTCAGAATGAAATTTTTATCCTCCATGCAAACCAAAATACCCAGATTTGCTGAACTTTTATTTATTTTTACTTGCAGTATGCATGACAGACTGGAAGTATATCTTCAAAACATCAGTAAGAAAAAAATAAATCAGTTTCACAGTCACTTTGGTACACATTAGTCTCTTAAAAAAATATTGAAAAGCAAACTGAATTGGCACATCTTTAATATTATGTTAAGTACATACAAAACACTAATAAAATATCCCTGATAAACCAAAGTGCATATAGACATAGTGCACAATGCCCAGATACCTTATTGCACCATTCTCTATAGCCACCCATCTCTTGAAACATCACTAAACATTGTCTATTTAAAGGTAACAGTCATGAATATATTTATACAGTTAAACACCAATTATTTTACATAACAGTATTCAGTGCCAGATACGTGTCTTTGCTTTTTCACCTTGTCATGTAAATTGTTAACATCTTTCAGGAAATTATCATATTAACAGCAAAATTTAAATATGTGATCACATGATAATGACAAGTTTGAAGTGCTACACTGTTGACGACCCAAAGATTCAAAAATGCCACTTTGCCAAAGAACATGATCAATGCAATAAGGTAGTAATTTGCTCCAAGACTGCAGAGTTAAAGTTGATACGGTTCTACTACTGGTACTGACTCACAAACAGGTTTATTACTCGTGAAACCCAAATCTCCAACACAAACACGGAAGGTGAAGCAAGAATGCAGTTAAATCTCAGTAAGTCAAGTCACAATCCTGCCTTGATGAAGATGTGGATATGCACTGTGCAAATGAACCTCAGGTTAACTTTACTGCCTCCTAATAGTTATCATTCAAGTGAAAACACTCCGTATGAAGATTAACTCAAGGTACCAGTGTCCTGTTTATCTTTAAAGCTGGATCTGGTAAATTAATGCCATTTACATTTCAACATTAAGGCATTTTTCTAAAATTCTTCTTCTAAGCAAAAAAAAAAAAAAAAGCAATAAAAATTGAGGTAATTCTGTAGTAGTTCACACTGTTATGTTTGCCAGTTGACACATCTATAGAGCACACACACGCACACATACAGCCGCACCAGTCAAGTCAGACATGCACATGGTGAAAAAAGACCAAAGATGTAATGAGTATAAACAGCTCCATGTCAAGCAGCTGGAGACATCATAGTTGATGAAAACATCATATTGCCTCCACCAGGTTAAGGAAAACACCACCATGCAACCTTCAATGTGGCCCAGGCCTGCTCTGCTTCGGTTTTGTTTCTAAAACTGAAAGTAGGCAAAACCGGCCCAAATGGTGCAACGGGCAAAGGGACGAGCGGCGCTCAGGGGAAAATATTTCAACCCATCACCAGGAGTCTGGTGAGAGCCACTGGTGTCATAGCAGCATTGAAAGTACCAACAGAGACTGAGCTTCTGCTTCCCGGTGAGCCCCCCTGGGATACAAACATAAATGTGAGGGTCAGGAATAAAAAATGAGGAGCAAGGGCAAGCAAAGCAACGGCACCGCAATGGAATGAAAAAGTTCTTTCACTCATCAGACTACCCTGTCAGTGAACTGAACCTGGAGAGTTATGAGATTTAGGGGGTTTAGATAAAGGAGAACTTTAGCACTACAAGGTGTCATTATTGTGATGTGATCACATTCACAATAAGTTCTCAGTTTTGTTATCAAACTCAACATCATGAACCAGTAAAGAGCCTTTTTTCACCATCACCAAGCAACAAGCAAACCGATCCCAGCTCCCTTTCAGAGGACCGCAACATACTGTGGAGATCCAACTTCACACATCCAACACTTCAAGACCTCCACCACCAGTGCTATGCAAGCTCCAGAGAAGAAAAACACCGAGCACCAAGTGCCTGGTGTGAAAAAAAGATTCAGCCCAAGATTTAAACTTGGCAAAGTCAAGGGAACTTTCCGCATAGAGAGAAGAAGAGAGCAAAAGGCAAAGTCCACATTCGATGTGGCATGCATTTAAGGGCAAAGGCAGAGTTATAAATGGGTCTTTTACTTGAAGATATTTTCTGGATGGGGTAGTCTGGATCAGGTCTTGACAGCCATTGTATCATGTAGGTTTTCTTTGAAGGATCAGAAACATTTCCTTGAATAGAGGGGGGGAAAAAAAAGATAAAAAAGAGATGTAACACAACATAGGTTAACATGAGTCATTGACCTGCCAGACATGGATGAGCTGAGACTGAGTGGGTGAAGGAGCCCAGGGAAGGACTGTGACCAGGCTGTGCAGTTGTGACCTGTAGGTGCTGTTTGGCCAGTTTGCTACAACATGTGCCCAGCCCATGAGAGGGAACAGCCTGAAGGCCAGTTCTCCAGAAGTACCTCACAGCAGTACTTCCTATCCAGTCTGGTTTAGTTACAGTGCCTCTTTAAAATCTTTGTGTTGCAGAGTGTAATTGACAGCTTGGTTCTAATTAATTAGGAATCTAAAGCTACCCTGAGAAATACATCAGGAATGAAAGAAAAATATTAATTATGTAATAATAGGAGTATGTAAAATGATCTCACAAGCATCATCTGCAAACAGCCAAAAACCTAACAAGGATAAAAGCATTAGTGCTCTGGATTACATAGGAATAAATTTATTATAGCTTAAGAAACAGAGTTGTATAACCCCTGAAGATAACATGTGCTTAACAGAATGGAAAAGAAGCCTGGAACTGTCATGGGAGATGAGGAAAGCAAAGAGAGGCATCTTTGTATATGATGCCCTTGATTAGCCTCAACCCAGCAGCCTCTTGCCAAGCCCAGCACAGGGGCACAGGGCTGGACTCAGGCAGACAGGGAAGCTGTCACCTGCTGGCCAGATCCACCTATCATTACTGTGCTGAGCTCTGCCCCGGCCTCTCATGCTGTCCTGGGGCAAACGGGCCTTCCCACCATGCAAAGAGAACAACTACAAGCCCAAGGAGCCCTCTGGTCACACAACAGCTTCACGTCTGGAAAATCTACTCAAAACCAGGCTATGAAGAACTGCCACCCCGGGCAGATGTAGCACACAAATATCAGTTTGATGAAGGCATTTCAAACAAATACAATCAACATAACCTTTTTTTCAGCAAGTAATAAATGCTAGAGAAGACAAGCACTTACTCTGACATGGAGGTAGTCTGCAAATCCTTACAGTCTCTGGTTTATTCTCTTTACAAAGGCCGATGGCGTTGTCCCTGGTCCGGCACAGGACCGGGCGGTCCTGCGTGCCATTGCCACAGCTGACTGAGCACTGGAAGGAGAGGCACCAGTTAGACCCTGAGCCACCCTTTGGAAACAATGGGTTACAAATTAGATTTTAAATTTCCAACCATTGCCCTTGATTTGAGCCAACAGTACGTGAACCTCCACCACACCCATAGCAACTAGGCAAGAGGGAGAACCACTGCTTTCGTGGTACATCAGGAACTGTGAAACACTCCAGGTTATGGACTTCTGGCCTGAGCAATGAAGAGACAACAGTAACTGTGAAGCATCTGGTCATGGTGTGCATCAGGGTTGGCATTGCTTTTGACACCTATTCAATCCAGGGAGGGTAAATATTGCTTATGTTGATTTGCATGGCACAGTTCTAAAATAAACTGTTGTTTCTCCAAATGCAGCCACGTTTTTTAAACAATTTAATGGAGAAATGATGGGATAAATTGCAAGTTCCCAATGTATCAAAATTCGAAGGAGAACTTAATGTTGCAATACTCTATTAATATTTCTTGCTTTTTGATGACTGCAAAGGTTTGCAAATATGAATAAGGTGGAGCTTCTCAGTGCTCTAGTAAATAACTTAGCAAGAACCAGTCAGTGCACAGTGGCCCCCCATTTCTTGCTCACACAGTGATTACCCAAAGAACCAGGGATGGAAAGCACAAAATGCTCAGCTCCTGACCTCGTGATGGGAGTAACAGAACCCTGTTTTGTCCATAGCAACAGCAAACAAAAAGGGTTCATGAATGGGTGCCCTGTATTTTGGTAGTAAACCAGGTGAAAAACTCTGTCCTCTGTGTTATGGGCAGAACCTTAGGAGGCTGAGCAGCTAAAAGGCCTTTACATGGAAGATGCTTGCACCTTTGAATCTCCACGAGTGTTGGTGCCTAACTTCCTTAGATGCCCTTAACCACAGTGTCTGAAGACTTCAAAGTCTTCTTTATGTGAAAGAAAACAGAATATTTTAATAGAAAGAAACAGAAAAAACATCAAGATTTTATCTCCTGCATTTTAAGAAATGAGTTGCTCGAGACCTCCAGAAGGAGCCTGACCTGGGACCAGGGTCCTATTCTCCACTGGGCTGGGCAGAGCTCCCGGTTGCAGGGCCTCCTGCCCTCGGGCCGCTCGTTGCTGCAGTACTTGGTGTGCACAGAGCGGTTGGTGTTGTCCTGCAGGGGCTGGATGCAGCGGACTGAGCGCACTTGGTACCCTGTTTTCCCACAGCTTTTGCTGCAAGGCTCCCATTCTCCTGTGACCCATCTGGGTTAATGAAAAAGAATACATTGAATAAAATTCTGCCTCTCCTAAATTGGTCAAGTTCAAACTGTTGAACTGCAACTCTTAAATACAAGCTTAACAGGATGTTAATACCAGTTCTGATATGGAAAAAGAAGATGTGAAAAAACATAAGCAGTTACAACAAGGGTCATTTGCTCATGTTCCTGAAAAATCAGTAATAAGACCCAAATCTTTAAAACCCAGCTACACTGTCTGAACTGTGTGTGCTGAGCTTGGGCAAATTGGGGTCTTCAGCACCATTAATGTTTGGTTTTGGGGAAAGCAACACCACTGAAAATTAGAAGCTTTGAGTTCACAATGCGTAAATCTGTTTGGCCACCGAAAAACGAAACCTTTGGTTTGTACTGTGGAGTTGTTGACAACCTCACTGATCATCCAAATGGCTCAAGAATTACACCTAAAAACTGTAAGGAGCTTAGAGAAGAGCAACAGTGATAGGCAGGAGCAGAGGGAATTCATATAGACTACTGAAAGCTTTGTTAAAATCAAGTAAGTGAAGAAATTCAGCAGTCTATAAATATTTACAGAATGCAGAGATCTGCAAGAAGGAAATATTGTTCAATGTGAATAGCCTTCATGGGATAAACTTTACCAAAAATATACACAGTCTGAAGAAAGATCTTGAGTTTGAAGCAGTTGTTCTAAAGTACTCATAAAATTCTGAGTTTAGAAACAGTCAAGAAATAGTCTGAGCCCAAGGTAATGCTCTACATGCTCCAGTTCAACAAAAAGTAAAGTGTCAATTTCGTCCAACCTTCTTTTTGTAGCCTATTGAAATCACAAAGCTGTGGTTGAAGACAAGTGCTGGGGAGCACAAAGCCATGAAGCCTAAGGTGATTTCAGACACAAAAAGATTTTTTCCCCCAGCAGTGAAGAAGCAGCATATTAGTGTGGTGGGTGTCACAGGGCTTCATAAAATCTCTCAAATAATTGCCTCTCCTATGTACGAGTGCAGAAAGCTCTGATGCCATTCTATGGAATCAGAAGTGACTGAAACATTCAGGAATCCAAGTACAATTTAGGATCCTATTGAGTCTTTGTGGTACCTGGGTCCAATTATATTTGTAGCTGAAAGAAGAATACAGTCCCTTCCAGAGAGCCTGAGATATGGTTAGGTCATTACTTCAGTTTTCCAATAAATAAATGTTAAACCCTGACCCATGCTGAGTTTATGGGGCAGAGTTTTTTGACTTTTCTCTCTTTCAAACCTTTTTTGAAAGGAAGTTAGGAAATATTGCATGGTATGTTCTACTTTTTGCAGTGCTTCCTGGAATCTAGACTTGTCCACAGAGATAAAAGCTGGGATCAACATACTCCTTTCTTGTTGCAGTAGCAACATGAGGACTATATGAGTTCTACATGTGGCAAGAGTAACCTGCTGCCAGTCCAAAAAAGCACCTGTAAAACGTGAATTAAAGTATTCATAAAACTTAACTATGTATAGCAAAGAGGAAGGCACATCAGGCATACTATGCTGTATGAGGGCTGCCAGAGAAATCTACCATGTCAGGTATTTTTCCCTGTGTTTAAATGTCAAAAAATATACTGTGAACTTTAGGAAAATTTTATTTGAGAGGCTGTATGACATTGGTTTTCTTATGTAGCACCCTGCAAATTTGTTCTTACATGGTTAGTTCTCACTGTGTAAAATCAACTGAATTTATGTCTATTTTTTATTATCTTAAGATGGCCTGAACACTAATGTCTGGATCAAAAGAGTGCTTCTTTCCTAATCCAACTTATTTCAGAAGTAATAGGAACCATCAGTTCCAGAAATAGTACTTCTACAAGCAGAACATGGCATCACATCCCCACAGTCCTGGCTCTCTGTAAGGATTCATGGAGGTGAAGCTCAAGCCACCTTCTTTCAGGTGACAAGTGCTGGGTGCAGTGGCTGCTGCAGGTGAGCAGAGATGCTTACATGGGCTGGGAGCACTCCTGGAGGTTGCAGACCCTGCGGATGGGCTTGGGCTTTTGGATCAACTCGCAGTAACTCCGATGAACCATCTTGTGGTCTGTCTTCCTCCGGCAGCCGTATTTTGTGAACTGGTAGCCTGAAGAAAGACACTCATCTTATTTTCAGTACTGGTAGAGCTTACACAGGACTCATGTTTCAAACCAACTGCTCAGACACTGTCAAAGGTCACAGCTGGAACTACAAGTGAACACAGTATAATAGGAACTATAAATTGGACAGTGCTAAAAAGCACTTACTCATGTGGATTTAGCACCCAGAATTGTTCACCCCCGTTATTTTTCACTACAGACCATAATGAGAAAAACAACATCTAGCATTTCAAAAGCCTTCTGCAAACCTGCACAGTCACACAGGTGTTGTGACCTGCCCATCAGCCTGGGGAACAGCATCAGGGTAAACATCTGGCAGGGCTTTGCCTTGCAAGGTCCACATCACAGGTTGCATGTTTACTAAAAGCTGCCCCATGGCACCTTGAGGTTTAGCACCCTTGCAGCTTGGAGACCCTCATCCAAATCTTGCACATTTATACAATTTTTCCAGTTTCATAAACTCAAATCAGAAATGGGCCACTCCAGATCTGTCCCCAAACCATTTAAGTCATATTTTTTAACTCCACTGACTATTTCTTTATCTGTTACTAGCTTACGCAAAACACTCCCATATTCCTGCTCTCCCTAATGTCTGGTGGCAATGAATTCCACACATGGTGCTTGTGCCCTCAGTTTTTCTCCTAATCAATTTGCGGTGCTTTGGGGTTTTCCTTTTACCTCCTCCACAAGGTTTTGAACATTGGGACCATTTCTTCAGAGCCCATTCATATGACACTGAGTCAACTTCCAAAACATTATTGTTATCTACATTCAAGGAATCTTCATGGATCATGTACTTGTAAGTCAAAGATATCTTGGCACCACCATGAGGAATCACCTAATAAGCAAAACAGATGTAGGGGAAAAAAAGATATCAGAAGCTATGTGAAATGACACAAAAAAGCAATCATCGTGGCTCAGATATAAAAACATCCTCAAAGGGATTTAAACCTTTTCACTGCACTCAACACTTCTTTTTCCCCTGATGAAAAAGTGTCTCTATCCTTATGACACAGAGTTTCTAAACTGCATATTAAGAAAGACTGCTATTGATTTAGACTGATTTTTCTTGCCAGCATTGGACTGAATTCAGGATACTAAATTTTTTCCATATCCCATCATAAAGGAAGGAAATGTTGTACTAAAATGATAATGGATAGTTCCACTGAAAGACGAAACAAATTCAAATGCATTAAAAAACTGAAAGTGGTGAAGAAAATTGCTTATATTTCTGACAAAACACAAATATGATAATCCTGGGAATTCTGTAAAGCCTGTTACTTAATTCTGGCAGAAATATAAACTACTTAGAAAGAGTTTTTACAATCACACTGCACTAAGACAAAGGCAAGAAAACAGAACTCAATGTGAATAAAGTGCAAAATATTGGTCCTTTGAAAACATAATATTTATTTCTCCTCTGACATTCAGCTGGTGTAGATCAACACACTGCAGCTGCTTTCAGAGGGATTCTGAAGAAACCTCCCCTTATTCATTGTAGTCTATTGTTTGCTGGTTTGCAATGAAAAATAATATGTTTGGGTGGATTTGGGAGCTGCAGAACTGGCTGAGCCCTGACACAATGAGTCTGGAAGCAAAAGAATCCTGCTTCTGCCTGTGCAGGATACATTTTCAAAACACAGACAGGAGGAGGAGCTGTTAGATCTATCTGATATGAACCATTCTGACGTTTTTTTAACTAATGCTGATGTGTCAGATAAGATAAACTGGAGAGTTTCTACAGTGGCCACTTTCTAGGCCATCCATAGGAGCTAATCAGGAGAGCTGGGTGCTCAACACATAACCCTGAGTTCTAACAATTCATAGAATTATTAGACTCATAGAATCACAAAATGGTTTGGGTTGGACGGGACCTTAAAGATCATCTAGTCCCAACCACCGGCATGGGCAGGGCCACCTCCTGCTAGACCAGGTTGCTCAGAGCCTCATCAAACCTGCCCTTGGACACTTCCAGGGATGGAGCCTCCACAGCTTCTCTGGGCAACCTGTATCAGTGTCTTACTACCCTCACACTACAGAATTTCTTCTTAATGTGTAACCCAAATCTCCCCTCTTCCAGCCTTAATCCATTCCCCCTTGTCCTCTTCACTACAAGCCCTTGTGAAAATTCCCTCCCCAGATTTCCATTCTTGTGCAGAGCAATGAACTAGGAGAAAGGAATTAAAATACATTTTCTAATGTCTTCTAATTGAAGCAGATGTCTTCTTGCAACTGACAAGAGGAATCAAACATATATTATAGCACATTATGGCTCTGTAACCCTGACATTGTGTTCCATGGAAGATGGTTTTCATTTGACTTACCAGAATAACTATTCCATGACGCAGAGGCCCCATGGTCTGCACAGTTTCTCTATCATCGTCATTCCGATATTCCCACTCCACACCCATGTCAATAAATACTTTAGAGTCAGGCACATAGTTGTCTTCACTTAGAATGAATTTCCCCGTCTCACGATTTTTAATCGCTAGGAACAACATAAGAAAGAGTGAATACAAGAGGTTCACTTCTGTGTTTTGTTCTGCTCTTGTCCAGTGGAAGCAGCAGAAGAGGCCAGCATGTGTTTTCCCTCACAGGTTTGGAAAGACTTTTTCAGGTGTTTCACTGAACTGCCAATGCTTTCCTGCTCAGCTCCAGAAACATCAATTGTCTTTTTATTTCTTTTTCCTAGCCTGCCTTGCCAGAGAAACGAGGGCAGCGCGACCGCACCGCGTGTGTCCGTCTGCCTGCTCCCGACTCACAACTTCTGAATCCAGTGGCCAAATCCGAGCCAATTTGACAGCCAGTGGGGGTCCCACAGGGACAGCTCTGACAGGCTGCACGGCAGCTCAGGAGGCTGTTACTGCTCCACGAAAGAAAGGTTACGGGGCGAACCCCCAGCAGGTCCCCGCAGCAAGAGCGAGACACTAGAAACTGCATTAATTCCCCTGCTCAGCCCCAGCCCTGCCATGGACACAGCCCTGCTGGAACTCCCACTGCTCCCTGGGCACCTGCCATTGCACACAGTGTCCAAGTTCTCTGGGGTGGCTGTGATCAATGCCCCATCCTTCACCCAGAGAGACCTCAGTCACCTTTCTATTAGGACCCGTGCTTTTCTCCTGAGGTGGAAAATAGCTCTCTTCATCAGAAGAAGCACGGACTGTTTGTTATTTACCACCAGATTTGAAGTCCCTTCTCTCTCTAGCAGCCACCTGAGCACCCTGATCTCTCAGAGTCAGCCTGGACAGTGAGGAAGCTGTTTATGTCCGTGTGTATCTCTCAGCCCCCACCCCCAGAAGAACCTTGTCTGGATGGGCCAGCTATTGCTCTCCTGCCCCATGGGGCAAGGCTGTGTGGAGCAGTGAGGGCAGTGCTGGTGGGTGAGGAGCTGGAATGTCTCACCACACTGTTAGCAGGCCATTCTCTGGCAATCTGCTGCAGATTAATAACAGCCTCCTTGGCACTGCTTCCCATTGATCCCAGGCACTGTGAAGAGCAGATTTCAATCACTTCCTAAGCCGTGTGATTGATCAGGCAGCCCTGAGTCAATACTGGCAGCAATGGGGCAGAGCCTGGAATGGATTTGGATGTAGCTGGGAAATGGCTGAGGGTGGGAAACACGTTAGGAGAGATGCACACAAAGATACTGCATCACACCCCCTAATCTAATTCAGCTCCTCTCCCAACAGCTTTTGCACATGCATATGCCAGTGCAGGGATCTTCTGGCTAGGACACCAGGGAATACAGCACAGGGAAATCAAATTGCCAAACAAGTTTTCTAATTTAACATACTTAAAGGAGGTACATGGTGTGGGAGGATAATGGGTGAACAAATGCATAAACACATTGTGAGGCTCCAGAGACAAAAAATAGACAGCAGAAAAAATAGTCTGACTGAAAATTTTCCTATTTGTTACTTACCAAGATTATGACTGGTGGCATCTGTTTCCTGTATAAGTAAATGTCTCGCACCAACAGGA
Source organism: Apus apus (assembly GCF_020740795.1). Taxonomy (NCBI): domain Eukaryota; kingdom Metazoa; phylum Chordata; class Aves; order Apodiformes; family Apodidae; genus Apus; species Apus apus. Next base: position 5,031,659 of record NC_067294.1, read on the forward strand.
ATTTCAAACATCTTAATGTGCCCTAGTGAAAAGATAGTAACTGGTTAGTATGTCACAGCCAGGAAAAGTCTGTGTTAGGTTTTTAAATAAATCTTATTTTCTAAAAACAGGGTGTACTACAGCAAGCTGAACTTAATCCAGCCTCTTTCCCATCCTTATTTCTGTGCCAGGTGATGGAACATAACAGGGACAAGGGGTTTTGGGTCAGAAGAAAAATGCCTTAAGTATCATCAACAAACTGACAGTGCTTCGGACTAAAACAGGCTTGGAGTGCCAAATGCACTCACAGACACAGACCATGCAAGCTCCTGTCTGACAGGCAGGGATGACAACATATTATTGCAGCACTCCAGTGACTTCAGGGGAGCAGCTCAGTGACATCAGCTCTCACATAAGTCCACAGCTCTCCAACATGGAGCACTGAAGCCCTCTTCTATGCATACACAAGCCCTCATATCAACAGACTTAACTGACCACTGGATGAAAGGCTTATTTTCAGATCCTAGCCACATCTCAAAATAAAGTCCAGAGAGTTCGTTTGAATCAGTAATGCTGTAAATGATTCATGATTCCTCTGGTACTTTCCATGAAACAGAAGAGATCAAGCAAAAATACCCCAAATTCCCCAGGACAAAACACACTGAATGCACTGACCTTGTTTCTTTGGCACTCTTGAAAATGTTCCTTTCACCACTTTGCAGTGGGAATTATCTCCTCCACAAACACCACACTTATCTTCCTGCTTTGTGGAACCTATAACCCTGTCACACCCAACTTTCTGCACACAAGAAGAGAAAAACAGTCATTCTTATTTGTCCATGCTTCAGTTCAAATGAGTCTTCACTTCAGGTATCAAAACCCAGACCTCCATTTCAGCAAAGCAGTATAAATCATAGTATTGTCCTGGAAGATGAACATCTGAACAGATTTTAACACTTCCAGTTCCTACAGTAGCTGTCAATCAGGTGATTATATTTTTACATTATGCTTCACAGGGGTCCTCTTGCTGAAGGAAGCAGGAGAGTTAAGGAAAAGCTCTTAAGTCTCAGCTTATCTTAAAGCAGATGTTTAAATTCCAGGAGAATCAAGGCATCTATGTGAGGACAAGCACCTCCACCAGTGCTTTGTTAAGTCAGAGCCTCTAGTTCTGTCAAAAGATGACCTGCAGAACATCCCAACTTAGAGGAGCTGTCATTGATTTTTTTAAAAATAGCACGATCAAATACTGAGAGAATGCACATCAGCTGCATCTTAACACCACTTTCCTTGAAAACTGCTGCATGTTCCTGTTTCATTCTACATTCCACCCCCACTAAACCTCAGCAGGAAAAGCTTTCGTTGAAAGTAATTAAAGTAATGTATCTTCTTAGAACATCGCATTAAAGATTCCATGTGTAGGTAGGTGCTGTTGGAACTGAGTCACATGCAAAGTGATGGCAACTGTGAATATCACACACAATATTGTGACAATAATCCTAATGAAATCTCCGTCTTACCCCAAGCATTATTATACTTAGTCAGTTTTGGAGAGAAACTCAAGCTACCATTTTAATTGTTTTCACAATACTAAGCTCTGAAAGAAGCCACCAAAAAGCTCACCAAGCAGTCTCCCCGCACGCAGATGCTGTAGGCGTCCTTGTAGGAGCAGCGGGTCCCATCGTGCACCATCCTTTTCATGTACACCACGTCCCCAGTTTCCTTTGATTCACAATACAGGTGGCACCTTTCCTTAGCTGAAACATAAAATTACCCAAATTGTGCCTGTTCAGCTGCTGACTTTGTGAACAGCCCTTTCCACAGTGTTAGCAATTGCTTCTTCCTTGCATACATAACAGAGCACAACACAGTGCCCCATAAATCATGGGTGCTTATCCCCCTTCAAAGACTTTGTGATCGGTTGCAAACTGCTGCATGATAAAGCACCCGCGTGTCATCATTAGGAGTCAATCTTAAACACAACAGACCATTTACTTTGATGGGGGGGCCCTCTATTTTAATCCCTTGCCAGATGATCCAACCTGGCAGAGGTTTCCACAGTCTGCTACGTGACTACCTTGGAGAGATGCAGGTTTCTGCATCAATTTCTCCTGCACTGCACTTTACATGGGGAGGGAGGGAAAGTCATTTTGCCATTAAAAGCAGCTGTTCAACACTAAGTGAATCTGGCATCCAAAATGTCTTCAGAGACAGCTGGGACATACCGTTTCCTGCTAAACATGAAGTTCATTCTTCCTCATTGTACGCAAATTTAGGATAGTTAAATCGTTTAACAAGATGAGATGTCAAAGAAATTCAGAAATAAACTTTTACTGCTAACACATGCACAGTCAGACAAACATATCTCTTTCTTCTAATCTGTTCCAAAGAAATAACAACAAAAAATAAAGCTGAAATGACTAGTCAGTGGCTGAATAAAGTTGTATTCCACCAGTGCATTTAATTTTACTCATACTTCTTGCTGTCCCCTACCCCAGAATAGGAATCACTATGCTTTCTTTGGCAGTGATGGCACTTCTGTTAGATGAAACAAATGAATATTCTGCTATTTTAACATGATTAAAAGTTTGGGACACTTTTCCCACCATTTAAAACAAGAACAACCTTTCCATTATAGCAGTTCCATTAAAATAAATCTTCACAGGCCTTTTACATTCCTCCCCTGTACAGTTCCATGGCCTCTGCCCTCTTTTAATGAAGTCCTTCTTATTGCTGCTATGTTCTCATGACCACTGGGTATTGGTACATCACAGACCTTTGCTACTGCTCCTGAACAACGCAGAGATGTCATGCTAAAAATGTAGTGTCTGGACTATTAAAACTGGTACTTTACTTTTGTGGGGCAGATACTTAATAGGGGGCTATTAAGATCCTAATAATCACAAACTTAATGGATTTGCATATATTAGGAACATTAAACTGTGCACAAGACATAGACATGTACACCCACCCCTGTGTATGTACCCACCCCCCACACACCATCTTTTCACTGTACACGAGTAAATTAAAATATCAGAAGGTCTGCCTGGGTGCCAACAACTCTGTACAAGGCCTTAATTTTAGAGTGTTCTCTTCCCTTTGCTCTGTGGGAGCAGGAAATGTGCAAGTGCCCTTCACTTGGACCCTGCTCACCGCAAAGAGCTCTTTACTTTCTGTTCACTGGTGTTGGGCACAGTTGAGGTGCAGGAACGTGGTGGTGAGCACATGCTTGTCTGCTCCTTGCTCCACAGGAGTTTCCTTCCTATTGAATCCAGGCTGGGAGCTGACAGCCAGTGTCACTCTACACCACCCCAGCAGATGCACAGCAGAGGGTATGTGAGCCCAGCAGAGCCTAGAGATGGGGTGCTCAGGGGGCTTGGAGAGCAGTGGGGCCATGACACGGTGCGTCACCAGGGTGCTCAAGCACACCCAGGGATTCACCCCAGCTCTGTGGCTTTTCTCTCGCCACAGGGTGAGATGCTCCTCTCTGTCCCCATCAATGTGTCAGACACATCCAGCTGAGCTGTGTGTGAAGTATAGGGATTTCTGTTGCTTTTGAGCCGTGACTGCATTATCTGCACAAAGTGTGTCACTGATATGCCTTATCTTTACAAAAGGGACTTTTAAATATAGTCGAGTTCAAGCATAAGCCACCTTCTGGCCTTGTTTTCATACAAAAGCTGTTCTCTCTAATGACCCTGCACAAGTATATGTAACTCTGAAGGTGGCTGCAGTTATACCATAGTTATATGGGAAACCAGCAGTGCCCAGTGATCAGTGCTCAGATATCAGTGAGCTGGTTTCTGACGCAGAAGCCATTGAATTTAAAATAAAAACATCTGACTAGTTGCAGTGGTCTTTGCAGCAGGCTGCTCCACGGGCTAAAGCAGAATCAAAGGTCTGTGGGCCACAGGGTTCATCCCCTCTCCCTGTGCCAGCAAAGCTATTTCACAAAATTAAGCTGTGAGGCTGTGCCTGCGCCTCTGAAAATCCCGAGTTTCACAAGATGGCATGAAAAGAAAGAGGGAACCCTGAGAATTGTTTGGGAAGAAAGTCAGGCTAATTAATTACAAGGAATTTGCTATTAACTTCTGGCAGATTATCCTCTCACTGGAATGCAGAATGATTCACCCAGAGTGACCCCTCTCAGAGATGGGTGCCTGTCTGAGGACAGCTCAGGTGCCCTGTACCTGCCCCTTCTCATGCCAGCCCTGCCCTGGAGCACCCTTCATTCAAATTAGGTGACCAGCGTTAAAACCAATGAGCAGCCCACACTGCTCATCAAGCAAGTTGAGAATCATTGCTGCCCACCCTTATGTTTGGTAAAACCTCTTCTGGTTCCAACACGATGTGGTAACAGGATGGTAACAGCCTTCATGGCTAAAATCAACCAGTTGCACTTGCAGTGACAGTTAAGCAGGGGCATTAACCAGAAAATGACCAATTTTGTTCCAAGAGGCTATCTCTGCTGAGATGACAGAACATCAGAGTGATTGTGCTGGTTCAGATCCAGCACCCATTCAAATCAACACCTGCCAGCAGTGTTGGAAGGAAGATGTAGGAACAAACCTGATACTTTTCTCAGAATATTCTTCAAGTTTCTCGTAAACTGCAGCTTGGGGACTTCCTAAACCATGGCTGGAGTTTGGGGTTTAATGCTCTTAATGGATTACAAAACTTTCAAGAATTCTTCTAAACAATTTTTAAAACTTTCTGGCATCTGCAACTTCCTTTGGCAATGAATTCCAGTTTGATCATATGCTGTGTGGAAAAGTACCTCCTCTTATTTGTTTTAAATCTCTCACCTCATTATTTTGTTCCCAGGCTTGTGTTATGAGAAACAGTGAATAATCATTCCAAGTTCAGTCTCTTCATGCCACTCACAACTCTGTAACTCAGTCTTTTTAATCTAATTCATCACTTTTCCAGGGCAAAAAGTGCTAGTTTAGATAAACTCTCCTTATTCAGAAGTCACTGCTTACATTTGCTTTATTTGGGCCTTTCTGAGTTCAACAGTTTTTCAGCAATGGGGCCAGCAGTGAGATGGGCACAACCTGCAGTATACTGGGGGAGCATTTACCATGCAGATGCATCACACAGGAATACAGAGGCAGAGCACAGAATCACAGACTGGTTTGGGTTGGAAGGGACCTTAAAGATCACCTAGTTCCAACCCCCCCTGCATGGACAGGGACACCTCCCTCTAGATCAGGTTGTCCAAAATCCTGTCCAATCTGACCCTGAACACTTCCAGGGATGGGCATCCACAACTTCCCTGGGCAACATGTTCCACTGCTCTCCATCCCTCTCCTGACAGCCACTGGAGGGATGTTTTTCTAAAGCTATTCCCAGCACTCACACCTTTCCTGTCCAAGCCCACCTTGTATACAGACCCATACACAATATTTTTAACCCCACATCAATTAATGACATTTATCAACACCATGCTTCATTTACACTGCATTCTGTTACTTAGTGCCAAAGGTCCTTCTGCAGCTCTCCTTGGGAGATGCCTTATTTTAATTACCCTGAGTTATTTTGTATTCCAAGCAGCTTTTGTTACCCTGTTTGCTCCAAACAACTCCTAACAGATTCCTGAGGAATGATTTCCCCAGAAATAGTTTTCCTTCCCCTTATGTGACTTCTACTCATGTTTGCAACTGATTTTACTCTCCCCAGGAGCAAGGGACCTCTCACCATCAGCATGTTCATAGGGGAGCCAGTGGTGTTTCGTGTTCTGGTACTCGAAGTAAGGATCCCACTGCCGACACTGCTCCTCTCTGAAATCCTCCATGTCCTTGGGGCAGTCCTGGGTGTTGCACAGCTGGAACTCGTAGCTCGGCCCCACGCACGTGCGGCCTCCGTTGGCAGGACTGCAGGGCCAGAGGAAGCCACGGTGAGTTTTGCCACTCATGTACAAATCCAGCCTCTACCAAATAATCCTTTGAGGAGCAATGTAACTCCCAGTCATGTCAGTAGGCACTTGGTGAAGCCAGTGATGTGTTTTTGATACGGGAAATACAAATTTCCTTTAAAAACCCACCGTCATTATTCAGCTCTTAAAAAGCAATTTCTGCAAGAAAAGCCTCAAACCACTTGACCAAGGCAAGAAAAGCCGTTTTCTTGCTGCATCCCAGGAAAGTAAAGCATGAGCAGATGAAGAGACTCATTCACATCCACCCCTAAGCCAGCAGCAAATCCAGAATCAGCTCCATGCTGCATCCCCTGGCAGATGAGCAGCAGATCCCTGTTAGATCTGGCAACACAGAGCTCAGGAGTTGCAGCTGGGTTTGCACCCTCTTCCAGGAACACAGAAAACATTTTAAAGAGTACTTTAGGCTTTTCCTGCATGAAAATGGATTTTACAACTAAAACTGTGCTCACAATTATACAGGTGACTTTCATGTTGCAAATATAATGAAGGTTGAAATTAGAACTGGTAAATCTATTTCTTAACACAAAAATTTCCATCACAAAATGCTGCTTCATAAAACTTGATGTTATTTTTTAAATCAATGATGAGTTTTAACACTAGTCAAGTTCAATCTCTTCACCATCAGAAACTGAGAAAGTCAATGTTAAAAATATTTTGTCTGGTAAAATAATTTAATTTTGCCTGTTGTTTCAGTTCTTGATTTTAGGATCTTGACATTTTATGATATCACAATAAGATAGCAATAATTATACATTTTATATCATTTGCACATACCTATCTATATTAAATAAATTATACTTCCAGTCTTACTGAATTTAAGTCATTCTACATTATCTAGAGGAGCCATGTTGAAGTTACCAAAGCAAAACAATACTATTAAAATTAACTTGGGCCAGGTTCTGGTCTCAGTTTTGTTCCAGCTTGGAATGAAAACAGTTTGAAAATATTTTAAGGCCTTCTTGCTGAACTATTCAAAAAAGATAGATTAAAATAAAAATTTTAAAAGGTATATGAATTTAAAAAAAAAAATCCAGGAAACCATTGCCAGTATATACTCACATACTAAACCAGGATCTAAATAGGGCCCTAAACTTTTATTTATGCTTTATGCACCAGGGTAATAGCACTTTCAAGATTCTTGTAACTGCATGACCAGCTTAATAGATGGACAGACTGAGAAATAATGATGATTCATGACTTGCTAAGGGCCACAAGTAGAATTTCTGACAACATCCAGCATAGGTCAGATTTACCAGGTGCCACTCAGCATCCTTTCCTGCATTTCTGCACCAGCAGTTTACCAAGGATTGTCACCACTCACTGGCTCCACCTCAGAGAAGCAGGACTGCCCACGCACTTACTGGGGGTTGTCGCACTGCCGCGTCCTGTACTTCACCCCGGTGCCGCAGGTGCGAGAACAGGAGCCAAACTTACTCCATGCCCCCCAGTGACCATCCTGCTTCAGGATGTCTGGAGTCAGCCAGATGCAGTGACCTTTGAAGCAATGCTGAAACAGAAAATCAGATGTCAAAACGACTGGATTAATAAATTGTATCATACAAGAAGCCGAGGTACAACGGGCCTGCACTAAATGTGGTCAGCAAAGTGGCATGAAAGCCAGCTCATAATTTGAACTTTGTTGCTATTAGATGAAGAACTCTTGCAGGCTTTCTCGAGATCTCATTGTAAAACTGACCAACATCCCAGAGAGCAGCCCTGGGCACTCCCACTTCTGTACAATTCATCATGCCCTCCTAGGCCTTCTCTTGTCTTCTACCTGATTTTTAATGCAGTCTACAGAGGTTGAAATGCACAATTTACTGTGTTCTCCAAAGCATTTACGCATGTTTTAAACAGCCTTCACAGCTCCAGTACCAACACCCTCTACTGTCTCCTCTCATTAAAGAAACCCATCAATGTCTTTCCACCAATTCCTTCAGTCCTTAAGCAAGGAACCTTTTTCTTAGCTGAAGTCAGGATGAATTCTTCTCAAGAACCACAGATTCTGGCCCTGCCTGGTGCTATTTCTACTGATGAAGAGCGGGTGCTGGAAAACATTCCAAGAAGTGACTCTGCCTTAGACTCTCGCAGTTTGTCTGCGTTACCAGTTACTGTCGGGATAAGAGTTCTGGCTCAGGCACACAGATGGCTGTAGCAGCAAGTGCAATCAGTCACTTACTTTCCTTAACATTCAAGTCAACAACAACATTTTACACAGCTTAACAAGCCCTGGAATGCAGGAATTTGGCAGGCGGCACAAGCCGAGCATATGGCTAAATGCATCCTGCCAGCAAAAACAAATCAGAAGATATATAACAGGAGAGGGTTCTTAAGCATAGAGTGATTAGTGATCTGGAAGACAAATTTAAAAGTGATTATAATCATTAATAATGCTGAATTTAAAGAGAGAATAATTAGTAAAATGCTGAGAAGACACAGTTTACCGATTCGCTAATCACTGGTTCTTTATTAATATAATTTGTGTTGGTGCTGATTTGGTTGGACAAGGAGTATAAAAGAGAGCAGAAATTAGATTTTAACTATTTTTTCTTTCTCATGATTTCAAATATTCAAAGTAAAAATCTATAAAATAGATGAGTGGCCACAAAGCCAATTAAAGCGATCCTGGTCCGTAGCTGTAACAGGGAGATTTTTCTTAGCTGTTTGACAGAACAAAAGATAATTCAGCAAAGCATGAAATAAATGCACAATGCTGATACATCCTTTGCTTTCTTCAGCTTTGAAGCTCAGCACTGTACCCTTCAGGGACTGTTTACTTATGGCTTCAGAGGGGTTTGTTTGAATGAACAGTCTGAGCAGTCGGGTACCGTGTAGCAATGGGACCATTCAGAGGTGCAGGGGAAGCTGGCAATGTATCAGCTTGTCAATACAAATTTCAGCTGAGCTTGGAAGTAGATGAGATGTGACAGCTCCTGATCCGTTTTTTGCTTAAACACTCCTTTATCAGGGTTCTACATCCCTCAGGTGTAAGTTCCACAGCAATCACTGAATCCATTTTGAGAGCCACGTAGCTTATGTTCATTATGTGATGACCCAGGATCCAGCGTTTGGACTCCACAGTGGAGAAGGAGAGACGTGATGTTGAGTTTTCCAATCTCTTTTCCCTGTTTTAGCCAGGAGCAGGGGGACGTGGGTTTGCAACAATCACTAATAAACCAGCTATTTGACACTGCGACTGGTCCCTGAACGGGAAAGCCAACATGGAAAAAGTGTTATTGACTTTGCTGAGTAAAGGAAAGAGCAGCACTGAGTTTTACTGGAGAAGCTGGTCACCCAGTGATTGTTGGGAAGCTGAGGCAGAGCCACAAGGAGACAAGCATTTGTGTAGAATGAGTCATTCCCAGCTCTGCCTTTTTGTTTATGGATTAAAAGAAAGGAGGCTGCAGAAAACAAAATTATTCACAACTGAATCTCTGTGCAGACCCATGCAAGAAAATGTATGAGGAGGTAAAACCAGAGATGAAGCTATCTCTGTGTAATAACAGAAGCTAGAGCCAACTCTTTCCATTGCTACTACATCAACCACATATGAGGTGGAAAAGAGCCAATTTCAAGCACTATTTCCTTCATAAACAGGGGGGTTCATTTAAAGAGTGGAGCATATTAAAACAGTGTATTTTTTGCATGAAAAAAAAAATACAGCAATCCTGGGTAAATGCAAATTGTTTTCTTAGAGGAAGACAAGATGACTTCTTGCAGCCTCGTCTGTTTTTCTGGCAAACAGGACAGTCCAAAACAAGTGCAATTTCCAGGAGAGGAAGCTTAAATCTCTTGCAGTAAAACATTCCACTGCTGTTTTCAGCAGTTCTTTGAAACAACTGCTACAGATGCCAAAAAACGAGCCAGTGTGCTCCTGTGGGCTTAATGCATATGCAAGTTAATTTTTCAAGAAAAGACTTGCAGCTCTTCTGTGGGTATCTCTGCCTGGCTTATATTGAGCAGTAAGTGGCCATTTTCTTATCTCCTCGATTGACACCCCAGTTACCTGCCAGGTAACCTCTCATACTGCATCACAGCCGGTGGCCTCAGCTCTCCTCGCTCTCCTGAGATCACATCAGGAGAGAGTTACTTATTTATTTGTATTTCCCATCACACACAGGCTGGCTCATTCTGCTCCATCTGTTTGAGAATAATTAGTTGCAAGGGATAAACTGAAAGCTCTAACACTCCAGTGTACTGTGAGCCAGTAAAAGTTTCTTCAGTGGAGAATCAAGTATTCTCACTGTTTCTGTGGTGACTAACACAGCATAGACTTACCCATCTGTCTCCTGTCTCCCAGAGAAGCTGAGGTCAGCTTTCTCAGTGGGAAATTATCTGGACTGCTTTGAGCACACATTAGTGTTTTCAGAAACCTTTTTTTTTGGTCCATTTTTCTTCTAAATAATATCTATTTATTTCAATATTTAATCATTCCCTTCCTTTCCTGACAGGCTAAAAAAATCATTCCAAGTTTGCCTCAGATCGTCTCATTAGCACAAAGCAAGCAAAGAGATCTGCTAGGTCTGGGCTGGATCCTTGGCACATGAGCCAAATCCAAGAGCAACATCAGCTCAACTGGCAGGGCAGGTAGCAGGCTTGTCCCTCTCTCCAAAAAAATGGAAGAAAGGAGACTCAGGTGGTGCAAACCTTTGTGTCAGACACTGCAGTAAGCAGATGGACTTGAACAAGTGATTGCCTTGCATGAACGACTTAGAGTTTTATTTCTATCCTGTGGAGAGCAGTTAGCTACTTCAGCTGATATTAATGTCTCCCCAGAAGAGGAATCATTTAAAAAATGGATCAACCCAAACCGATGATACATTTCTGAAGTTTGCCTGACTTCAGAAGCCTGAGGCTAATGGTGGAGCTGACAGAATTGCATACAAGTAAATAAATTATCAGCTGAAAGCATATGGGTTTTTTAATCCACAAAATGTTAGGCAGAGTTAAGCTTTGCACAGTTGTGCCTCATCTGCATGGTTTACTGTAGCAATTTATGGCGTGTCTTTGACTTCACAGTAAGACTCTGACCCTCCATGCACTTAACTTTACACACTGGAGTTATTTTATGGAAGTTAATGTGACCAGTCAGACACAGAAGTAATTGCAAGTTGCTGCATCACTGAAGCTTACAAAATTGACAGAATCTTCCCTCTTGAACTGAAACCTCAAAGTAGTTAAAAAAAAAAATCAGGCTGGGAGCAATATAAAATACTCTGTTTCCTTTAGGATTCTATAAAAAGGGTAGTTTCCTTCTCTGGCTGGGAAGCTCCAAGAGTATATTTTATTTTTCTATCCCTAAACCCAGCAAATGATTAGTTTACTGCCAATTAATATAATGGTTGCTCAATGACTCCATTTGCACAAGGAAACTTACTAAAAAGTGTTTGAAATCGCAGAACCTCATCATTTTGGCAACTTATTCCAAATAACCACAGGCACAGAAGAGCTTACATATATTTACTTAAATATACATCTATATGTATGTACATACACATAGACAGCATTGGGAAGTTTCATCTTCCTTCTGTTTCTGAGGGTCAGAGCGTGGGTCCCAGGCACGGCCTGGGGGTGCAGAGACACAGCCCCTCTCCAGGTGCTTGCTGAAAATGTGCCACAGATCTCATGTCTCCCATAGGGGTTCCTGCCCCTTGATCACCAGTTAGTACAGAGGCAGCTGGACTGGATTCTCCTCAACAGCATCTGCTAAGCTTGGGAAAGTGAGGAGTCCAGTTAGCAGTTATCTGGACACCAGGCTTAGGCGAGAAGATCTACACACCATCCACCAGGTTCGTCTCCCAAACATCGCTTCCATTTCTGGCATCTGGTCCCCTCAGCTGCTGCAGAGCCAGGATGTTTCTTTGACACATCAGCAGTGTTGGGATGGGTTTGAGCTTAAAACAGGCCCTGGGAATTAGTGGTATGAAATTATGAAAACTGCAGGTCTCTAAAGTGGGAAACAAATGGATCTTTTTGAATCAACATCTTTAATTGCTTATGTTTGTGTTCTTTTCTTTTCTGACATCGTTCCAAAGAAAATAGTGGATGAAGTTTGAAGTTATTTTTCTCTTCCTCATGTGCTGATGAAATATCATGGAAGATGGATCTTAAAGGAAGCTGCCACACTACAACTAAGTCCCAGCTTTGGGCAATGTGTGCATTTTTACAGTCCTCAACCTTTCAGTTAAGAATCTCTGGTATTGTCCAAATGGATGAAAGGCCAAATTAAAGGCAAGGATTAAATGGAAAGGAACAGGTGGAAAAGGACTGACCTGATGTGTCTTCATGAAAAACATCAACAACTAATAAATATGCTGGTCAAATGCGGAACTCAGATATACAATGTCAGTTGTGTAACCTTCATAACTCAAGGTATTTTTAAAAAATGACTTAGCTCAGGCTGCTGAGCTTTATCTAATAAAATGGTTTTCATTTTATATCATTTTCTCAGGTTCTCCTGGAAGGTTGCAATACATTTATTTATCAAAAAACTGGGACAGCCCCTCTGGGAATACAACAGTCACAGTCCTATCATCTACTGAAACTTCAGAATGTGCACATACTCTCTTGCATCTCCACTGAACTAAAGAGCCTGGCTGGCTGCACAGTTTGCTGAAGCCTTGGATCCCAAGTTCCAGGCCAGAGAAAATTTTTACAGCTGAGTTGCATAATGTCCTGACAAACTGTTTATAATGGAAGCACTGACAGATCCTTAACTGTATGGTTACAAGTTTGTTTTTTTTCTTCTCATTTCTGTTCAAATACTAATATGAACGAATGGCTTGGAGAAGAGGGTGATGCAACAAAATGGAACAGAACTGTACTTTTCTGGGAGTTTTGTGAATATTTTTAATGCAAAGATAAAGATAAAGAAAAGTGAATCCAAAGAAACTAAGATTTTGGATTGTAATTAAAGCATATATGTATTTAAACAAGAAACAAAGCTGTCATAACAGGAATAATGTAACAAAGAGAAAACCAGAAGGGAGTGGTTTATATAGAGCATGACTTGCTAGGGAATTAATTTAGCATTACATTATGTTTTCATAGAAAAGACATTTTGAACCATAACAGCAGCTGCTACTATGGTTCATTTATCACACAAATGATGTCAGCCATTGGGTTTCACAAAACATCTTTCCAAGTAGCGACATCTTCCTCTCCCCCTCAGTCACTGCATCCAAAGCCCAGTGAAGCTAGACTCTTTTGGAAGACTTCAAAGGACTTGGAGTTCAGATCTGTTATGAGCACAGCATGACCTCTGCAGAAGGATCACTGAGATCTGGAGCAGGTCCAGCATGGTGGCTGAAGGTTGGAGCTGTCTGAACCCTTGCCACCTGGCGCCTTCCCTCCACAGTTCCTCAGGCCTCCCTTGGCTCTCATCAAGCCAATAAATCCACCTCTGCAAATCTGGCCTTCTCTCTTCCTTCTCTGTCATCACATTGGCTTTCTCTAGCTGGTACTCAACTCCCACATCCATCCATCCCTCCCTCCTCTCCTTGGGGCAGCCTTAGCTTGGCTGTCATCTCCAGGATCTCAAATCTCCCTGTATCTCCAGCACCAGGGAAGCCAGCCAGTGTCACAACGTCACCAAGACAAACACAACCCCCAACCTCACATACGTCATAGGCAAATGGAAATTATCCCCATTTTTGGTTCTGCCACAAAGACTTGCCAAGAAGCACAGGGCAATCTGCAGATACTTCCATGACTAGCATGAGGACAGGTTTTGATGGTCACAGAGCTGCCATGCAGAGGACACCAGCCTTGGCCCCTGCCTCCTCACCTCATCCTGCTCAGCCTTACTCACACTCATGAGTCTGTCCCACATCTTAAGAGACTTCAAGTCCTGCAGATACATTTGTTTCTGGTTCCCCCTGACTTTAAAGGGAACATCCCCAGCTCCACATGAACACACGCAAGCACGTGGGTAAGCTCACCTTTCCTGAAGCACACATGGTCCCGTCCAGCGGAGGCCCTTTCTTTGTTTTGCAGAAGTAGGGGTTCTCAGGGTGGCTACACCACAGCTGCTTGCAGGGGTCAAACGTGCGGAACTGAAACACAAGGAAAATCAGAGTGGACAATGGTTCAAGAGAGCTCCCCCTGACAACTGCAACAGGAGCTTGCAGTCCAGCAGGGTTTCTCCTTGCCTAGCTGCAGGGTGCCAGCTGTTATCAGTGATTCCTGAGGAACACGGGAGTGTCTGTGGATTGAGCATATCTGACCTTTCATGCAAAATCATGTGGCTCTGAAGTGAGATCCCACCTGCATTTGATGGAATAAGGTAGGGCAGAATTAGTTTTCCAGCAGGGACCAAAGGCAGACTGGGCAAGGGAGCAACGAGTTCCCCCAGAAAGACACACACTGCCTTTTCCTGCAGTTTCTCCAAACGGTGCTGTTTCACTTTGAAAACAAAACAAAACATCCTTGAATACTCTTGGGAGGGGAAATGAGCTGCTCACACTGTAGCTCAGGTGCTGCAGTCACCTTCTTAAGAGGATGGAAATCTGATCTCAGGACCCTAAACCAATGAATAATCAGCATTCTACACACAATACAAGAGCTTGTATAGGAGAAGATGAGAGCCACCCACCACAAAATATACTAAAACATGATGACTGGAGAGGCTTTTGGCTATTCTAAGGAATAGAAAGCCTCTGTCTCCCACGTTCTGGAGAACATCTGTAAGAAAAGATTCTCTTTGGCTGACATTCTCCAAGGCAGCATCAGTGGGAACTGTGTCAAGACACAGTAATACAGATGATGCTTTAAAGGTTCTCATCCTATTATCTAGAGACACCGCTCAGCACATATTCCTGCAGGTGGGAATCAAAGCAGGAATGTTATGTGCTAGCAGCTGCCACACCAGCTGAAAATATCTCTTTCAATTTAATATTTTTTCCTACTTGAGAAGCTGGAGGCAGGAGGCACAGCTCTGCTGGAAAAGACTGCTTTCTGAGGCCAGTCCATTGAGAATTGCATATTGTCTTGCATTAATTTAGACTTTCTCTCTTGTGTTCCTGGTACAAGAGAGCAAATCATGTCATCAAGTGTCCTTGCAAACTGCTCTACTCACTGACATGCTTATTTTCTCATAGTAGGCATCAAAATGCATCACACTTTCCATGAAATTGGATCATAAAACCATACTGCCCTGTGTTAGCACCACAAGATGTGACACCAAATCCACCTCCTTCCCATCTGGGCAGGAGTTTTGTAGCAAAGTAACCAGCTGCCAGCAACAGGAGGCTCAACAGTGCAGCAAACTGCTTTACTTTGATTCTACAGCTATTTATGGAACTACAGAGTAATTATTTCTGTAACTCTAGTTTAAAAAAAATAACAGAGAGAGATACTTAAAATAACATATTTGTCCACATTGAGTTGTTATTCCTTGCTTAGAGCTAAGCAGGCACAATGTCTTTTCTTGTGGGCTTCACTACACTGTCTCCATTAAGGACATTTCAGGGACACTTACAACACTCTTGGAGGAGAAAGAGCAGAAGCCAAACTTAAGTACTCACAGCTGTGCACATCATGTAGCCCAAACCAAAATCAAAACGACACTGCTCATTCATGGAGTAGTGAATTCCTGGCAGCTGGGGAAGGGAAGGCCAGTCGTGTTCGAAGGGATCATCACGCAGACAATCATAGGAACTGCAACAGGCAAAAATTACAGTAACAGATGGGGCTGGGAGACTTGCACAGTGCTTGTGGTTTCATTGCCTTTTTGTTCCAAACAAAACAGAGCCTATGACTTCTCAGATGCTGGTCGTGAGGAGCAGTTAATACTGCAATTACACTCACATTAACTCTCATGTTCTATCCACCTATAATGGATTCTATATTTTTTCTGAAGCCCTTCCATTGTAATTTCCATTTAGCTTCCAGGTAAATTCCTATCAGTCCCCAGGCTCCCTATGTGAAAGGAATCAAAGGAAGAAACCACATGAGACTGAGAAGAAAAGAAAGTTTAATTAATTTTCCATTTGTGGAACTTCTTGCTGCCTACAACTGTCTTTCAAGTGAAGTTTCAGAAGTAGAAGCCAGGGAAACCATCCGAGATTACCACTAAGCTCACAGTCTTCCTGTGACCTTGCTGAGAAGCAGCAACCCTTGTATCTCTGCTTTCCTCCCTGCATGAAACCCTTAGGTTTGTTCCCTCTCTCTTTCTGCTCTCAGCTCCATCCATAATTTGTACAAAGCTTTCTGTGTGATGAATTTCTCCTTTACTCCTGAAGAGTGAGGACAGCCTGTAACATACTGGAACCACATCTGACTCTCACATGGTGGACAGAGGATATATAACAATTATTAACACAGTCTAATAATTGGTTAATTCTTATGACCAACATGGTTGACAGTATCTCTGAAATATCTCAGAGTTATTGAATAGACATGAGAACATCACACATGAGTCTATTCTGGCAAACATTCAGGTTGCCTTGAAGATACTAATAGTTGAAAGCAGAATTTTGAGGTTACATTTACTTCAAAGCAAACCATCGTTCTGCTTTGTTATAAGATACTTTTAAGTAGTTGTACTTAAAAGAATGTAAAGCAGCCCTCCAGGCCATATGATTTTCTTTAATGGCTAAAGCTATAAAGGAGCTTGCTAACTGAAAAAATCACTCTTCCCTCACAACATTTTAATTCCTTACTGCCATACCTTACACATCTAAGATAATAGAAATATTGACAAAAAGACTGACTCTCATTTACTTAATGTATTTTGCTGCAGTTTTCCCTCCTTATTTTCAGTTTTCCCTGGGTATCCTAGTAGTTTCCCCATCTTTTCCTGTACAACTTGTACATAACAACAAGGGGAAAATTGATTTTCTATAAGGAGCAAAAAACATGGTCATAAACATCAGTTTATCAGGGGTCCCCTGCCCAGGTCTCAAGCCCAAAGTATCGGGTTCAAAGGGATGACAAGGGACAGGGAGGTAGCTGGTTAAATAGTTTTTGCATTTAGGGTACTTAAACGAAAAGTATCAACTGAAGAATTAATTGTAGAACCATGTTCTTTCTTTATCTATTCAAGTCAAGAAAAGCCCTGAGCACTTAAAGGACAGAATTTCCTCTTCAGGCAGCACCATCTTATCACTGGCAGGTATTATAAGCAACAAATGGCCCTTGAAGCCAAATTTGGTGACTGTAAGATGGTCCTCCAGCTAGAAGTCAAATTAGGGAGGGAGGAAAGTTAGCAATGAGATAAGTGATAGTATCTTCTCATAACTCCTGAGAGGACAGCATACATACTATCAGTGTCCAGGAATTGAATAGGAGTAAATGAAATGAGAACAATTTTCAATGGTTTGAAATCAAACTACCTGAGAACTTGCATTATTACTTGCAATTTATGGGAAAACATCTTGTTCCTAATAGGATGGGGAGGATTCTTCATTTGTTTGATTCAACCCCAGTGGAGTAACTAACAAAAGGAGAAAGCACAAATGCTAGATGCTGTATTGTTCTTAGATGCTTCCTAATCCAAGGAGGGAGGCTGCTTAACAGCTACTCACTGGAGGTATCGATTCAGCTCTTGCTGGCTGCAGCGGGACCAGTGGAAGCGGTGGAAGGCGGCTTGGACCAGGGGGGCCATGATGCTCCCCAGCCGGACTTCGTCCCCACACCTGTTCCCTTGGCCATCGTGCTCCATGCCTAAACTGCCCCACACAGGAGAGAGACAGCAACGTCACATGGCAGGTGAACTCTGAGTGCCCAAGAGCTCCCACATCCCAAATGTCACCAGTGGTTGGTTGCAACAAAGTTCTTAAGTCACCTGATCCTTGTCCAGATGAGCAAAGTCATAAGAACTAAGGGTGAGACTGAAGCTAAGGAGTCAGTCTGCAGTAGCTCCCACATAGAAGCACTGACCCTTAGCAGTACTTTCATGTCATTAGCCTAATCCACTTCCAAAACATACTAAAAATGCCTTCTTTGGACTTCTGTGCACACCCACATTTGTGAGTTACTATGGCTAGATGAATCCATTTCCACTCTCCAGGAGTATTAACAGACATCTATTCATACTCCAATCTGGAGTTAAGTGGGAGTTTATCCGGCTTTTTAAAAATCATACCTTAGCTTAATTGTAGGCAATTTGAAATTGTAGACAAGTCCTTTGCATGAAAAACAAACAAGCAAACAAAAAATGCCAGCTTAGACTGGCTGCTGTTACAGCCCAGTAGCAATTGCACATTGTTTAAACGTGAAACAGACTGAAAAGTTCTGGGTGCTTTCTGGAAAATTACCCCAAGTTACAGATATTCTAAATTTTCTTGTTTGTTTTACCATGAATATATTTTCTCCTTCCCTTTTTTAGGATCTTATATTGCATTTTTTCTATGAGCACTGTTTGACTAACATGGACAATATCTGTCCGTAACTTAAACAAAATTAACAGATTGGGGCTGAATGTGATTTGAGAGATTACAAACATCCTGCAATGGTATCTTTTTTAAAGCTCACTGGGTATTCTTTCTAATCCTATTTCAAAAATTCTAGAATCAAATACCATCTGGGTACCAATTCTACGTCCCTGTCTAATTAAGATACGTTTGCTGTGAGATTCAATAGACTTTGGCAATTTTTTTGTTTCAAGGCCTTCAGAATTCTGCTCCAGCAAAGAGAAAAGGGCCTGCAGGGTTTCTTAGGGAAAACTGAATAGATCAAAACTGTTCAGAAAAAGCCTTTAGGAACTGCTGTTCTACCAAAGAGAAAATGGGAAGTCAGTGGGTGTTGTCTGCAAGCAGGGAAGCTAAAACGCTCTGGGAGAAACCAAAGCTCTGACAAGTGCTGCCCAGTCACTGGTTCTAAGCACATCAGTAAGTAAAATAGTTGCACTTTTTATATGAAATATCTAGAACAGTTGTAACCTCAGTGCTTGGCACCTCCTTTCTCTACAGTATTGTGTCCTTTACCAGCAGTAACACATGCAGATGATGTGCTTCTTTAATATGGATTGTTTCCAAGAACCACGTATTGTGCTGACTCAATGAATGCATATTTCATCATTATAAGCACTTCCCATACCCACCAGGAGACTAAAATGCATAATTCAACCTAGTCTTACAGCAGCCCTGGAAAGTATTTTGTTACTAGTTGCTTTTTTGATTTGAAAATACTAAAACATAAAGCTTATTGAAGACTATAAAAAAAACAACAACCTTGAGAGACCTGAGAACTGAAGCCAGGGGTAACCCCCAATATTGTTTCATAACATATTATTTGTTATCTTTTTTATTCTTAACATAATTTTTACAATGTCATGGATAATGTCATTATAAGGTAGGTCACAGGATGTCCACAGATCTACTCACACATGTCCAGTTTCATGAGCCACCACAAACGCAGATGAAAACCCATCTTCGTGGTTGAGAGTGCAGCTTCGAACAGGGTGACACATCCCAGTGACCGGAGCGTAGCCTGTGAGAACCCCCAGAAACAGACAAGTATGGAAAGGCAATGTGGTGAGAAGCTCTAGGATAAACATCTGTCTTCTGCTGTGACACAAACGTAGCTTAAGCGGTCCTCTCGAGAGACCTGAACGTCTTAAAATATGCTCCCTCATCTACAAAACAGATGAGAGCAGCCTGTTGAACAGCTTAAAACTATATTTCTGGCTCACCAAGAAAACTGTTGTCACCCCTAGGACCATCCTGCAATTGCCTTCTCCAAGGGCATGAGGCAAGTGGGGGAAAGGATACCAGAGGTTGCTGTGTCACAGCTCACAAGGAGCTCTGTGCAGCTCCAGCCCTCAGGGAACACATGAGGAAAGCCCCAGCCTTGTGCTGGCAGCAGATCTGGCCAACCTAAAAGGAACAGGAAAGCTTCAAGACTGATGCCCTCCTGTGAACAAATCTGAGCTCACAGGAGGCAGAGCCGTGAAAAAAGGAAGAAGTGGACCCAGCACTTGGCTTTGCTGTTCCAGACCTCTCTGTAACAATCTTTCTGGGCAGTCCTGCTGGAACCCAGCAACAGCTTTGGAGACTTTCTAAACACAAAATCTATCTTTTAATCTTTGGGCATTTTCAGGACTGTTTAGATAGGGCACCCGTTTCCTGGGATTCAGCAAGAGCAAAAAAAATGATTCAATAAATAATCCCACCAGTAAGAAAGGACAAAATATTAAATAAAACAGTTACAATTTAAAATGGCAGTATGCAGAGGTCTTGGGGAAAGAATCTTGACCAAAACTGAGGAAAAGATACCCAATTAAACTCTTCATAACTAGCCTTGCTAAGTGATAAACAGAAATGCTGCTCAGAAGTCTTGATGTTTACAAAGCAAAACCTGATGAACATCTTACCTTGCATGCCAGACGGACCAAAATCCTGTCTGGTGAGAAAGATGGCATGGTCGTGATATTCTGCATGCCCAGTGTCAGGCTTCTGCTGCAGGTAGGCCCAGCGACACACGTTTTCCAGACTTTGGGAAGGATTCCCAATCTCTATCAGACTCATGGACTGCACGTGCCCAGGAAAAAAACAGACACCAATAGTTACTTATTAGAGGCTTGGGCAATTCTGTTTCCCAACTTGTTCAGGCACTTGACTAAACATCCCATTTCCATTAAAAGTCTGTTCTTAATAAAGAGACAATTATACTTCAGAAACAAATTTTACTAGATCAAGAAAACAGCTAAAGTTTATGGTTTGATTGAATGTGATTTCCACAGTTAATGAGGTCTGAGGTATAACAAAAGAAAAATAAAAATATATAAGAGGAGAAAGAGATGGGTATTTTAAGGACAAAACTGACACTGTGTTGTGCCCTGTGTGGTGTTATTTCTATGCCACCCTGGCACCAGCTTGTACCATTCCCTTCCCACCTGGTTATAGTTTCTGATGGAGTCAGTGCCCCTGTTGGCCAGTGGAGACTGACCCAGCATGGGAAGGGTGATGCCTCATGGCTCAGGGAAGCAAACGGCAGCAACAGCAGGTCAGCACCCAGCCCTGGTTCTTTTGTCAAGAACCTGAGCTGTCAGGGCTGTTTAGTAAGACCTTTGAACACTACTGGATGTTCCGTTATGTGTAAAAACTAAGTGTTCTTTTTTTCAGATGTGTATTTTCAGAAATGGACTTTCCCAATGACTGTCTTTTGAAGTAAATCGTTATTAACTCATTCCGTATCTGAGGATTGTTCAGAAGGCAGCAGATCTAACTTCCCACTGTGCCATTTTCCCCATAAACTGCATATCCCAGGGGTGCTGAGCAGACACAGCCTAGCTGACTCAAATGAGATGGTAGCTGCAGTGCAAAGGACAATTCTCTTGAACAAAAATGTGAAAGATGTTTTTAAATACAAAGACTAAGTTTGCCTTTTTTCAAATGAGTACTTTTTAAAGAATTGCCAACTAATTCTACTAAACACTGTGCATTTGTAGGACTTAAAAAAGGTTATTGTATGTGGGATGCTATAAAATATATGACTAACTGACCTATCCCAGGCCTTTCAGGATTTGTAAGAACTACATTATGTGAACCCTGGCTTTTCATTTGTAAAAATTATATTACCATGACAACACTGTAATCATAACACAAACCACTACAACTGAGATGCTATACTGTAAGCATTTGGCACTCCAAAATACTTAATGTAGAACAAAATTAGCCTGGGCCAAAACTAAGACAGAAATACTATAGTTTGTGTTTAAGTACAGAGGTATTTGACGTGCATGATGAAGTGCACAGAGTATTGACTACACAAAAAATCCTCAAAGGGTTGTGGAAGAACAACTGGAATTGATAAAAGAAGTCTGCCAAACTGAGGTCTGATTTTTGGCAAAACTGGAATATTTTAATTCTGCAAATGTTCAGAAAAACAAGTTAACAAACCAAATAGAGGCACAGTTTGGATTCTAATACCACTGCGGAATTAAAAAGTTGTAATATAATCCCACACTGGATCATACTGCTTCCAGACATAATTCCCTTTGAAATTGAACTAATAACAGTAATAAAATGGTGGGACAGTTGTGGTGCATTTATTGCATCATTGTATACTTATAAAAGCAGACTCAAACAAATTTTGAGTGACTATTATAGGGTAAAATCCTGGCTCTTCAAGCAGAAATCCTTCTCATTTAAACAAGGTTGGACCACTGATGAGGTTTATAATAACATCCATCAGTGGTAAAACAAAAAACAAACAAGCAAACCAAAATCCCCTATCTGAATCATCTCCACCTTGTTCTCATTTCTCCAAAACTCCACAAAAGAAATTAATCCCTTCAAGGAGCCCAGTGAGAAATCTTGCTGTAAGATGCAAAATGCAAAGAGACCTGCCAAATTAAGTTGAAAAATCTCCAGTCACGTGTATCGTTTGCTAATCGTTCATTGTCTCATCGTGACCTCCTCTGTACCTTCTACCAAATTAAAATCATCACATCCTAGATGATGCATCGAGCAGAAAACAAACAGCAAATATGTGCTATCAGCATGTGCTTCATTTAAGGGTTTCCAAATATTTGCAAAGAAGCCCCTGTATGATCATCAAATAAGCACAGAATATTAAAAGAACCCAGTAAAATCTAGTTAACCACTGGTTTATAAGCTCACCTCTGTCCCATGTCCTCTGAACTGAAGCCTTTGCAGCAGGCATCAGCACAGAAGAAAAAGACACAAAGGATCCTTCTGGTTGGAAAAGACCTTTAAGATCATCAAGTCCAATCATAACCTAACTCTGCCAACCATAACCTAACTCTACCAAGTCCCGTGCTTAAACCACGTTCCTAAGCACCACATCCATGTCTTTTAAACCCCTCCCAATGAACTATCACAGCAGCTTGCAGCGCTTGTCTGAGGAACATTGAGTCTGCCAGGGACCATGTGGCTCTGCCACAGCACACCCAGCAGCTCCCACAGTCTGGGCATTGTGTTGGCATCTTGACAACTATTTTCACTATATGCTGAAGTTCACTGTGAGAGCAAAACCACGGGTTCAGTCCAAGAGCATTTCAATGTTTATTTATCAGAACAATGATTTTAGAGTTTGGCTTCAAGCAAACAAAAGGAGAACCAACCGGTTGATGCGGAGCTTTGTGGGGGGTTTTGCATTCAACACAAGGTGAAAAATGAAGCAAGTTCCTTTGGCATAAGAAGGAAAACTGAGAACATTCCAGTCTATAAAAGGTGTTCCAGCTGATGACCTGACTTCTTTTCCAATGCCACAATTTTACATCAAAAACGTGGCCCATGTAAAATTGAACCTTATTGGTCTTTAAGTTGGGAAACGAGGCACCCAGTGGCAGTCAGTTATTTTAAGTGTTCATGTGCTACAGATATAAATAGCAAGTTGAGGTCCTGTGTCAGTGAGGAGAACTTCCAAAGAGGAAAAACTCAGTCCACCTGCTGAGTACTCAAATAATCTGGCCACTAATACCTTGTCTTTCTTCAGTGGAAAAGAGAAATCTCCTTGATTCCCAGCAAATTTTCACCTGGATTCCCAATTTCTGTTGCTTGTCAAGGACTTCCAAACAGAAAGGTTCCAACAGTACTAGCAGAAAATACTGCATGGCCAGGAAACTGAGTCAACCTCACTGTGCTAAGCAATTGGCCTGCTCAGACAAAGAGCCACGTAAGCCATGGTCCTCTCCTCATAGCAGGCAATGGGATGTCCAGGGAAGGGAATTAGAGGAGTACAAGTATTGTGTAGTATTTGCCTCCAAATAACCTCCAAAGCTCCAGTGGACTTTGGGTCAGAGATTTCCTGAGCCAGACACATCTTTATATTGCATTGTTATTCACTTTTTCAGCTGCCTTGCCTTTAAAGATAAATGCTGCTGCCCTGCAAGAGCTTAGAAAATCATGGAACCAGGCAGACCTTGTTACTAGACAGAGCAGATGTAATACATTTTGGAAGGAAGTTGGCCAAAAAATTATTCTTGTAGAGATATCAGATAATACTTGATCATATTTTCTGTTGGAAGTTAATGGGGAGCTTTTGTCAGACTCGGAAAAGCTCCTTATTAAATAGAGAAAGCAAAAGGAAAAAGAGGAAAAGAGATGAACTGTGTACAGCAATAAGGACTGTAAGTAAAGGTAAAATCCCTCTTTACCAGACAGCAAACAGAGGAGGCTTGGGGGCTAGCAGGCTGCATATGGAGAAGAGGTGTAGGTGTTACTGTTGGCCAGCAAAGGGCCTCCACTGCCAGGAACATGCAGGTCCTGCAGCTGGCTGGGAGCTCAGACCTGGCTGGGAAGTACCTCTTTCCAAGCAGGACAGCAGGCCTGTGGAGAGCATTACTCAGCTGATCAGCAGGAAAACTGCCAATGGAAAGAAAAACTTTCCTTCTTACAGCAAGAAAAGCAAAAAAAAAAAAATCTGTGGGCATTTCAGAGAAGTGCTGATGGAAATAGATGGAGATGTTGGCCAAAAAGTGGAAAGGCCTCAGATAGGAGAAAATCCTCCATGTGAGGAGACACTACTGAGGGTTACAAGGACAGTCTGCCCTATAGAACCAGCTGAGATCCTTGCTCTGGGAAACTCAATGTCTACTAATGCCTTCCATTTTCCTTCTTTTTTGATTCTGCCTTAATTTCTTTCCTGATCTCTCCCTTCTCCAGATGGAAGCAGCAGAAAAAACTACACAAAAATAGAAGACAACTGAGTTGCAATTGCCATTTGTAAAAAGAGGAAAGGCGGGGCCATAAGAAATGGTTGAAAGTCATACATAGATACAGAGGTCTTCAAGCCTTCTTTGCTACCTGTCTTGTCTTTTGGGAAGCTACCAGTATGATGTTCAGTTGTCTATTATGAAGATCCTAAAGAACAAGTCATTTATGAAACTGACAAGAAGGTCCTTCAAATACTTCTGGAGATTGTTTGGAAAGCATGTGGGTTTTTCCTTTAACAATTTCAAATACAATGTTATCTTAAAAGAAAACTGCAAATTTAGTCTCTAATTTATCTAAACATTTAAAGAGATTTCAAGTTACCAGTACATGTGAAAGACAGACTGGAATCACACATAGAATGGCAGCTTTCCTTAACCAACTGTTTTATTTATCTGTCGTCTGGCATAACTGGGTACACTTTGCAGTGGTGTAGAAGAACAGGTACTTGATCATAAGAACAGAATAATTTTAGGCTGGTCAGAAACTTGCCAAACAGGATCTTTCCTCACTCATCCATTAGGTGGTGCTCCGAGAGTACCAACGGAGAAGGCTCTGCTGCTCTTCAGTAGATCCAGAAGGAGAAATGTGCTTCACTTGATAGGCTTCAAACTATGGTAGCAAAAGTTGGACCATAGCAGTGCCCACATTTGGGAAACAATTCAACATATGACTTTCTCTTCTCAAATGTGCAAACTCTTCGAGAAGCACACTGTTTACATTGCTTCTACTTAGCACTTGCATATTGGATTAGAACTTCTATATTCTTCTCTCATCCAGAACAAGACAAGCAAAAGTAAATAAATACCATTATTGAGTGTCTATGGTAACAGAACTAACAAAAATAGTTCATTCAGCAAGCTGTCATTTTGCATTCAAAGATTTTGTAAAGCTTTCTTATGGCAGCAGTTTGTAAACATTTTTCAGCCTCTAATTCTGTATAAATGTAAGTAGATCAGGAATACAAAGTGTTCCTTATGCTACCAGCCAGCTCTTCTCTCTTCAATGTCCCAAAAAAAACCCACACTGGGAAATTATAAGCTATGAGTCTAATATGTAAATAAGGCAATTCAACAATTTACACAGATAAAAAATAAAAGGTATAATATCTCCTCTCATCTTCACCTCCACCCTAAACATATGAAAACTGTGCAAAAATATGAACAGCAGGCAAAACACTCTAAAATATGTAGGTTCTGACCTTGCATCTCAGCCTGTGCAGATTTGGTTACTGGAGATGGCCAAAGCTTGGGGTCAAGAACTCCATCTTCTGACACGTTTGTATAGCACACTGTAAGATCAGGGCTTGATTCCTGTTGATACTTTGAGGTCTTCTGCACCCACCAATGCCAGTGAAAAACTAAGATATTCAACTCGCATTATTGACCCTCTAATACAAGGAGAGGCTGGAGAAGAGGTGGCTGGGGAGCACTCATCCCTTTCCCTCCAACCAGGGTCAACAGCAAAATGATAAGGATGAACACCAGACTTATGGAATAAACCTGGCTTGTCCTTCCTTCTCAGCTGTGTCACCTGTGCCACCCTCTGGAAAACAAAGAGCAGAACCCAGTTCAGACTGAACCACCGCTTTTCATCCTGACTGAACTGAGAACATCTTCCCTGCTTGCATCAAGCTCAGACTTGTAAAGGTCAGATGGCAGATAAAGAGAGCACCATTTTATGAAAAGATCGAAGGTGAAGTCTTGTCCCAGTGAAGGCAGCAGGAGTTCTGCTGACATCTCAGACATACACAATTGAAAGATCCTTCTCAGTTGAACAGTGCTATGAGACTGTAGGCATCCACCCCATTCTACCTTCTTCCTTCAAGCTATTTGGGTTTTCTTCCCTCCCCTAATCTTTTAGAAAGGCTCTCTGCCTTCGTGGTCAGGTTCCCCTTTCAATTTGACCAAGCTAACACATGGCCAGAGTACAACCACTTGTCCTGGGGCCAACACTGATTTATACCTAACATGAGCTTTCCCTCCCTACTGGTTGCCTTCTCAGGTGTGCACAGAGCAGACACAGCATCCCTCAGCCTATCCCGCCCTCTTCCAGACTGAATACAGGTGACTCAAGCTGTGTGTTTGCCCCAAAGGAGAGTTCAGGGCTGTCCTGCACTGCCATGCTCTCATCTTCCAAGAAATAACTCTCATAAATCTTGAGGTGGTTGCATTTATTGAAACCCTAGCAGTTCCTGCAAAAGTATTTTGGATTCTTTCATCAAGAACTGTCTTAATTACACCCATCCCAGCTACAGCGCGTGCTTTTCTCTCCTGCTCTGCAAGGGCAGCTCATCTGCACACAAAGTCACCATTGTCAATGGTCAGAGCGTGGGGTTGGAGCCAGGAATTTCTGAGGTCTGATTCCCAGCCTACCAATGGCCTTCCGTGTGGCCTTGGAAAAGAACACTTAACTTCTTTGGGTTTTTTAGCTGTGAAATGGGAAAAATTATCTTTATTCATGCACCTCAAAGAGGCGATGAGAGGATTTTATGCTGTGCTCAGGATTTAAATGTTTCCAAACTTTTATAATAACCAGTCAGGGCTTTTAAATCCATTCTCAGCTCATCTCTTGCCACCTCCTCTGCACTTGGTGATAGTGGTTGCTTTGCTTATTCCTCTGAGTATTTTACAGCTAGCTGGATTACAGAGCTGCTACAACCAAAATAGGTCTAAGTGGAATAATTTGCCCAAATGCTGAATTCTATTCATCTCAAATGTATCCACAGTTTCCAAAATTTGGAACCAATCCTCCTACTACTTAAGTCAAAACGGCAGAAACAAGCCAGCTCATCTTTTTCTCATTTGAAGAAAAAAGCACAGCACATATACTTTGTTTCCTTGTTTGCAGTATCCCACCACATCAAAAAAGCCTGTGACTTGGGGAGTCAATGTAAAGAAAGCAAAGAAATTCATGGCAGCTTCCAAAGCCACCACAGATATGGAGCAGCCTTTGCAGGCTGCATTTTTCTGTCCTGTTGATGGAGTAGGCAAATAAGTAGGCAGCAGCCAGACATGGTTGAAGCCTTCACATCAGCCCCTCTGGTACATCAGGTGGTGTTGGTCATTTGTTTGAAGTACTAAGAGAAAAGTGGGGAGTCAGGAAAAAGCTGGTGGCTTCAGCACACCTTCCCCAGACACACACAGCTACATGCTGCCTCTCCTCAAACACATCCCAGCGCCCAAGCCTGGTGCTCCTTGCAGCTCTTACCCTCAGTCTGACTTCAGAGGTAATTACACAAAGTGTCAACTCAGTAAAACTGTGCCTGATATTTTGAATTTTGCCCCTGAAGTAACTTCAATGTGATCTCCAAGGAACCTCTTCCATCTTACCAGGGCAATTAATGCAACTGCTGAGATTATTGAAAGTTCTGAATGTGCAGTTGTCTGTGTTAGAAAACATTAAAAAATAAGTGCACTTCAAGGAATGGAGTGCCTTCAAGCAAGAATCACTGGAAAGCTGGTTGCTATGCAACTCAAATATTGTCCATATTATTCTTATCAACTGATGACATACAGTATAAAATAATATAATCCTCTTTGAAAACAAAAGCACAATACAGTGCTCAGGGGTGGAGAATTGGCAATAGCTCAGAGTGCTGTCATAAACCTGATGTTGATGGTACATACTCCATCAATCACAGAGCCATAATGTAATTATTATGATTATTTAAATGGCACCCTTGATAATATATATAAATTGCCTACAGTGAAGCAAATCTGAAGATATCAGCCACATGCTTTCAAAAGAAATGCTCACTCCAATAAGACTGGAATAATATTTTCACATTGTGAAGCCAACCAGGCTGCTTCATTCATGCACTCACTGCCTTAACTTGTACACATGCCCTTCCTTTTTTTTATGTACTTTGAATATTTATTCATTAAAATTCTTCCAGCTAGTGTGTTTTAGTAGGATAGTAAAATATGGAAGGTTTTGTTCCAATGCCTTAGAACAAGCTCAGAAAGTAGGAGTTGTACAACTTTTCTCTCTGCTTTTCTACTAGTAAATAATCCCAACCCTCTGAAGGGAAACCTACTCACATTCTCCCTGGTACTACTCCTCTGATCAGGAGCTTTTAAAATATGAACATTAAAAAATTTATTCTTACACAGCCAGGGCCTGCAGGCCTCCAGACCATCAGGTGGAGGAGCTCTGAAATGACACCTTTTACATTCATTTTACTTTTTTTCAGAAAGCCATAAGTTGCCTTTCATGTAAATAAGAATCAGATCTAGAAATGCCAGAAAAATTATCTTCATGGTTATTTAGGGCAAGCTCGTGATACTAGAAACATTCCATTTTATGCCTTGCTGAAGCCAGCAGGATAACTCAGGAAATAACACATCGTTCACTGCAGATTAGGGATCTA
Source organism: Apus apus (assembly GCF_020740795.1). Taxonomy (NCBI): domain Eukaryota; kingdom Metazoa; phylum Chordata; class Aves; order Apodiformes; family Apodidae; genus Apus; species Apus apus. The sequence continues at coordinate 5,060,562 of NC_067294.1, forward strand.
GAATCCAGAAGCAGACTACACAGTGCTACTTGCAATTGTTATTTTTGTGATGTGGTCAGAGACCAAACAAGAAAGAAGATTCGATGCTTCACCCTACCCTCCTCTCTAAAGATTAATATAAAATCGGTAACTTTCAAATTATCAATAGACAACACTAAATTCTTCAGAGGAAAATCAAGACACTCCAGGTAGAAATGAGGTCTACCATAGCTATTGTCTGCCCTCAGAAAATCAGCAGAAGGTATCAGAGTTCAGACTAGTGGTGCAGATCTACAGAGCTAAAGATGGACACGCATCACAATTACTAATACTTACAAAGTAAGGACAGAGAAGAAGTGACTGGCCCATGAGCTAATTCTGCTTCTACCACTACTGCAATATCAGAGTTTCTTGAGAATTAGTAGTCAATCTGCAATCCCTCAAATTGCTGCCATTGCAGCAATCACAAAGATATTTCACTTATTTTGCTGTTTACCATTAACTACACACACCATGAATTTTGCATCACAAAATGGCGAATGTGAGCAGAGCACTAAAATCACATGTCCCCAGCCAAAGCATTTACCACCATACTTGAAACTCCCTGTTCCTGTTTCCATGGAATTTGATGCACATTTGGCCAAAACAGGACACAGTTACTGAACAGTTCAATACTTTTGAAAACCATTTAGCGTTTCATTCCTCTTTACCTGAGTTTGGCCTGAAGAGTGATCCCTTCCATAGAAACAGCAGGAGAACCCTTGGTATTCTTAACTACAGATGTGCTCAGCAGAGCTCTTGCCTTCTGGTCCCTATCCCACAGGACTCACACTTAACTTTAGGCACACGTGTAGTCCCATTAATGTTAAGCCCAAGTTTAAATGAGTTCTAGGAATGAGGCCGTAGCCCTCGGCATCTTGCAGAACTGATCTTGTGTTTATTGTTACTTCCACACAGCTCTAGCAGAATACCTCATATTTTCATTAGGAACCAACAGGTTCACTACGTTTCATGGATTGCTCCAAACCAGTCTGAAAAGACAGACTGCCAGAGCTAAACAGCAGCTTAAAAAGACACAGGGAAAATCCAGAAGAAATTTAAATAATTTCAAACGTGAACTTCAAACCATGAGCAAATACAGAGAAACATAAAATTCTTTATACTCATAGACTGGTGAGGTCAATGCATGAATTAAAATAAAAATCCAATACATGTCACCAGTAACTACATTGTTCATAAGAGAATGAAGTTCAGAGATATTGATACCCTCAATTTCAATTACCCTTTACTTACCTTGCCGTAGCTCAGCAGGATTATCCTCACCAAGACAACGTTAATGTGAGCACCCAGGGACTCATCATGATAAATTTCATTGACCTGCAAAAGAGTTCAGCACTTTAACCACGGTGCTGGCAACAAGTAGCCCTGAAAGCAGTGATGCAGCAGTACCTTTCATGCACTGTCACTGAGCCAAAGATCACTTTGTGATCATATCCAAAATGGGGAAATCCCACCAATGTGAGGGGAAATGGTTTCTCCTCTAACTCTGTTGCAGCCTCCCAACAGTCCATAATTCAGGAAATAATTTAAAATCATCATGTCATCAGAGATTTCATATTAACAGGTATTTAAGTGCCAACCTAAACATACACATGTCAGGGTGCACATACATGATGCAGCTGAGCTGATCTAACAGCTACTGCTGCTAAGAAGGAAGATTCCCAACTCTCCCTACTCCATCCCAGCTGTGTGCACCCTCTGGGGCCCAGAGCCCAGTAATCCAAACAAAATCCTGAGCAGCTTGCTGCTGGGCAACACCTGGCATGGGGAAGGGGATGAGTGAGCAGAGGGACAGGACATCTCCCTTGAGAACAATTTGCTAGATCTGCTCAGTTGCACCCTGGAACTCATCCATCTGGGACCCATCACATCACCCTGACCAGAGGATATACCTCCCTCAAAAAGCATGGGCAGCCACATGGGCTGGCTTTATTGTGTGTCAAAACTAATCAATGTTAAACTCTGCAAGCAGAACAAAAGCTACTAAATGCCAGCAAATTAAAAACTGTTATACTCTTGCTACATAACTGAACATGGACATGGGAAACTCATCCTAGGAACACTGAAAAGAGAACTGTAAATATTTAGAGTGGGGAATTAAATGTGGATGTATAAAGATTACTTAGGAAACACTGCTACAAGCAAGCTAGGCAAATACTAACTGTTGAAGAGGCTGATTTTGGTACTTGGTGCTGAAGCCTACATGAGACTCAGCCAAACAGCAGAAGTTTAGCTTTACAAATTAGAAAAGGCAGATGAGATTCCCTGCAAGGCAAGTGTCTTCCCAACACCTCTTTCCCCTGGTAAAGGCTGCACTGAAATGGATTGCTTTGCTGGCTTGACCTAAATTTCATTTATTCCTTCAAAATAGATGCTTTATTACAAGCTAGGAAGTAACTTTCAGAAAACCTTTCCTTTGAAACATAGCAAAGTGTCCTGTTTCCTCAGCCAGCCCTAGTTTCAATAGCCCATCTTTTATCTCTGTAAAAAGAATTAAAATTAAATACAGTGTAGGTTTTGTTAATCAATCTCCATTGACATTTTATAGTTAATTTTAATTCAGTTTATCAGTATTTTTTGAAAGAAGAACCTCACTTTATGCCTGGTACAAGTCCAAGTTTTCAAATGTCCTGAATGTCCTGCTCTGATGGTGGCTGAATCTTGGCCCCAGGAGCAGATTCACACCCTGCAGGGCATCTGCCCAGGCACCTGGGGAACATGGCGTGGGATGTCTGGGATCCAGGCTCATTAGTGGTTGATGAGCAGCAGATCCTTGGCTGGAAAATCGTGGGTGAGGAGCCCATTGCTATGACTGGCTTCTGGTGCCCCTGTTCTCATTGCAGTGTAAAGCAGCTGATCTGCTCAGATCTGCCTTGTAAACACCACTGGAAATCAGATCATTTATTTGCACATCTAAATAAGACTTTAGAAGACTAACTCTATACTCCTGTATTTTAAAAAAATCTTTTACTTTGAGGGCTGCTACTGAACATAGATTATAAAGAGGTAAAATAGAAACATACATTTTGCTTTACAAAAAGTCTTTCACCCTTATGTGCCAATTTGCCCCACTCTGTGTGTGGTGGGAAGAGAGAATACGCATCGAGGATATGAGGCTGAAATAAGCTGTAAATTATCTATACATGAAATGAGTACTGAACAAAAACTTCTGTGTACAGAGGACAGTAAACACAGCCTGTAAATAAGTATTTAATTAGTCAATAAAGCATAATCCAAATTGCTGCACACCACTCTCTCATTAACTTCCAGAATTTAAGCTAAGCCTCTTGTAACAATAGTTGAGTAACAGCAGAACCGTATCGCTGTTGCCTGCCAGGACAAAACTTGGCTTGAAAACGTTGATGGAACAGAACTGAAACACTGTTTGACTTGTTCATGCAAATAACATCTAACAAACAAACTGTGAATGAACAGAAAAGCACAAGCACTGTAAAAAGCTGCTTGGTCCTCTTGGGATACCGGATTTTCTGCAAGACAGTGGGTCAATTCAGAGCCCTGGGTCTTGGTTTCATTAATAAGGATGAGTCCAACCCCTCTTCACACAGCAGCTGAATTGAATCCTCTGCGCCTTTCTCCAAGCTGATCTGTGGCTTTCCTGGTAGTGTCTCATTGCACAGAGATAATACACTGAAATTGATGCTTTTCTTTTTTTTTTTTTTCCCCAGCATGGTCTAAATTGCACCTATTTGTTTCAGGAAGTTATTAAAGACACAAGATCCAAGTGACTGAATGCTGTGCTTTCAAGCATTCATGAAAAGCATGCACACTAAAAGGGCCTCCACAATCTCTAAGCTCTGATTCTCCAAATCCCCACCTGTTATTTCCACAGAAAACAGAGCTAAACTCATTGTACAGGGCACAAAATGACCAACCAGCCTGTCAAATCAGAAAGCTCCAGGCTGTCATCCAACACAACTGCTGCAATGTTTGTTTCAAAGCAGAGAGAATCAGACAACAGATACGTAAGTTCAAATGTCTGCATAAAAAATACACACAGGTGTGAAAACATTGACACAGTGCTTTTACAACACTGCATCTCCAGGTGCTTCAGTAGGACATCCTGGTTCATATAACACAAGAAAAATTAGTTCATCTCCTGTTGTCCTCAATAAGTCTAAAATTTTGTTGCTGCAGACCAAAAGAAAGCACATGGAGACCATCCCAAAAATCACAGCCCCTGAACGCATTAGATCTTGCTAGATCTCCTACAGTGGTTCAGCATTTACAGAGGGTGATGAAGAGGGCTGGGTAAATCTCAAGGAATTCCAAGCATGGTGGGACACCGTACAGAGAATTTCATCAAGCAATTGTAGCTCCCAAACTACTTTGGGATAGCTTTGGTTTATTTTTCTAGGATATTAAAATCAAAGCAAAACATGCACTTCTATTTAAAGTTTCTGTTTAGAAATCAGGCTGGCACAGATTGGTGCTACATAAGTAAAACAAAGACTTGTTTTTTTTCTTCTGGCCCTCTCTGCTTATTTTATAATTCTTCTGCCCTGAGCGAGTGTCAAGTCAGCACAGTAAGCTTGTGGAATACACCAAAAAACCCCAACTAAAGACAGAGTAAGCATCTGTGAGATGTCAGGCTTTGTAAAAGAAGCACCACAAAGTTTTTATTACTGAGCAAAGGGAGACCCAACCCTAAAGGGGAATTTTGAAACCTGCTGTAACACAAATGGTAATGAGCAACCTGCAGTTTGGGTAGTCTTGGTGCAGAGGAGGTTACCTGCTGATAGAGCTGGCATGACTTTTAGGGAAAGTCAGGTGTTCCCTGAACATCTAATTAAACCAATGCACAAGAGGAGAAAGAAGAATGTGTGTATTTTGGCAAGTCATGGGTAAACTCATTCATGCAGTTTGAAGGAGTTCCCAGCCTTGCAAAGTCTGTTAGTATCTGCTGTGCAAAAGACAGCCCATTTCACCACAACACAGCTCCATCCCACTGAACCATAAATCCTGGGGGCTGAGCTCATCCTGTGGAGCTGCCTCTGAGGCTCCGGGCATTGGAGCACGGTTGGGTGAGCATGGCTCCTGTGGGCTCCTCAGCACACACGCCTGGTGGACATCTCAGAGCTTCAACCTCCAGCTACCATCAGCCTCAAATAGATCTGACCCAGCTCCAGCAGCCATCAGAGGGCATATCTAACCACACAGTTTGTGCATCTGGCTTTTCAGTCACCATAAATTGCTGATCCATCCAAGCAAATTAGCCTGCTCTTTGATCATCCAACAGCCAATGTAACTCCAGTTGCAGAACTCCTGATGGCTACGTGCTCTTGGGCAGAGCAGGGACCACGTGTGGATCCCTGCCAGAGCGATAGTGGAGGAGCTGGAGAGCATCAGTGCATTCCCCATGGGACGGCCAAGCTCTGACAAGACATTGTTTGAGCCCAGCCCGAGATGCAGCTCATTCAACAAATCATAATTATCTGCAGCAAAGCCTCAGTGGCTGGTGGGCATCCAGCGATTGTCTATTTCTGTAAGAAACGGCTGTTTTGAATTACAGAATAGGAACCAGAAATGTCATGGTGGATATGAAGCACAAACTTCTGTAATCCAACCCTCCCAAAAACGTTCCTCTCTCACTTTATTGCTCCGGGTTCTCACTTCAAACACCACTATCCTCTTCAATATTCATCACCTCCTTTATGCTTTTGAAGATCCCAAACTAACATTTCTAACATTCCCAAAGCTTCATCTTAATCCTACAGGAACAACATTACATCAATTCCTCGGGAGGATAAACTATGGACACAGAGAAAGTCATCAGGCAAAATCCAGGGCTCCCAGTCTCCCTTTCTAGTCCTTGCAAGGCATTTCCCCATTTCCTCAGAGAGGAGCTCTTTTCTCTGAAATCTGTTGAGTGTCACAAGGAAAAAAGAATCATGAAACCACACAACACATATGAAACTTAAAGGTCAAACTGTAATCTCAGATTTGGAAAACAATCATCATTCTGCCCAAAACCACAGGAAACAGGCAGTTTTAGAAGAGCTTGGCAATGTACACTGCGCAACGGAGATAAGAATCTGGCATTTTGTGTGCAAACACAAGTCCGAGCCCTGATTTACCTTCCCTGGTGTGAGAGTCAGTAGATGTTACCAAGTCCAAGTAAGCTGCTTCTGATCAAAATGAAAAACATTTCCCAGAGCAGATGTGTTGGCAAGACACTAGGTAGCTTCATGTTACAGGTCTCTATCTCATCTTCGGCTGTAACGTTGGCTTTAGAAAGGTCATAGACTTTGTTTTCTGACTTCATGACTAATTTATTTTTCTTAGTTCCTCCCTTAGGCTCTTGGAACTCCTCATTCTTGCTCAGAAACTCTGAGAAGTTTCTCTAAACACTGTAAATTACCTTTGCAGCAAAATACTCTGTATGTTTCTGAATTACTGGCTCAAGATGACTTTAATAAAATCAACTACAGTATCATAAAATAATCAAGCAGATCCATTTATTTTATTACTACAAGGGATAGGGGTGTGGTGTCAATGCAATAAATATGGTGATCTCTTCAAATCGAGGTGGTTTGGTTAAGAAAAGCAGCCAAAATTTAAAGCTGATACTAATTATCCACACTCCATCACACAAACCACACTGTCCCCACTAAGAAGTCCCTGACCGCAAGCTCTGGGGCTAAAGCTCATGTTGGTACTTGGAGTAACAGAAAACTCTTTTGACTTTTTTTCTTAACAGTAACTACCCTCTGCCCCCAGGATGGCACCACAACTTTTGTGATGCTCTGTGCTAAGTCCAACAGGGCAGCCAGGCACATTCCAGGTAATAATGGTGAGCAATACTCACCTAATTGACACTGGACGTAATATCCCTGTGAAAGTGAATAAAACCTGTAAGAGTTCAGAGAGAGTATTTCCTCTGGGACCTCCTGAATGCCCAGTCACAAGTACAACTTCCACTGCAGTGTGGCAATCAAGGTAATGAACAAAAGTCATCTCCTGAGGCCTCATCAGAAACCATTGTTCTCACTAGTCACAGCTACTGGTTTCTAAAGAACAGTCTAAACGTGGAGTTAACTCACATACATGTATTTAAATTTTCAAACAGGTTGTAACTCAACTCTTGACAGGCTGAAGTTCCTCAGATGACTAAAGCTGGACTTGAATTTGTGAAACTTCCTAGAGTTAGTTCAGATTTGAAGTGTGCATATTAGAAATAATGAGGGTGCTTATGAATTCTTTAATTTTTTTTAAATAATTCAATTCTGTATTACTGAAATATCCTTCCTACCTAAAAAAAACCCATGCTTGTTTGTTTAAAAAACATGATCCTGAATACAGGATGCACCATTATTTCAAAGCATTCAATCATCACTTTCCTTTTAACAGCTTGAATCAGACACGCTCACGGGTTTTCATCCAATGGTGAGTTAGGAACTGATGGCATTTCTGCCCTTTCCTCTCCTTAGGGACTTGCTGTCCTGTCCCTGCAAATCTTCATCCCTCATCAGCCAGAGATATGAAAGCAGAAATCTCATCTATAGTAGTAGTATCATGTACATCCTATTAAAGAGGACAGATAACATATCTAAAAGTGCCTGAGGGCCACAGTTTCAAAGACGTGTAGCACTGAAAGATGCAGGTGAAAGACTCCAGGGACTTTCCAAAGCCCCCAGCTGCACAACTCCCATTGATTTCAGTTATTCAAATGAAAAGTTGTTTAATGTATTTGTTCCGGACCTGAAGTTTCACTCAAAGTCTGGGAGACACACAATCCCATAGGCTAATTTTTAAAACTGAGTCTCACTGATTTCAAAGACAGTTGAATGACTAAATACACAGATAAAATTAGCCCAGAGCGAGGCATAAATACTATCTTGAGTCTATTTCATTTTGAAATAATGGCAGTTAGGCAGCTATCTGCTTTGAGGAGATGGGTTTTAGCATTGCAAACAGTTTGGCCATATATCCACTACACAGATATAATCTAGGCTAAGCCCTAATAATGCAATGTCACATCTTTTATAGTAAAGGAATGGAAAGGAACTTAAAAACTTTTGCGCTGGAAAATTCTCCAAGAATAAAAGAATTTGCATACTTTGTAGACAAATTCTTCCAAAATATATATAAGGATGACACCTGCCAGTACTAGAAAATGAAGTAGTTGAGGAATTGAGGACTATTGTGGAGGAAGAAAGACAAAGGATACAAGAAGCAGCTAAAAGAGGGGCCTCACTGGGAAAAAAAATCCCAATATTTAAAAAGAAGGACCTGGAATTCGAAGACTGAAGTCAAGCAAATACGTTCAAAACCATTTGCAAGTGAGCTTATTTCATGAGACTTTGCTATTTGTAATGGCTGAAACATTGTAAAAATCACATATTCTACCTTTGCCTCTTTCAGAAGTCTGTTTTGGAGATATTCATACTGGATATGACCCTAAACACAGGATTGTAGAGGCTGAAATATTCACCCTAATCAATCTTGCAGGCCCAGCCAGGTAAATTTGCTGCTGAGTCCCAGGTCTCCTGCTTTTCCACAGCAGGTGGCAAATGTCCTGCTTAATCCTGAAAACTATTTTTAAAGAGGATTATGAAACGATCAGAGAATTTCAGCCCCAGGACTGACTACCACCAATACCCACTTTAACTCGGTAATGTCCATTCAGGACCCTGCTGCTCCTCCTCCCAGAGCTTCCTGCAGTGAAATTCTTTTGTTTCGCGAGGAACAAGATAATTCTCCAGCACTGCTTCTAGCCCTGTGCTTTTCTAATATTTCCCAGTCACTTGCATGAGCAGATAAAATCCCCAGGTTTTTTTGCCTCTTCTTGCTGAAATTAAATTACTTTCTATGTTCTTGAGGAAACTACAGAGTTGCAAGGTACCACTCTGCTCTGTTGCAATGCTCCTGCATGCTATAAATACAGAGTTAATTTGTGCAATGTGTGGGCTTATGCTTGGAAATGCAGACTGTGCAAGCTAATATCCTTCCCAGGAAAAAACACAGCATGATGTATGAAAGAAAATGGTGCAGTAGGAGGCAGCCCAGGGTCTCTAGAACAAAAACAATGGCATATTTTCCAAAGATGGACTGAATGTCCCGATGGTGCCGAGCAGAGGAAAGAGAAGATGTCAAGAGAAACCAGAGTTTTTGTATAAGGAAATGACTGAAGGATGAAAAGGGGGTGGCAGGAGGCCCAGCTCCCCGGGGTGAAGCGGCTGGCACAGTCAGGCGACACGTGGCTGCAGCCCAAGGCCTTAAAAATCCTCTGGCGTCTATCACCAGTCGTTTGGGAGTGACTTCATTCCCAAACTTTGGGATAAATATTAGCACAGCTATTCAAGATAGCCAGGACACCCGGCCCCTGTTTTTTCTCATTTTATGGCTTTTAGGTGTGGACTGTAACACATCGCTCAAGCAGCACAAAACAGATTTACTGAGTAAGTCATTGCACTGGGCTTGAAAAAAGTACATTGTTTTGATTGGGTTGGTGGGAGGGTTCCACCCAAGATCCTTGGGAAAAGTTAATTAAGGACAGCTCTTCATGCTATCACACACAGTGAAATCAAGTCAAGTGGGAAAAACAGCCATGCTGGGAATTGCTTCTGGGAAAGTGATTGTGTCTCCAGGAGCTTGGGCATAAGGGAGGATTCACCTCGGTTTATATAATTTTTGGAACCACAGAAATTCAACTATCACACTCTTCTCTCCAGAAAATACTTCCACTATTTTATAATATACTTCCTATGCATTCTGCTAAGCATTTCATGCTTACTGCCTTGTTACTGTACAAAGCTAATTGATTACATCCATAAAAGCAGCAGGGTACACAGAATCTGATGGTTATGGTAGGAACTTCCAACAGTTTTTAAAAGACAGCTGGAGTTTTCTGTCTCTTCTTTTTCAGCTACCCCTGGACCTACTCATCCCATTAGAAACATACTGTCTACACGGGATCTCCAATAGCCAGAGACCCCAAGGCTTTTTACATTGGACCTTTTCTACAAAAACAAAACAAACAAAAAAACAAACCATGAAAGAACAAACCTACTTGAGGAGCTAGAAGAGAGGACAACTGAGGAGTCACTGTGTGCATTTCAGCAAAGGAGACCAAAGCAATGGTCTACCCAGAAATATGCCTCACCCAGTGATGAGGGCAAGAGCTGGAAGAGCTGCCAGCTGGAGTTACACTGCCAAGGAGAAGAAGTTCTGTGTTTTGATGTCCCTCAACACTATACAGGTCCCCAGCATTGCCTGGTATCTGCATTAACAAACCCCTCTTGCCCCTTTGTACTGGAGTAACACTTGGGCAGCTGGAAACAGAACCAGTTACCATCACCCATCCCTCTGCTAAAATACAGACACAAGAAACCAGCAGAGTTTTGAAGAAGGAAAGATCAGAACAACACTGACAACTGCCAAAGACTATCCAGAGCCTCCTCAAGAGGTCTCGTGGATTTTAAAGAGCTCCTCACATTTTGGGCACAAGGCAAGAGACACTTCCCCAGTTCCCAAAAGACATGTTTCTACCTCAGATCTCCCAAAAGAACAACTACTGCCTTTGCCAACAGTTGCCTGTGCCAGAGCCCTGCAGGTACAGTCACACAGGCTGCACTTTCTAAATCACTTGCAGAGGCAGTATGTGTAAGAGTTGTTATTTCTTACAATTTGTGTGTTGGATGGTTTACTAAAATTAGAAAAAAGTGTATTCCAGAGCTGGAACACTTATGGCTTCTTTACCATTACTGTATATTTTAATTCTTAAAAATAGATTTAAGTGACGTGATAAGTAAAGAGCCCTGGTTAATCTATTTTGGCCTCTTTGCCACATTCCTGGTTTGGCCTGTTTGACTTGTTAATTTAGAGATGTATAAAACCATGTGTTTCCCTGTAGACTTTGTTTTAAGCCTCAGAGGAAACAAACCACATAAATAAATCAAATTCACTATGTCATTTCTGCTAGAATACATGTATTTACAGCCATAAGAGCAGACACCAAATACCCTATAACTCTAATGTTAGTGCAGATTTTTAGCTATTTACAATACTGTTATAAAAAGTCAGAGCAACTGAATTTATATCACACCAGGGATTTTCTTAACTTGTACTCCACCTCTCATTTAAAGTGAAAAAATTACATTCTACACATTGTTAAAAAAAATGTAATAAAGGAAGAAAAAGAAACAAGCTTCATAATTTTAAAAAAGACATATTGCAAAAATTTAATCCCAGGCAAATGTACCTAATAGCCTGGATTTCTGTCTATCTATCTGCCTCTATGGTTGGTAGTGCCAAGAAGCCACCTACAGATGCTCATCTTCTTAACATGACTGTAAACTTCAGCAGTCCTACTGTACTTGTCAAAAACAGAGCAGACCTACAATTTTTTACTCAACAATATTTCACTAAGAACACACATTCACTGAACCTAAAGATTTTACAGAAGTGTGTTTTATTGAGAAGACACTCCTGTTCCGGAAGAGAATGAGAAGGAAGAAAGTCATCCCCAGAAGAGTTCCCTATCAATGTAGCTGCCACTCACTTCCATTTTTTCGTCAAAAGAATCAAATGTATTTTGATTTTAATCTATAATAGAGATGAGTTTCCAAAACTTGATTATTTTCCTACAAAATAGAGCCCTTGCTTACTGACCAGGGTACTAGAGGGCTGCTGGTTCTTTCAGATACAACATTCTCTAGCGTCTCCTTTCATCACTTCTACACTGTATAGTCTGTTACACAGATAATGGTTCTGATGATTAAATATTTAACCCGGGAAACCTAAATCTGTCAGTCATGGACTAAATACTAAATCAATTAAGAAATTTCAGGGATACATTGCATCACACTTACAGGATGAACAAGGAGTAGGTAGATGGCCTGAGATCTGTAGTGGTTGTTGAGGAATCAAAGAATTTACCCAAGTTGTTTTAAAAGTGAATAAGCCAGTTAAAGGTTCTAATAGACCTTATTTGAAGACAGTTCTACAAACCATGTTTTTCAGCAGGGAGCTTGGATTAGGGGAATATACATCTAAAACATGATGATTTCCAAGAACCTGAGCCCCAGACCCTGTGACCCCCATCCACCAAAGCACATAAACAGCACTTTGAACATTTAAAGAGTCCCACAGTCAGCTTCCTCCTTGCCCCCTTTTTCTTATTTTCCTTCTCCCCTTTTGGCTTTCCAAAAGTGGCCTGGATTTTCCTCCTAGAATTATTTTATCTCCTGCCATGAGAAAAATCTCATGCTAAAGCAACCCACGTTCACTGTCCTCTCAGGGCCTCCCCGCAGCGCAGTTAGCAGGGCTGTACTCACAATATTCATCAGGGTCAGCAGGTACTTCTGAACGTGTTCTTTCCCATGGAACTGAACCACTGAGTCATCAACCCCCAGAAGGACTTCAATGTTGTAGTCATCATCCGTCGCGTGCCTCCGGGAGCGCCGCCTCGATCTCTGCACCCGGTCTTCGATAAAGCCCAACGCGCTGTCGAGACTGTCCAGGCTAGTCAGGTTTGCTGCTGCAATTAAATAAACAAATGAGTTACCAGCCAAGAGAAACTCAGAACTCAGGTCTCAGCTAAGCTGGTACAAATTTGAAGCAGCAGCGTTAGTTGGGTTCTGTGTGTTACATAACAGCATTAATTTCACTTAACGACAATTTAAATTTACCTACATGAGAGAGAAAACTGACGAGATTTTTACTTTGCAGGAAAAGCAAAACTTTCTACAAATATTGCATAATGAATACAAGGCCAAAAGTGTAGCAAGTCATGCCAATGTCTTAAGGAGAAGAATGGAGCTGTTCGCAGTAAAATACTTGTGGCTTAAAAGTACTTGTAACAAAAATACACCACTCAGGGGTCTTGTGCTACCAAGGATGTCCTCCATTTCAGAGCCTCAATTAAAGACAGACATCACACTTCAAAATCTGATCTTACTGTCTACAGAATCCTACTTCAAGGCAAGTGTAGTTGCCAATATAACCTTTTTATATCCAGGCAGGTAGTAACAATGCAATCCCTATTGCTCCAACACATTAGCTTCTTTCCTAAATATGCACATGAAATTCAACAGTAGCAACATGGATCGTCTTTATTGTTACAACTCAGGAACACATTTTAAATATTAATTTACTTATAGCCACATTCAATCATTTTGTAACAGCTTTTCATCCTTCATTCCCAATTCAGCATGTCACTTTGCATTACTGTTTCTCAAAGGCCAATCCTTCAGACACAACAGTAGCTAACTTCATTACTAATGATTTCTAATACCACATGTGATGTGAAAGGCACGTTCTCTGACAGGGTGGAATACAGTTAATGAGGCACATATTACTAAAAATTAACATGAAAATACGGAAACTTGACATTTGACCCCATAGAATGCCCATGTTTAACATTAATGTTATTATCATTTGCATTACAAGAGCCCTGGAAGCCCTGAGAATCGCTTTATTTCAGGGATCATCTGGAAAAGGCTTTCTCAGAGAGGCAAAGAAAGGTGGTGAGTGTATTGTGGATACATTAAAGGCCCCCAGTCCTTAGTTCACAGAAACATAATAGGAAGCACAGAGAAAAGAAAGCCATCCCCTTCAAATGGGAATTAAGAAACTCTTGGAAATGTTACAAAAGTGGATTCTCTATCTTCAATTATTGAAGTTTTCAGATCAAAACTGGCTGCTTGGGAGGGGATGAATGAGTCACCAGATCACTGGGCTCATTACAAGAACATGCTCTTGCCTTGACTCCTGCCTCAGGCTGCTGCTTCAGCAAGTCCTGGGCAATGGGCAGCCTGAGCAGAGGCCTGGGTAGCTCCCTACAGTGGTGACAATGTACCAACCTCCCCAGACTCCAGCTGCCAGGAGGGACTCACACGTGGCCTCCCCAGCCCACACCTTCACATTCCTTACTGCCCCATGCTTCAGCCTGTGCCTTTTGTGGCAAGACGCTTGTCTCTGTGCCTCCTAGAAGAGACCTCCACTCAAAGAGTAGTCCCCAAAACACACATTTGCTGGGGCAGCTTCTTATCATTTCTCCACCAAGCTCCATGTACATGTTTGTCATGAGACCCACAGCTGCAGGCCACTTGCACTGCACTGGCAGAGCTTTCCTTGCTCACCAGGCAGACAGAAGGCCCCACACAGTGGTCCTACAATGATGCAATGTCCTTCTCCTGAGAGGGCAGCATTTAATGTGGCTAATAAGCACAAACACCATGTTCTCATTGCCAGCCCCAAGGCTCCCAGCAGCTTCTGCTCCTGGGGCTGCAAGTTTTAAAATTAGTTTGGTCAGAATCCATTTTCAGCATGAAAATTCACTCTTCACGCAGAGCCCAGCTGTCACTGCCAGGTTTACCATGGAACAGGTCTGGCCTTGCAGCAATGGAGACAGCTCTTTATCAGGCTTCAAAGCCTGCCAAAGAGCCAGATCCAGCCCTACCTCATGGTTTGCTCCACTAGGAAAACGTCATTGTTAGTCCCTGTGACAGCCCAGAAGTAATGACCTAACTGCCACCACAGCAGTCTCAGGGGATTCACTATGGGACTGTGGGGCAACCAGACATTCAGGATAAGGCAAATCGCAGCTATTGTAAAAATTGATCACATCTTTTAAAAGCTCTCTAGAAAAGTAAGACTAGGCTGGCAGGTGCTGCAGGTCATGTCCTCTCTCTGCTGCTCACCAAAAACTACAGTAGCAAGTCCAAAGGTGTTAGAGCTGCTACTGCAGAGCAAGGTGCTGGGCAGGCAGGGAGAGCCCGAGCCCTGTGCTGCAGCTGGGAGGGATGGTGTTTTGGCTGTCAAGGTATTAAGAGCTTTTGAGCTTTCATTCCTTTTCCTTATGTGTCAAAGCAAAACTAACTCCTAGTGCCGTATCTTTATTCCTGCTGTAAGTAAATCAGCCAGAGACAACATGTTCATTCCTACCACCCTGCATTTCCCATCCTACAGTGAAAACTGCCTGTCCTCCCTCTTTGCTCCTCACTGCATCACTGTGACACTATAGCCCTTCAAGTCCTGCCTGTTCCTGAGAGAAGTTATCAGGATGTTTCCTGGGAGTCTTCTTGATGCCAGTGGATGACAACCAACTACTTTAAATTTTGTTTGGAGCACAGAAATTCCCCACACCCACATTTATCTCGACCCCTCAAATGTTACCCCCTCCAGACAAGATTCCCAGTGGCCACTGGTACCTCTGAGGCATCAACTCAACATCTTTCCCAGCACAGAGTGAGCTGCACCGGCTCAGCTGGCACTGGAATCATTCCAAGCACAGCTCAAAACATTTAAAACAGTAGCTGCAAGATTTTTGATTCATATCCCAACTTCTCACTAAGTATCCTTTCCCAGGAGGCTCTCCTGGGACAGGCAGGGATGTCTACACACAGCTGCCCACACATCAGACAGACTTCTCCTCCAGCGCTGCTCTGCCTCCCAGTCTCTTGGATGATGAATTACTGGATTTGTTGCCCCATGCTGCGTTATAACCATGTTGGATTTGCTCCTAAATAACAGCTACATCCAAATGAAATTAATACTTGTGTCTTTCTGCAGAGAAAGTGAAACACAGATCCATCTAAAGTAAATGAGAAATCTGTCATGTTTTGACATCTCAACTCTCCTTAGTTATCGGTAACTGCTGTACCATCACACTGCTAACAACATGATAGAAAAGCTCTAGAGAAAAATTCAAATAATTTAGTAAAACACCAAACTTTTCCTTCACATTTTCATTCTGATCACCCCTGCACTGTGCACAATAACAACCCGAGTCATCTGAAATTGCCCTGTGTTTTACTAAATCAACCCAAGACTTCTCCATCAGATGTTCATTTTCAGCAACTTTTGCCAAATCAGTGCATCAGCCACTAATTATTGGTGCCAACTTTGTTCTCCATCTCCCAAGAGCAGACACTTGGCATTTGCAGGGGCTAACAATAGCCTGTGTTGAAACCTTCTCCTTGCTCTTGCTAGGAAAAATGCACCTTTGTGAAAATAAACCACTGAGAGACAAGGTTGTATTTTTCTTTTGTGAAAAGAGAAAAATTCTCTCATCCCAAATAAATAAAAAAAACCAGCAACACTGTAACAGTTCACCCACAAATCCCTCAAAAAACTATTATATTTTTTAAGTCACCTTAAACTCACTGATATTTCAGTTATTTTCTCCTAACATCACAGACACTCTTCCAGTGAGAGAATAAAAAGCACTTAAGTTGGCAACAGAAGGGAAACCTGCGCTTCTGGCCTAAGCATAAAATCAGGAGTCAGGCAGCCTGGCTTGTGCTCCTGCCCCTGACACAGACTTTCCCCCAGTGCTGGGAGATGCAGGAGCAGCCAAGAGCTGGGCAGCAAAACTGCTGAGGGAAAAGCATGTGCACAATCCTGCTTGGTGCTGCAGCCTGGGGATTTTTGGGTGTCTTCCATTTTTGCCTGCAGTTAATGCAGGCAAGTGATTCTCACTGCTACTCAGTAGTCCTAGTCCTTTGCTGACTCAAGAAGCAGACAACGTCCCCAGCTGTGACAGTCCCAAGGATACATTACTATATGCATAACACATCAAAACCTAAGGGGACAGGTCTTTATACTGTGCAGGTGAAAATTTCTTACAGCATTATATGTCATACAAGAGTCCTTCTCCTGAGCAATGTGCAATATCCCCATCTTTTACCTAAATTGTTCCACTTCTCAATCTGGTATTTCAGTTTGTGAATCTGGGCTCTACCTGAGCTTCTGTGTTCACTGAGACTAGAGGTCTGAATATCCAGTAGCAAGGCAGCATCATGCAGCCTGGCTCCAGTCCTCACCTCTAGGACAGAGTAAATTCATATTGACACAAACATCAGTTTTGCCTTTGCAGGTCTTCAGAAGAATTCTTCATCTGTGACAGTTTGAGATGTCTGATAACACCTTATTTTCTGGAAATGTTTTGCCTTGCTCATTATTCTTTGATATTGTGTCCTTTACAGAAACTTAATTACATGACATCTCCTGATTTTTCCTTATACCCATTGTGGCAGGCAAAGCTCAAGCAGATGCTGTGAGTTACTGAGGCATGAACATTCTGGCTGCCATGGAAAATGCCTCTCCCTGTATTTTCTGTCACTCCCTTTAGGACATCCACCAAAAGCACAGTTACTGGCTCATGATCTTGTTTTGCTTTTTCAGTGTCCCTTTCAAAAAGGCTCAGAAAAATACAGCTGTACCTACGGTTCTTAAGAAGTCTCTTATGCAGCTACTGCATTTTGAATAGTACCAGTCTCACAGCTGCAATATTGCCCAAAAAAAAAGCAGTTTCTAATTTTTTACCTCTTCTTTCTGGTAGGTGAAAATGGACTTTCTGGCAAGCTCAGAACAGAGACCAGGATAGGCAGCTGGGAGACTGCACTGCTTGTCATCTTCGTAGCCATCATCTGCAGCTTGTCAGCACAGCAACTCGCTGGGATTTCTTTTCAAACATGAGTGTGTAGCCTTTGGACCCACCAGCCACCATTTCAAATGCAGCTTGTTTGCTTTTGTGGACAGTTCATCTGTCACAGCAGGAGCAGACAAACACCTGAGCAGACTGCTGAGCACCTTCCCTGAAGCCTCCCAAGGATGAGCACTTCCAATCTGCTGTTTTGCCACCCATCTCCTTTTCTGGGAGACAATCCTGAAAGGACTCCCAGATTCCCATTCCTTCATGTGGCATGCTGCAAACCACTAGGTTTTTCTGTTGTGGAGCTGTTGTTTTTTTAAATTTTAACCTCAGTGATTCTGAACACCACCTGGAGCCCACTGGGTTGCAATGGCAAATGCATCTGCACATCCAGAGCTGCGACAGCATGGAAGGACAGGGCACCCCCCCTGCTGAGCTGCACTGCAGCTGGTGGCAATGCCACTCCCAGCCAGGGACTTGCCGTCCCAGCATAGGTGTAAGGCCATCCATTGCTTGGTTCTGCAAATGCTGGAGGAACATGCTGTGTGGCAGGGCAAAAGGAGGAGGTAGGGTGGCCTTGCTTTAAGCTCTCAGTTTCCCACTGCTCAAGTACATCTGCACCTCTGGAAAAGTACCAAACGCCCTCGACAGCTTGACAAAGAACTGCTCGTTTGGGAATCACACTTTGAATCACAACTCATCTCTGTAATGCTCCCTGCCACTCACGTGCTCTAGGCTTCTGTTGTGTCTATCTTCTGTGATGAACCGACTCCCCAATTAGCCTGTTCATGCATTCTACCAAAATCCTAATTTGTCTTCCAAGGTCAATTGAAGGCTGACCCATGGAGGCTAGAGGCAACTATGAACAGTCAACAAATCTTTTATTTTATCCCCTGGCAATTTTTTTCCCATTTTTAAGTTCCTCAGTTTGATTGTTAGGGTTTTTTTTTTGTTTGTTTTGTTTTTATTCCAGTTGCACACAATCGTGATGGGATTTGTTCATTTGCTCATCAACAGTTTCTCTGACTTTTTAATTTTTTAAAAAAACTTTTTTCCTGGTTTTACAGCCCTGCTCACCTTCTTTTTTGCTGCTATGTTTTCCAAATGTCCTTTATTTGTCTTTCTTCCCCCTCTTAACTATCCTGCTCAGCTACATTGGTCTTTCATAATTTATAAACCCCTTTCCCATATTACTGTCTGCATTTGGACCCTTCTGCTATAGATCATTCATAAGAAAACTGGGTAAATGCCGTAAGGTGAATTAAAATGCAAGAGGGCTCCTGTGAAGTGAAAGCAAATTGAAAATGGTCTAAACAAGAGAAGCAAATCACTCACAGTGCACTGGGTACATGATACAAAGTTACCTCTGTTTAAAAAGCATCCCCAGGAGGGAACGACCTCACAGTTTTACCTTGGAGCTCAGTTTTCATTGGATTCTTGTGATTTCTTGAATCACAGGTTAACACAGTGGCTGCTACTTGGTAGATTCTCAACCAAGAATAATGATTGCAGCAGAATTCTCTTTGGGTGTCTGTTCAAATTCCTCCTCTTCCACTTTTTTATATAAACCAAATGCAAGACCATACTAGCAGTCTAAAGACCAGGCATGCACCAGGCATCCTCACCAAGGTTACAAATCCCTGTCCTGCCCTTATCTGCAAAGCAGCAGTGATTTAAAAGGAAAGGTTTGGGCCGCATGCCTTGCTAACCACATGATCTCATTAGGAGCTCCCTGCCTCTTAATTTACTGTAATGCCATTTCTAGTCAAATCACATCTTAACACAGAGCCTGCTCCACCTTTCATCTGCCACAGCTGTTGGGTAAGCTGGGTTGGGCTCTCAAAAATAAGTCTCAGACTCCAGCTGCAAGAAGGTCAGCAGATATGGCAGCTGAACCCCTGCTGGAATGATCTGGTCATGGCAGTTGAAAACAAGAGGAGTTCAAAGTATTTAACAGTATTTCAAATGCTGTATATTTGGGCCTTTCTATAGCAATTCTTGTAAACTTCTTGGGGCAGAACAGTTGTCCCATATCTGCAGAATGAATGCCTGGTCTTGCAAACACCCAGGCACAATCACCAGTCCCTTTCTTTCTGTCTTGTCACCTATGCAACAGCACGGTGACTTTCAGTCTCAGGACTCAAGAGCCTGCCTGAATCACGGTTATAAAGAATATCGAAGCTGAAATCTACCAAAGTGGCAAAATAGAGGAGAACTTTCAAAACTGAATAAAATATTGTCTTTTCCAAAGGATAAACCAATTAGCGCAGTGACAATGGCCAGGTGGATGCCGTGGCAAACAGCCAGGCAAGAGGCACTAAGAATAACCACAGCTAGATGTTGCCAGGGAGATATTTTTCTGGCATGTCACAATGAAGAGAAAAGGTATTACAATGCTAAAAAGAAAAGTTGAAAACTAAATCGATCTCATTGGGGCAACAGTCTCACAATGAATAACATAAAGACGAGCAATAACTGAACCACTAAAAGATTAAGTGCGAGCGAGGCAACTGAATAGTCCAGGTGAGGACTTCCTTTTTTGCAAAATAGTGACATATATTGTGTTACAATTTTAACTTTCATATCGAAACATAATAGTCAAACAGGGGAAATGAAAGGCATGGCAAACCAGCCAGGCAAACCAATCTGTGCAACCTGGTTGAAACAGAGCTCTTTGAGAACTCAACATCAAGTTTTTCCAACTGCAAAACTTATCCTTTGGAAAAACTTCAGCTATCAACCTCACTAATGCAAACACACATTTCACAATTTAGCACCAGATAATGAACGAGCAAGATGTTTCTAACACAGTGCTTAAAAGTAACCTCAAAAGGGGGCAAAAAAGCTACTCTGTAGAAAACTAGAGACCAGCTTCAAAGTTTCCCTGACTTAATTGATTGCAGCTGGGAAATGCTTATCTTGCAAATATTTTGGCAAGTCATTGTACACTGGCCTGTAACTGCAGGGCCTGTGACTTGCAAACCACATTGCCTGTTTTAGCCCATCCCAGGGATTCAGAGAGCCCAGAGCAGGAACAGGGCTCTGTCCCTCACAGCCCTGAAGCGCACGCGTGTGTCCGTGCAGAGCCAGCTCTGTTTGACAGGACTCACGCAGGGCCACAAAGGGAGCTCAGTGCTCTCAATCTCATTTGCAGCTGATGCATAATTAATTAAACTGCAGAGTTCAGCCACATCTCCACACAGGCACTTGGCACAGAGCTACAGCTCCACAAAGCTGTACAAGCCCCAGAGACCCCACCTGAGGTCCCAAATGCAGAGCCTTCTCACTTCTCTTTGGGCAAAGGAGCAGGGGCAGACCCACAACTCTCTTTCCCCAACCAGGCTTTAACAAAGTGTTTACAGGCTATTTGAGGCCATGTCTGCCACTGAGACACTCAAATATCCAATCCATATTCCAAGCATGGTTAAATTACAGCAAATTAGCACATTAAGTAAGCCTAGCTGACCCTCTGGCTTTGTAGGTGACAAGTCTAACAATCCCACTTGCATTTTTAACAGAATGAAATGCCAAGCCATGGTACCAGACCTGAATAACAACAGCTTACAGGGGATCAGTTGTCTTTCCATAAAGCAAAGTATTTTGCAAGAAAGGGAAATTAAATGTAATTACAGTTTAACAAGAAACCATTTAAAAACCACACAGGTAAAAAGAAAGAAAAGAAAAAAAAAAAGTAGTCAAATTCCTAGCCAGGGCAGGCAGGGTGAGAAGAGGAAGAAAAGACAAGGAAATACATACAATAACCACACATCATTGGAAATACCACTGAAAAATAATGGCTGAAGTAAATATGCATCTTTCCAACACTGCTTAGCCGCAACTGCAGAACAACAAATCTTGCCTTTTGTAACATTTCAAAGTGGAACTATTCCATCCTTTTAAAATGGGAGCTCTTTAGCCAGGTTTAAAGTCTCACAAAGTTGTAAATGATCCAATTAAATGCTTTCAATGTCAAGTATAACAAGCATGGTATAAATCTCATCAATGTAAATAACGTATCACACAAATGACAATGCAAACAGCTCCTGTTCAATATAATCATAATGATCTTTTCATTAGACAAAGTAAATGCTCTGCTCATTTCACCTTGTAAAGAAAAGCATAGGAGGAAAGTTTTCCAAATTCTAAGGTGAAAAATATGTGCAACTTGAACTACCTTTAAGTTCAACCAACTTCTTGTACATCTCAGAACATTATGCTAGAAATTAGCAGTCAGAAAAAAAAAGGTTAATGTGAGTTTTACAAGAAGCAAATCTCATCCAGGCAGCCTGAGCAATGGCAATGGGATGCACGGTGCCTTGGCTGCTTACAAGGGCAGGATCTGAATCAGACCAAGGAGTTATAATTTTACCTATGTTTTGAAAATAGCCTTGTTGCTAAATCTGCTTGGGCTTTCTGGAATAACAAAACCAGCTGCAGTTGATTAGAGACTGTAAGAAAGACAAAGCTAACTTGGAGGACACCAGAATTTCTTACACTTTAAAATGACTGTAAAATCCCTGAAAGAGAGAACCAGGCTCTGCTCCAGTGAAAGCAGATGAGGTTTATTCCCAAGGTATTTCAAAACCAAGGGCAAAGGCTTCTTTTGCCATTTGTACAAGAGATTTGAATCTGTCAGGCCCTACAGAAGGCAAACTAGTAAACATTGTCCTTCCTAAGGGAGTGTGGGGGGGGGAGACAATGTCCAAATGACAAAGAATGAGAAGAAATGCTTCTGAAATGCAGCACTTCTCATGAGCATGTACCAGGGATGGAGAGAGAGGGGAGGAAGGCAGGGAGGGAGGAAAGGAGCTGGGTGGATGCATGGATACCAAAACTCTCTGGGGTGAAGGCAAACCAAGAGACAGAAGTTGGAACAACACAAATGCAGAAGAGGAAAGTGAAAAGAAGTGGTGGTCAGTTTTTTCCCCAGTGTCCCTGGGAAGGGGAAGCCGGGGCTTGCTCCCACCTCCTGCTCCCCAGCCCTGAGAGCTGCAGCCTGTGATCAGCCTCGGAGCTCCTGGGAGTGCAGGGATGAGAGATGAGGTTTGCAAGGCAATCCATCTTCCCTGCCCACGTGGGTAGAGCTTTAACGGTTCTTCTTCCAAGATAAATATAGCATTAATATCTGTGGGCTTTAGAGGGATTAGAGGCAGGTCAACATGTAGTTGTTTAGTTTTCTGGCAGGTCCAAGATATTTTTAATTCCTTTTGGGTCAAAGAGACTTGAAAACTGAAAAAATTTTTTAAGTGAAGAAACAAATCACTTTGGTTCATCCAAAATCATGGTTTAGTCATTTGATATGAAATCAAGCATTTCAAGTCTCAATTCAGAAAATCATTTAAAAATACAAGATATTTCAAGGGAAAGAAGGGAATTGGTTTGTTTCAAACCCACTGCCATTAAACCCTTCCACTTTTTCAGGATTTTTCTTTCTTCATCTATGTGAAGTTCAGTGAAAATTCAGTATCTTTTATCACCCATAAAAATTTTCACCCACCCTAACTACAAGTGCCAAACTCTAAATAGTTTGTTTGCCTCTTTCCAACACCCATTCCTCTTCCCCACAGGAAGGATCATCATCTCAGGACCTCTAGATTTTTGTTGGTTTATTCACTTATTGATATCAAACTGTACTTAGTGCTGCCTGACTTGTCCTTCAGATTGGCTCCCAGCCTAATCAAACTGAGGTCATTTGTCTATTAAATGGGATGTAGCTGGTAGGATGTGATGTTCTTTGGCAGGCAACAGAGAACTCTCCTGTAGGGACAGCTCAGACCCACTGCACCTCAAAATAAAAGCCTTTCAAGAATTATGTAGCAAGGAATTTATCTCCTGAATTAAAGACAACATCATCTTTGTCTGTGTAAATAAGGCTTAAAGTGGTCAGAAATTACATTTGTATTTACTTTGCAGAGTCTAATAAAATTGCCTTGGTGTTAGTGACTACTCTGCTCTTACTACAGAGAATGAAATCTGACTTTGGAAAATAAATGCACCACGTCCAGTAAGAAGGTCTGGGAAGGCTTTTACCTGTAAATGTATGTACACATGTATATAGGTACACACACAAGTAATAACTGCTAAAATGAAAGTAGTCTGTATTTTAACAAGGGCTAGTGGTGGTTGGTGGGTTGGTGGGCAGGTCACCTGTTAGTTAACATTCCCATTAGAAATGTTGTTAAAAGGAATAAAACATATTGGAAAACTATCATAAACAAAAGCAATTTGAGATTTTTTATTTTTATTTTTATTAGTAAAACTATCTTTAAATGGGGTTAACCCAAACTGATGCTAAAAACACTAGACAAGTCAATGGCTGTCAGAGAAACTGTAGAAGCTGTTAAGGATAAAACCAGACAGCTGCTCCAAAGCTTCAAGTACTTTTTGCTTCTTAAACTGGAAGAGTGTATCAAGACCCTGTAGCCCTTTTACACTTTAGCAGCTGGGAAACGTCTAAGCCAACACAAAAACCTTTCAAATTGCCTTACAAAGCAGTTGCTAGAATAATCAAGAAATTAACAGAGTTCTGCTGACATCTTGTAGCACAGGGGAAGCAAGGCTGGAGGGAGAAGCAACCTCTTTTGGTAGCTGAAGAAGGCACACCTTGGGTATCAGGGGCTCTTCCATGGATTGCTGTACCCTAAGAGCAGTTTCCTACCTGTCTCCTCAGCAACACGAATACCAGGAATACCACAAATACTGTCTCAGTTCTAGTATCTATTCACACAGATCTGAGACCATAAATCACTGCTGAAAAGTAATGCTTTTGAAAGTGAGACAAAACAGTGTTTACTTGTCCAACAACAGTGCTATTCAATTATGAAATAAGAACCAGACATAAAAGACCTGCAGTAAATAAAGACTTTGCTTGGCTTTTGTGCCCTGGAAGCCCCAGACAATTATTTTGGGCTTTCAGGACTCTGCATTATCTTTTGCAGTGTGGGAGCTGGACATGTATTTATTGAAGCTGACATCAATCAATACCCATCACTTGCTCACTGGTTTCAACTTTATTAGAAAAATGATGTCAATAGCTGCTCCTGTCCCACTGAGCTTCAAAAGCAAGCAGTGGGTTGATGGGATCTAGGTGCTCTCATTGCCTGGTTCTCCAGCCTCTCTCCATCTGAGCTCTAGGCTGCCTAGAGTGCAAAGTTTTTCATTTGACCTTTCCTATACTTTTCTTAGGATCAGAGAATTTAAATTTATTACTGTTTCAATCTTTTAATCCATTTCTGGATAACCTCTGAAATTTCTGAAGCATTCAGAAAGGTTTCTTACAACCTGATTTTAGTCCAGGGTGTCTTAGTCTGAAATACTGCATGGCTGGTAGGAAGTTCTGAGTAACCCAAACCAAAGAACACCCCACCACAATGAAAACAAATCACAATGTGAAAAGAAGTGAAGCAAAGCAGCTGGTAAAGGGAAAAGCCTTTTATAGGTGAAACTACAGAGCCAGAATGTCAAACTGCAATGTGAAATTAGTGCAGCAATCATTACACATGGCATATGTTTCAGGTACATCTTCTGGTGGAACTGCAGCTGTGGGCTCTAACTGGGCTTTTTATGTTTGGGGAAGCTAAATATTTTCAGACAAAATTCCACTAAATTTTGTCTAAAAAGCTCAACTAGAAAGCCAAGCAATGCTCTGGGAGACAAAAGAGAAGATCAGTATTTGCATCACTCAGAGTACAAGGAAAGTCAGAGAAGAACAAAATGTCTGCAGCATTAACCTGTCAGGATTATTTCTTAATGTCACAAATTTCAGGTCCATTTGAAGTCTCATAACAGAGAAACTAAGGCAAATGATTGAACTTCCTTAAGATTTTTTTTTTTTTTAATCTTATAGTGTACAGCATGTGCTCTTGCAGATATATCCTGAATTCATCCAGGGAGATGGTCACCTGTTGCAGAAACCCTCTGCTGCCATTAGTCAAGGCAAAGAGAGAATACAGATGTACTTTCTCGTGCAAATGCAGCTCCTCTCTCTTTGTCTCCCAGTCTTCCAGGCATGGATCTAGCTCAATTCAAACACTACCTAGAGCTATCTCAAGAAGGTAAAAAACATGCCTGGCAGCCTGGGAACACCACTGGCTCCTCTGCCCTACTGGTATAAGCAGCTTAACTTCAACAGAGCCATGGTTTCACCTTCTCCTTGAACACAGCATAATCTCCAGAAAACCAACAACCTTCCCCAAAGAAAAGCAATGTCAAAACCCAACAGGTTCTGTAGAAAACCATTTGGGCAAGGAAAGGCTTCACACCAAAATACATGTGTGAATGGGAAAAGGGCTGTTTGGCAGAAACATGTAGAATATAGTGTTGGAGCCAGAAGACTTTGGAAAGAGACGTATGATGTCCCGGACCATGGATGAAAATGCCAGTGAAGAACTGCAAGAAAAGAGGTGCTGATGTCACAGAAGTGTAGGGGTCTGAATACACATATTTGGGAGGAATAGGGGGCTGAAGAGAGAGCAAGTACAAAGCAGCACTGCCCAGCTCCTGGCATGGGGGCTGCTGGCCAGTGCTGGTGGTTTCATGCTCTCCTGCACAAGTAGCTCTTCTCTTGCAGACTCTGGGTGATGCAGGGTAAAGCCTACTGAACATCTGCTAGGGATGAAAACTTCCTCTAGGAAACCTAAGCAGCCAGTGGATTGGCAGATAATTGTAAAGGAAGGAGCAATGTTAAACCTCTGAGTTTAACACTCAGAGATATCATGAGGCTCTTCCCATCCTGGCTGGGCTCTAGGAATAACCACCATGCAAGCAGCTGATTGCCATGAGCCTTTTTTTTCCCTGGAGCCAACTGCTTCCTCAAACTTCTGTAAATCTCTGCCTCCTAACATGAAGTTAGCACGGCTCTGTAATTATGGATGTAGCATAAGGAGCAGACAAGCTGAATTAGGCTTCCGATTGCATGTCTAATTTATGTGTAACTACAGCAATTACAGATGCAAATTAAATAACTGTGCAGAAAATGGGCTTTATTACCCATAACTAAAACCCAATGAAACTCAGTAGCTCATGCACATCTCTGCACTCAATGTGCCTCTTTAGAATGTCAATTAGAAATTTGAGAAACAATCAGGATTTTCTCTTTCCTAATCAGAAAAAGAAAAAAACCACACCAAGAATAAAAAATTTTAAAGGATAAGCTGTCAGAGCATGTCTTTCTTCCAAAACCAAATAAACAGGAGTTCTAATTGGCAATTTCAGGGCAACACATTGTTTTACAGGCAGCAGTTCTATGCAGCTTTAAACACATTATTTATACTTAGGCTTTCATGCCTGACATGGCTGAGAAAAATCTCATCTAATAAAACCAAACGCTAACTGTATTTCAGCTTCAGGAGAGGCCCTCTCTGACTGCCTGGCAGGTTGGAATTTAAAAGTTTAAACTCAAAGCTGAGGAACACAGTGCTTAACTTCACAGCCTTTCTGAGATTTGGAAAGTTGGAGGCTTCTTAGCATCATGTCAGCTGGGTCCAGGGTTGTGAAAAGCCTCCCTGGGTGGTTTAATGCTGAAACCACTCAAATCTTCTGTCATTCAGACTTAGCCTGAGTGCTGCCATGTGTCTGTGCTACATCTATGGGCTATGCCATGTCTGAGTGCTAACCTGTCAATTTGTTTAAAAGCAATAAAAAAAATTGTTCCCATTAAATCAAGGTTAATCCTCCTGCACAGATCTTATACAATTCCCTGCTATGTGTGATTAAACCTACTCCATATATACGTAGCACAAACACCTGGATGAAAAGGTTTTATATACCACAGTGTGTCTACACTGTACATTTGCTTCATTCCTTGTTTAGCACAGGAGAGAGCATTTCCTGACTGGCTGCACTACACACACAAGTGACCCACTGTGGCTCTGAGCAGGAGTGGCCCTTGTGTCTCTGCATGGGAACCCCAGCGTGTCCCTGCACAGCCCCCTGCACACTGCAGGTCAGAGTGTGCCACCCATGCATGGGGACAGGCCAGCACTTTCAGCTACAGCACAGAGAATTCCCACTATACATCACACATCCTTCCTTCCCCATCCAGCTGCAGGCAGGAAGGGCTCTGTAGCCCCCCAGCCACCTGTGTATGTCTCAGGCAGGTGGCATTGCCCAGGTCCCTTCCCCAAGGGGCTCTGGCAGCAACCGAGCAGGGCTGGTCCCTGGGCCCCAGGATGACACAAGAACACCCAGGGGCAGGCAGCAGACACCAGAAGGACAGCAGGCTGCATGCCATGGTTAGCAGGTCCCCTTATCTCCAGGCTCTGTCAAATGTGGCTTCCACTGGTGCCATCTTTTCCCACTGACAACCATGGATGCTTCCCCAGTTGTCCCACTTCATGAAGCATTACCTGCAACACAGCCTCTTCCTCAGCACACACAGTAATACAGGTGGGACCTAGAGCACAAGATTAGCAGGATCATTGCTATTCCTCCACTGCTTCTCAATGGACCGGGTCCTGCATATGGTGCCCTCCCTGTCCTGAGCTTCTCCTGCCAGGCCACAGCATGGACACTAATTCCAGATGCAGAAACCACATTCAGAATTTAAATATACCACATCTACTGATTTCCCCTTATCTCTTGCAGCAGTTAAATCCTCAAACAACTCCAGCAAATTACTTAAGCATGACCTCCCTTGCCTGAATGTCTGCCAGGTAGTCTTAATTAAACTGCATTCCCATCTACACTCTCCACAACACCCTGAGGAGAGGTTTCCAAGATTTCCTAATTTTGTGTATTCCCTTGGATCATCTATAATTAAACAGCAATAATGACAAGCAAAATGAAAAAGACAAGAATAGGTTTGTATCTGCAGAAAGACAGTACACAAAAATAAATAGCTAGAAATCAGTTATCAGGCCGACCACCATGTCTCTCCCCAGACCGGGATCCTGAGATGATGAGCACTTCACTACAGCCACTCAGGCAGATCAAACATTGTGGTGATGAGTATCTGAGTAAAATCTGAAGATGTGCTTAGAAAAGGTCTTATCAGAAGGATTATTTAAAATGCTAAAAGAGAAGGTGGCCCAGAACTATTGACTCTGCTTATGACTTAAGTAATAGGAGCATGTACATGGAATCATGTCCAGATTCTAGAACTAAGGGACTATTATCAAAGGCATTATCATTTGATAATTTTGCATTTTGCAGTTTTAGATTCACATGTTCCAGATTCCATAAAAAGCTTTTAAAAAAAAAAACACTCGATGAGTCCACTCCCCTTCTCAAAGTGGTCCTCTCCTCTTGAACCAATGTTGGATCTACTCTTAAGAGGCAGGCAGAGCTCAGCACAAACTGCCTTGGCACTTGAAGGAAACACCTTCTCTTGGAGATTAACTGCTCTGGAAATGGTGATTTTGTAACACTGGGAATACTCAAAGGACAGAGACTAACCCACATTCTCCAGACCTCCAGCCAACAGTCACACCAGTGGGCCTGTAACACAACAGCAGCATGCCTTTGGCCCCAGGAGCCTGCCACAGAGCATGTACCATCCAAAGAAGGTGAGCAAGGTAATGTAAGGCACAGGTTTATTAATCCTGTCAAAAAAAATAATGTAAGGAGATTTAGGATTTACACTTGTCCCATGCCTGATTTAAAACAATATTTTAAAGTCATGCCTTTGTTTTTAGCTGTGTTTTGTAGCTGACCTATTTCTGTTCATAATTAACACTGAGGGTTTGTTTTAGTCCAGGACAGCTACAGAAGAATTATCTGGGTTGTATTTAGACTGATGCAACAAGATTGTTACTTAAATTCTGAGTATAAGACACGGTTGTTGCTGATGACTGAGCAGAAATCAACTTAATTTTGTGATCCATACTTGACTTCACATAGCTCAGCACCCAAAGAAATGCTCTATTCCTAACCAGCACAATGAAACCTGACAGCAGTTCCACAGCAATGCATATAGAAGCCCACAATGCCATCTCTGATCTCTGCAAAGCCACTTTTCACAGGACAAGCACACCCACAACTGAAACATGCCACCAAAAAATTCCTTCACCACAGAATAGCCCAGGGAATGTCAGGCACATAAAAACCCAGCAGGTCACACCACAGCCATCCCATTCAAGTAACCGAGGAGTAGCTGAAGAGGAAAAAAATATGCTTTTAATTAAAACCAATGTTTTAATAATTCAAGAAACTACTTGAGATCTACAACCTGCCGTTAACGCCTGTTGGTGGGGGTCAGTTGGCTGAGGACACCAATGTAGGCAGAGCTTAGGATGCTGAAGGGGGGAAGGAGAGACAAATGATGGAAAAATGGGGGGAGGAGATTTCTACACATGGCCATACTTTGTCTCTTTAAAATAGATTTGAAAAATCAAGACATAGAATTTTATGGAGCAACAGATCTAACAAGAGGATAGTTACAGTCATTCGCGGCGGTCTAGAGAGCAGGAAACTATGTGAGATAAATTAATTGCACCACAGTAAATCCATGGGTACATCCATTTTGGATCTGGACCTTGCATGTGCAACTGGTGTGAAACCACAGACAAGACTTGGTATTGACATCTGTGGTCTGTGCACAGCACTTCCATTAAAAAGGCAGGATACAGACTCACTGCAGCCAGAAGACCTATTGAGGCTGCCTAGCTAGGGGACAGAATTTTCTTACATTGCACACCGTGCATCTATGTTAAAAATTAATAAAGACTCAGGTACAGCTATCAATAAAGAGGGACAAAAGGGAATACTACGTGTAAGAGGTTTCTGTGCACCTGAGGAACAGGGTGACTTTCAGCCTCCCGAGCAGAACACCACACAGGGTTATTTTGCTGGTGCAGCATCCCCAGATGCCATCGATCTGGCCAGGTTATGCAAGGTCTAGAGCACACTTCCTACAGAAACTTGCCAAAACAGAAACCCTTTTAGTACTTAGCTCAAGATTTTGTTAAGATTCACTTAATCTGCCTTCTTAAAGTACATTTACAAAAGCAAAATTGATCAATAACTCCACCATTAAATTGCATTACTTTGCATAAGTAATTTGGGACAGTACATTAAGTAAATGAATGAATAATCCTTGAAATCTACATGTAGTAGGACAACAGCTTTAACAGCAAATCTCTGCTAGGAGAACCAGCAATTTAGACAACTTACTCAGTTATGAAGCTACTTATGAAAGCCAGAGAACAATCTGCTTCATACTGGAAGCAACTAGATTCACTTTAAAAGACACCACCGTGGCAATTTATAGCTATTACAATTTTTTTTATGATATAAATTTCCAATTACAACACACAGTCAGTGAAGCTTTAAGCACAAAGAGCTCATTGATTCCAAGTGTCTGTACAGTTTAATTCTGAAAAATCAATGTTTGTGCATTTCCTTCAACACTTTTTTGTTGCGTCCTCCTGTACAAGTTATTATTATTGCTTATTGCTAAAATAGAAATGGTGATTCCACCACTCTCAGCCCTACTAAATCATTACTTAATGCTGCATGGCTGCCCTCCATATAGAAAGGGATAGCTTGGTTTATTATGAAGAACATTATTATTAAACATTTCTCAGTTGTGTTTATAGTTGGTGGCTATTATTTCAAGAATTCTGTTTTCTTTAAATAATTTCCACCTATGTCATTTCAAGCTCTTGGAATCACCTCTAAGTGAAAGGGCATTTTTGGTTTACGGAGTATCCCCAGACAAAAGCCAGAAGCTATAAACATGAATTTTTCATTATATTAATTGTCCTAGTTTAACTATGCAACGTGATGCTTTCAGATAACTGATACAGAATTTTAATTGTGTGCAAAATATTCAGACTCTATAAGCCCCTTCCTAATCTTTTGTATACTGGAGGGAGCTTCTGCCAACAAACACTGCTCTTAGCTAATGTTCCACTTTCTTTGTAATTCTCTTTCCTGACCTTTTATTTTGACATTTTCACCTCGTATATTAATTTCTGCCTGCACTGAATACTGCAGCATTATAATTACTTAAATATAAGTCTTTCTTCCTATCTCTCTTTGGACTTTGTTAGAAGATGCTGTATATCAAATAACAGCAAATTTCCCATTAATCAGTTGGCCTTTCAGAAGAACAGGTTGCCAGCAGCCAGGAGATTATCCCGCCTAGAGCTTCTGCTGCTGAGCACAGGTCAGAGGAGCCTTCTGCTTTGAGAGAACAACACAGGGCACCCAAAAGAGAGAACTCAGCTTCCCAGACCTCCATGGCACCTGTGGATGTGCCTTTGGGGCAACTATAAATTAGACAAGACCCATGCACCTTGCCTGCACATCCCTGGAGCCCCACTGCCCCAGCAAGCCTTCAGACAGGCTTGGAAGTTACCTTTCTCATCCTCATCTCTGTATTAATGGATATTCTGGGTAATTCAATCCACATTTTCCAGTGAGTTTATTACCCATATCAAGAAAAAAAACAACCCACATAAATTGTGCAGGTTTTATTGTATAGTTTTATCTACAGCATGTTGACACACCATCTATTCTAAAGGTCACGGTGCAGTGACACCCTGAAGCAGCCACACACAGCACATGGGAGATTAGAGCTTCCAAGCTGCCCAGGTGACTGCAGGATCCCAGGGTGACTTCCACATACCAGCAAGGATTTCAGCCCTCCTTCAGCTTGCTGGCTCTTCTTCCCACAGCACAGCAGTGTATAAAGAAGCATCTTTCCAGGGACAGGCAGGTGTTGGGATGACAACCCACAGCAAGCAAGAGAGATTTAATTTCTCAAAGTCCCAGCCTAACTTCTTTCTAGTGCTGTTCCCTAAGAAATAATGAAAATAATTTAGTTTTCTTCCACAGCAGCTGCCTTCAGAAAGTCTCTTGGATGCAATTGCTCTAAATATAATTCCAGCCTTTTGGGGTTTTAATCTTTTAGCTGCACTGAAAGAATTGTGGTACCTTCACATCTGTCACAAATTTTTGATACCTAGAGAGAAGAGATTTTCAAATATCATGAGCGAGCAGCACAGATGTTTTTGCATTGTTCTTCCAGCTTCCATTCAGCCAAGACTCTTAGTTGTTATTTACCATGGAAACTAGAGAAAAACTAATCCAAATTTGTGGGTGAATTGAAATAACCTTCTCAATAGTTCTGACAAGTGGGTATGTGCTCAGTGGAGCAAGAGAGACAGAAAAACACACCAAAGCCATTTCAAAGATCATGCAGTATGAGCTGCAGTCACACTGAAACTGTGTGTCAGTGGAAAATACCCACAATTCTGTGGTCCCTCCTTTTACGTTAATAGCTAATAAAGATATAACTTAATTGTTTGCAGGCAGACACAGCTGAGTATTCTTCATGTAGAGATCCAAGTCACCAGCTAGTACCCTGAATGCTGAACAGACAGACTCTGGAGCAATACTTCACATGCAGGATAAAACGGCACAAGAGAGAAAAAGAAAGATGCAGCAGCTGATCATGTACATGCTGCCACAGAGTAAATACATTTTCTCCAGGAGAAAAGTAGACAGGGACAACATCACAGACATATTCATGGGTTGCTCAGCCTTTCCAGCTCCCATAAGGCTTTTCACATTTCCCCTTGTCAGGATCCTGTCTTGTGCCTAGTTTATTGCAAGTCCTTAAAAAAAAAATCTCCACTCCAAAATTTCCACATATTCAACTCCTGACACTGATAAGAGATTTTCCCACTAACTTAGAGCCACAGTTTCATCCCAATCTTTGAAAATAACCAAAACGCAACAAAGAACATAAGCATTACTAAGCAGACATCATCTGTGCCAGAGATAATCCTGTCACTGAGAGGACTGTGAGATATTTATCCCATATTTTTGCTTTCCAAGACCACCAGAATAGTGTTTTGTTAGTACACTTGGAGACATCATTAGCTCAACCAACATGCTATTTTATTGGTCTCAAATTCAAAAGGCAAGTCAGCTCAAAACTCCAACCATGATCTTTGCTTCTAACTTGTTAGAAAGAAGCAGAGAGCTCACAATCAATGTCCCACTATTTTTTAAATACCATTTCAAATCTCTCTAAGCAGATTATTTCAAAGCTTGATTCCAGCTCACTGCAGAGTGATGCTCTTGTGGAACTCCTGGTAATGGGAAAAGAGCAAGCAGCACAATGGCTATTTATCAGAGCACATTGTAGAAGACAACTTTGTGCCCATAAAAGCACAGCTGGGCCCCTTGGGTCTGTCCAGACACCAGCACTGCTATTTAATTGCTGGAAGCTGGATGAACATTCAGAATCCTGGAATGCAAGTCAGTAAATTAAACAAGTGAAGCTTCTCTCTTTTTTAATCGTTAAAAAGAAGTTTTAGCAAAATTCTGAAACCCGGGCAATATGGATGCTGTATTCCCAGCACAAGGAAACTAACAAACCTTCCAAGGCTTGGCAAAGGGCGAATCAATTAATCATTTTGGGGTTTGCTGTGGGGTTCAGATCATACCTGCACAACCCAGGGGATGTTCCAGAAGTCCCAGCTGTGGTTCCACAGGGTAGGCTGAGCCAAGACCTACACTCAGAGCAAAGCTCCAGCCCTATTAATATGAAGGACACAGTATGTCACTCCCAAAGTTACAGTAACTTCTAAGAATTGCATCCTGCCCTGAGAATGGAGAAGCAAATCTATTTTTTTCAACTTACAATTCTAAACTAATGAAAAATTTGGCCCTACAAGACCCTTGGCACCATGTATTGACAATATAGCTGTTCTTTCTGACTGAACAAATGAGCTGTTCTCTTCAGCTTTCCCACTTAAACAGAACTCACACATTTTCATTATTTTTATAATCTATTTATTATTTCTCTATTTATACTTTTGTTATTTTTATTATTGCTTTTTTATAATTTTGTTTAATGAATATGGGAGGACATTTTTCTCTGTTACTCTTCAAAGACAATAGTGTCCTCATAGAAAAACTAAAGCAAACACATCTAATCATCAACCTCCTTTATACAGCAGCTCAACACAGCACTACAGACATAATTGCTGCTGGAGGTAATTCCAAGACAAACCCACATCCTTAGGAAAGGATGTTTTCCCCTAGGCCTGTACAGCACATGTCATCAGGTGCCACAAACTATACCCTGTCACTAGCTCAACACTTTGCCACTGTCCAGGACAAAGCCCCTGTCGTAAGAGGCCACCTTCAGGTACCCAGGAGGATGACGCTCAGCAGGACACCAGGCTTGCTCTGCAGAACTGCTTCCCTCTCATTGCTTGTGGTGAGAATCAGAGCAGCAGTTCCAAGGGGTAAATGGCACCTCAAGACAGAAATCTCTCCCATCTTTTCCAAGTACTGTTCCAAGGGGAAATAGAGGATTTATGCTTCCCTCACATTTGTGTCTTCACTTGCTTGGATTTGAGTTTTACCTCACTATCAGATGTACCTCAGATTTGCTACTCCTAATTTACTGATAAAGGCATCACCTCTAAAATATATTATCTTTTTAGATTACTCCCAATTGTAATTTTAACACACACAGTTATTTTCTGCAACGTTATTACTGATCAAAAATTTCTTTGATTCTTTTCTACCAGAGTTGGGAGTAACTGAAGCAAATTAAATCAATGTTAGGGAAAACCAAGTTTAAACCTTCCTAACCTGAAGCACAGGAAGATGCTGACACGTGGCTAATGAGACAGTATTTAAAACCAGGAATACATGCCGTGCTATCCCAACCCCATATACTAGCAAGAAGTTGGCTCACTAACAGCATAAGCATTTTCCTTTGTTTAGTGTAGGAATGGCCAACAGTTAAGTGCAGTAACAGAGATTGTATCCTGCACAGAGGGTAATGAGCCCAGAGAGGCACACACACCCACTGCCATAAAGCAAAACTGTCTGAGAGAAAGTTTTTTAATCTCTGCTAGGAGACATTTCCATTAAAACATGTTTCATAAAGCCACAGGTTAATTCTGCCAAAAACCAGGCAGCTAGACTGACTGGTCAGCAAGCTGAGCCTCAGTCTCTGGTTAATGACCATTTCAGTAAGACTTGTATTTACCCAAAAAAACAACAGCAATTCATGTTCTGCACCATTTCCCAAGCCAGAAACCTGAATCTGAACCTCTGTGCTCACAAACTTTGCTTTATTTTGCTATAGAAGCAGGGGATAAATTCTTCCAAGACTGAATACTGATGAATCAGTTAGAAAGAGCACTCCAAAAGCAATTGGTTTTTATATTCACATCGTAATATTCAACAAGATCCTTAGCACTGACTTTGTAGTAGGAGACAGTATAAATTTAAGAGACTGAATTAAGATAGGAATAAACAAGACAGAAGAGAAGGCTAAAGCCATTTATTATAAATACACAAAAGAAATATCACTACAACTTCTAGAAATGATAGATTTTGATTTTTGTTTTGCAACAGACCCCGAAGGTCAGTCAATCTGAATGACTTTGGAAAAAGGGAACACATTAAGTCTGAAGCTGAAAATCCACCGCAGAGAACGTCTAGACAGCAAGTCTTAAATCTCACTCCTAAATCAACTGAGCTGCAGCTCAGCCGCCCGGCCGTGTCGTCATGCCGGGTGAGAGACGAGTCTCCACCAGGAGGAGTCCCCAGAGGCTGCTGCCAAGATGAGCCCTGAGCCCCCGGGGCTGCCTGGAGGCAGGAGACATCTCGGCCCAGCCTGCAGCGGGGATGCTGGGGATAAATGGTACCACAGGGGGTGGGTTTTTAAGCGGTCAGTGTTGTTCTGCCTGAGCTTTCAGGTGGATTTAACAAGCACATCTGCAGCAGCAGCAGCCAAGCTTCTAATCCATAGATCTTAAAATACTTACAAAAGAGACTTTTATCATTGCACCGTGGTACAGAGAGAGAAAATGCAGCCCTGGGAGGTGAAGTGACTGAGCAGAGAGCAGATGTCCCACCCCAGTGCACCACAACATCCACACCTCCAACACTACACGTTCTCTGAAGGTGCCCACTAGCTGTTCTCCACCTTTAATAGCAGCAGATTTTCCAGCTCTTATCCATTTCAGGTATACTCTGAACACAGACATAAGAAAACTCAACATCAACAAAAGTTCAGCATCTGTTTTTCCCCACAGAAAAGAAGATAAAACTCTTACTGATTCTAATTCCACTGGCTCTGCAGACCTCCTGCAAAGACTTGGATACAGTGTCATGTTGTATTTTACCAGAGGGTAAAGGCTGTAAATTGTATCACTTTAGGTGCTGTCTTCTTCAAACATGATTTATCAGATCCAGCTCACCATGAGGAATATTACGCAGGGGAAGAAGAGTGATAAATGCCATTAACGACTGGCCTGAGAATATGCAGGATGAAACAGCAGGATAATGAATAGTGTGGGACTCCTACCTCCTGGTCATGGCTTTAGATCATTAGACAAAGATATTGTTTTATGCTACAACAGGTTCAGACACACTCCATTCTTTTGTTTAATCCATGAAAAATAGGTTTAGCAGAGAAATAGACATGCAGCAGCTCAAAAATAACAGAAAAGCTTTTCCTTTTTCTTCCCCCTTTGGTGGTTTTGTTGTTATTGTTGTTTAAAATTTCACCTTTTCATCTATCTCTTCACTTTTTCTTCTGCCTCTCCCCTTGCAAAAATATTCTGGTTTTGCTGTTGGGGTTTCTTCCAAAGGAAAAAACAAACCAAACAAAAAATGAGATAAAGAAGTCCTACCATTTTAACTGAGCCTTAATCTTTATCAGTTCTTGGTTTGATTCTCTCTAATTTCAGAAAAGGTCCCAAAGCTAATAAACAATTAAACCACAGAGGAAAGCCACCTGGAAGATATATTGCAGAAGGGATTAAGCAGTGGCTTTTTTTTTTTCTTTTACTAAACAGCCAGAAAAATTCTGATCAGTCTGACAGCTTTGGGATTCATGGGGTGAGACTCATGAATTTGGTTGCAGTTGTATGTAAATATCAATAATTTTGTATAGCTGTTCCAGTGAGGAGAAAAATACATAATTTTTTCAAAAAATCTAAAAGAATAAATGGAGAGAGAAAGAAACTATGGGGTGGTGCAGAAACTGAAATGTCAGAGAATGTCGCAGGCAGAGGGTAGGTATGGGAATAACAGATCCAGAGCAAATCTGCTGGAGATGTTAAGAGTTGGCAAAAGATCAAAGCGATAAGAAGTAGGAATGGAAATAACCTTTAATTCTGTGCTTATAAGAGGACATGAAAAAAAAGTTGCAAAGGCCAGCCAAGGTAACATGGAAAGGGGCCTAGTCATGTGCTGGGAGCTCTGCTCCTCTCCATCCAAACCTAAGACTTTTGTCCTACTTTAAAAAGCACTCCACTGAAACCTAGCACAGGAAAGCTCTGAAACAAAGCTGAAATACTTTGGGGTTTTCTTAGTAAAGCAAGGCCTTAACTGCAGGTTTCTAACCCTTCCTACACCCCAGTCTCTGCAAAGACATGTTTTCACTCCTCTTCCAGACATGAAGGCAAGCCTGTTCCACTCTTGGTAGGAATGCTATTTATGGCACCATGTTTAATTAGGTGACACAGCAGAGAGACAAATGACTCCACCCTGTCTTTGCTCCCAGCGCCCTGTTCCATCTCTAAAGACATTCAGAAAGCTGTTACTCATCAGACACTAAATACCCACTGCTACTGAGAAGCTGTACACAGCCCTGGATGACTGCTATCTGCTTTCTAAGACAACAAGCAGCAAATAGATTGTCCTTTCATTGAAATCTGGTCACTATTGCATTCCTGCAGAGCAGGTACAAAGCTGCTCAGGTGCTCAACCAGTACAGGACATATAGCTCAAGACCCCATCTTGTTGGGGTGCACACAAGCTCAGTTAAACCCTTATCTACTTGTCTTCAAAGCAGCCTTGCAAATGCTGATCTTCTCTAAACTTAGTTCAAGTTTTTTACTGAGTGTATGGAGCTGACACATCATCTCTGATCTAAACACGTGTCTACATTTGAAACACCTGTTTCTGCCTTCCTCATGCCCATCCCAAAGTGTCAAAACACTGCCAGGGAATGGTTGAGGATTTTACAGCTTGCCCCCAACCTACAAATCCTGGAAACATCTTAACTCTACTGAAGTAACAAACCCAGTTTTGCCAAACTTGAACTAAAAAACTTGACTAAAACCTGGTGACTCTCTGAGCTTCTGGGCAGCATCTGATCTGAACCGCAGGGGAAAACTGAGGCTCGTTCATCACTAATTAAGGGCTTAACTGACATTACCAACGTTTAGCATATGTTCTTCTTTATTAGCTTCCAAGAACAACAACAGGCCCACAAGATTATTTTCAGTATGAGTTGAAATAAGGTGAGCCATACCTTAGGCCAACAAAGTTTTCCAGAAGGAACAAACACTTTGTTTACTCTGAAGTCAACTTTAAGACACAAAGTATTTACTCAGCTTCAGCACACATGGCCACTGATCAGCCACATTTCCAGCCAACTGAATTCAGCTTTATTCTTACTTCTTCGTTTCAGAATCTCAGTTTGCTCATATAAATCTGAATGGTAATCAAAGATTATTAGAACATCCCCATTCCTTTAAATAAGCAACTTTTGATGTTGCAAAGTTTTTCCACAAAGCAGCTGTACAGAATCCTGCTGGTTATTACAAGGCTGATATCCTGTGCACATGATGCCTTCTCTAAAGCACATAGATGCAACATGCAATATGCATTACAATCTAAAATATATGCAATATATATTTGTGATGGGAACTACCCCCACCAAGCCTTATCAAAGACCTTATAAAAGCAAAAATGAGACTCTGTAGAGCACAGAACACACTACACAGGAAAAAGTTAATCCTTAAGTGGATTTCTTGCCATATTATGGTTTAAAACTACACAGTGCTCACCAATGTCCTTATCTGTAGGCACATATGGAGTTCCAGACAACATGCTATGATGTTTTGTATTTCAAGGCTTATATATGGTCAGAAGCTTAGATGTCATTATTCATGAGCAAATAAAACTGCAGAACTGCAAGGCACTATGGAAAATGTCAAATGCAGTTCATCTCACTTTCACAGAAGTTTCTATAGTTGTCATTTCATCTACATCATGTCATGTTATTGTTTGTTATACAGGGGGAAAAAATATCACTCCTGTTTTTAAAATGGAACACTCAGTTAATAAAGCACTATATTTACTCATTAAGTTTTAAATATCAATCTGGTTTCTACTAAAGTCAGCATAAAATTTCATTGATTCCACTGGGAAACAGGTCAAGCCTTCAAATACAGGCCAAAAAAGTAGGGTTTCCTGATGGCTTTAGCCAGTTCAATGGGGTGCCAGCTCTCCTGCAGATCCTGGGTGGTGGGGTGGGAGATCTCTCCCATCTGCCTCAAGATCAGCCAACAGCAGTGCAAGGGGAAGGGCTTAATTGCTTTTGTAACACAGCTTGGGTTTGGTTCATGCACCTGAACTGAAAGCAAGAAAAATTCTTGCAATTTTCTCCAGGGATCCAAAATTGTATTGAAAGGTGGTGCCATGTATTTTGTCATGTTCTACCAGGTGCCACTTCAGTACACTAATAGCTGAAGTCCTGCCAGCCCTCCCTACCCCCCTTTCTTTTTGCTAGAAAACCAGTATCACCGGCACAAACAAATGGTTTGCATCAGGCAAATCATTCCATTTCCATCCACTGTGAAAGTTTCAGACACAGCCCAGACTATTTGCAGTGCATTGAGGCTTGAGTTATGCCTCTTTTTTAATTCAGCATAAAATTACAGTACTTTAAAACTCACTTGGAAAACATCTCAGTGAAAAACCTAATGATCTTCTGGTGACCCCAAATGGATTTAAGGGTGATTAGTAACAGAAATGAAAATTAATTTTTATTGTGACAAAGAACTGCTGGCTTCATCATTATGATGTTTTAATTTAGTCTAAATGCAATTATATATATTTATAGCCTTGCTAGTATCTTAAGCCATGTTTGGTGAACCAGTTTTATCTATCACTAACCAAACACAACCTCAGTGCCCAGAGTCTTCTCAAGCAGCAAGTGCTTTTGGTACTTGAGATGTCTTCAGCAAGCCTGACTTCTCGAGCAAGCATGGCTCAGCAGTTTTTGAAAATGAGGCCTTTGCAGAAGTATTAAAAAATGTAACTTCACAGCTACCTTCAATAACACAGGCCACCTGTTACATTCAGTGGAAAAATAATCAGGATGCTTGTCCTCAAAACTTAAAACCAAACTGGGCACAAAATACTATTTCCTTTCCACCAACTGCCAAAGTCAACTGTGTGGTGTAAGAGATGCTCAGTTTTGAAGTTGCTTCTGTGAGGAAAGGCTATGGATTCAGAAAGCTCAAGGGGACTCAACCACAAGTACATCCCAGCACACAGTCCGCCATGAGAGAGAAAGACACACTGCAAAGTTGCTCTCCTGAATTCAGATTTGAAGAGGCATTCAGCACGCTTTCAGGTGTTGAAGGGAGAAAGAGTGGTAGTCAATTTGTGCATTTACCTCACTCTGAAGATACTATCTTTCTTTTAGATAGACAGACAGATAGATGCTCGGTCTTTCACCAGAGCAACAAATGCCAACAGCCTAAAAATCAGCCCCTGAAGCCTCTACCTGTCTCCCAGAAACTATAATTGCCTTCTTGGTATCACTAATGAACTGAAACTCTGTAACCTACATTCAAGCTGTCAAATCTTGCAGCATACTAATATTCACAAAAAAACAACATATGTCTTTTCTCTGCATACAACATGTATGATTTTCACTAACTAAAATACAGAAAATAAACGCATTTTAGCTGTCTTCTCATTTCTTAGACACATTGCTATACTTGAAGAAAATAATTTTTTATCTGGAAAAACTAAATTAACTGCAGGGAAACTACCGTGAAAGCAGGTTGAAAAATTTACACGACGGAAAACAGACAATACTTTTCTTAAAAATGGCATTTCTAGCAATGAACAAAAAATGTTTAATATTAAACTTTGTTTTCACATCTTCACAGGAAAAACAGCTGTAATTCCCTCCCATACTGCCAATATCCTCCTGCCACTCGCATCACTTTGCATCAAAACACTTCACTGAAATTCATGGCATAACAAGTAAGCAGAACACTACTGCTTGTTTGGAGGCCTGAATGGACTTAGGCTATTGTCTCACCAAGTTCATGCACACAGAGGAGGATTCACAACCCTTTGACAAGGTGTTACCACAACATTCACTCCACTTTCCAAACCAGTGGCCTGAAGGCCCATTTGCCCAGGTCATTCAGAAAAGAAGGTCAAGTCAGTTGTGTAAAATTTACAAGTCCTTATCTTTCATAAGCTCCTTTCCTTCCTGGAACCTGTCACACAAAAGGCTTGTCCTATAAAAACAATATGCCTATAGTAGTAGATACGGAAACACATCATTCTCTAGTAGAATTCCCCTGCTCTCACAGATCCACTGCTGGAGTTAACCTGACAACGCTCCCTGCATCTCTCTCACACCTTCCTCTGCAAACAACTCAAAGTAGGTCACTATCCACCGTGTGAGTCATCCTGCTTAACTTTAGCATCTGATGCACAGAGCTGTTTAGGAATCTACTCACCTTACACCCTATAAATAGTCAGCAAAGGAAAAAAGGCATCTCCAGTCAGTGATTCAGAAAAAGACATCAACCTAGATGCTCCAAGTCCTTTTCCAAAGGAATTTCTCTATGTCTGCTGACCATTTCAAATGGAAGGCAAGGGCCACGGGGTGGGCAGCTGTGTCAGAGCTGAGTGCTTGGCAGATCCACCAAACCTTTACAAGTGCTGCTGCAAAACTCAACTGATTGAAACTAATAATTAGTTAGCAGTGTGCTGTTTAGCTAATGACTGTATGTTAACATGCTTCATTCTGTCCAGCATAGGAGATATGATCTATTTTTTCAGTATCTTTTCATCACACCGCTCGAAATACAGGCTGTGTGGAACAAGTTCTGTCTGATGGCAAATTCTAATCTCTGCTAAAATCATGGAAATTTCATGTAAGTTGCTATAATTCAAATCTCAGAAAAAGATCTGTCCTGTGCTAGGAACATAGTTGTGATTGTCAACAGAATTTCTAGAAATTTACCAGGGCAAAGAAAACCTCAATGACTAAAAATTTTACTGCATAGTCTCTTAGCATTGCCTCTTAAAGAACTTGAAGTAAGGAAAATCAGTCAAAGCAGCCTAGACTGGCATGTATTAAACACTGCTTGTCCATAGCATAGATACAGATTATTCAGGCCTTCTCCAGTAGTCTGGTACTAGAGAGTACCAATTATTTCACTGAGCTTTGGATTAGCTCCTACTAGAAGCATTTCAGGAACCAATCACTGCCCAAGTATCCATCAGAAAACACTTCAGATTGTACCAAGTAAACACAAACCAGCTGAGAAATGCCTTAATTAATGCTTGTGCAACCTTAACGCTGATCCGCAGGACGTAAGTGTTATGATTTTAATGAGTTGCTCACATACTCTTTTTTCCACAGAGCCACTGGCCACAGAAACTATAAGCATGTGTGGACATGAATCAGAAGAGGGTAGTGAATAATTTCTGTGGAATTTCTTTTATCAAATGTTGCAAAAGATGGGAAGAGCGTTGAGAAGTGTCTAGGGAAGGAATACAAAGCAATGCTCTGGAAACTGAGCTGGGCTCTATCACATGAACCACAGCAGTTTTCCTTTGCAGGTACCATTAAGAACATGCTCTTCGTTTAGTAGCCAGCTGGCTTGAAACATAAGCCTTTGATTTTCAAAACCTCAAGTAGTTCTATCTGTAACTGGGTATTGCAGTTGTTCAGTGTATTTCAAATGTTTAAATCACTTAAAAAAGGTGCCTCAAATGGGTCAGCCAAAGTACAAGGGAAGTTTAAGCTCTAACAACTGGTTACTCCATTCTCTCCT
Source organism: Apus apus (assembly GCF_020740795.1). NCBI lineage: Eukaryota > Metazoa > Chordata > Aves > Apodiformes > Apodidae > Apus > Apus apus. The sequence goes on from NC_067294.1 coordinate 5,103,807, forward strand.
CTGTAAGATGTGGAGAAATAACTCTTCTAGCAGAGGGCTATGAAATCAGATGCACTGATGGCTGGGAAAGGTTCAGGCAGATCAGTGAGTAGTGTTGGGGGAAAAAGTGTGGAGGAAGTTCAGTCATCAGAGACAGGTCTGAAAAGGGATCAGGAGCGAAGGCATGAAGGGACACCCTGGACCGCAAAAAGAAAAAATCCTGAGCAGATGCTCTCCTGGAGAGCCTTGTTTACTGTGTTCAAGTAGGATCTGAACAGCATTGCCAAAAGCCAATCTGGTGAAATCTCCAGTATATCTTGGCCCTGGCAAACACCTGACACAAAAAACTTCAGCCCAAAGCAGTAAAGTTTGGCAACTTTTTAGCAAAATTAAAAGAGAGTTCAATAATAGGAAGCATCATGTAAACTCAGTGATAGCTGATACTACCCACTCTGCTTACAACTCTGCCATTTCTCAAGATAAACCACCAGCTCCAAACTGCCCACTCAGAGATTCATTGAGACGCCTGGAGGAAGGAACCGCGTTGCTTTGTTCGGGGGAAAGTGTGAAATTTATCATATGCCTTTTTTTTTTTCTTTGCTTTCCCTTTTCCCCTTACTTCAGACTGACAAGTGCAAATTAAAATTTCACACCCAGCCTCAAGCAGGGAGCATGAAATTCTGATTTGGGGGATTTAGGTAGACTGCTCCAGGATTACACAGACAGCAGCTGCCCAAGCCAGTGCCTCTGAGCCTGCCCCAGCCAGCCTGCCCTGGGCAAAAATCCTCTTGGTGCAAACATTAGATGGGGAGAAAATGCAGATGTAGCACTAACAGCATTATTGCACATTCATATTTCTGCTTTTAATATTGATACTGTAAGGCATCCTCAGGTCAATCTAGATGCCACCAAGGCTACACAAACAATGGCTGGTGCGACAGGGCCACTTATGGACTACTCAGAGATCACCAAAAGTTACTTATATTGAAGCATCTAAAACTTAATACATTAATAGTACCAAGCAGAGATTTTTACTGGGCCATTTCTAGAGACAAGAAAGTATTTGTTACTATTGGATCATGTTTTTAGATATTCCCTGCCCTTAAAAGCCTAGTCCTATTTTCTCTCTGTGTGAAGGCCCAACTAAACTACTCCGTGTTTTGGGAATGGCTGAGGACAGCAGAACTACTGCTGAGATGCTGACCTTGATCTCTTAGACACAATTATTCCATGCCAACATTAAGAATACTTCTGATGTTGTTAAAGATGAATCACGGAAAAGAATCACAGGAGACAAAACCAAAAAAGATCTATAAATTTTGGTATTGTGAGACACTGAGCATCTTCTACTCCTTCATTACACTCAGTTGCTGTTCCCTTAGCCCTTGGAGACCTCTGGAGGTGCAATGACCACCACCTCCACCAGTGCCTTCTACTTCCCTCACAATTTAGTTGGACAATTCACTGACCCTTGAGAAATCCCATCTGTTCTTGAGACCGGGGCCATTTCACATTCAGTACCAGTGAAGATCTGCAGAGGAGAGGACAGCTTAGCAGAACTCATGAGATGCACTTCTACATGCCAAAAGCATAACCATCAAACTCTACCAAATGGGAGTCCCTGGGAAAGTTCCCAGTGAGCTCAGAGGAGCCACAGCTTCACTCAGGGTTGATCATCCCAAAATCTCTTGTATCTGTTGGATAAAAGCCTGTGTTTGACACAGTGGCGTTTCTGATTGTAGGTTTTTTTGACTTTCCAATTATTTTATTAAGCAAAAAAGTTCTTTCCAAAGCACTTGGGTGAATAACAAGAACACTGTGAACTTCACAGAGGTCCATCCTTATCCCCATTGCTGCAACACAGCAGTGCTGGATGAGAGAACACATGTGGATATTAGCAAGTGCCACTGCTTCTGGATCTTTCATTACCTTGCACGGTGGAGTTCCATTTTTGTAACATTTCATTCCCACCAGTTCCTGTTCACATCCATGGTTTAACTGGCAAGGACTGCAGCAAACTGCTGAGCAATCCATTCAAAGAAATAGGTTGGATATAGCAAGGAATTTTCTGGCACCAGTTCCTGTGTTTTGGTTAGTACGTACCGCAGCACAGACATTCAATGATCTATTTTCCTCTTTGCAGAGAACAACATTCTCCCCATTTTTGGAACTCATCTAGCACATGGAAAAGAAAGAAGTGGAACTAGAGTCAACTCTCAGTTGTAGATACTTGGTGTAACCTCAATGAAGTAAATTGTTTGGGATAATTTTGGACAATCACCCATGTAATTGAGATAATTTATTGATTCAGTAACTCCTAAGAACCTTCTGTGTGACAGAGACCTAGGGATTCAACACCTGCATCATTAAGATTTTTGTTTGTGATCATACTTGATTATCCCTGAAACCTTTCTTAACGCAAAGTCAGTATGTGACAACATTCCAACACCACACAGCCACAATATTGCTGGAAAAGTATCCCTTGAAGAAAATAACTACACCCAAGTCAGAACAGCACTGTAGGATAAACAGCATTTTCCACATTTGATTATTGCTTTGTCCCAATTCTGAATCTATAAAAAACAGCCTGGCTCAGTCAGGATGTTATAATCACTGAGACTTATTCAGGAATACAAACGTATGAATAAGAGTCATTCCTCCTTCCAAGCACCAGCAAACCACAGCAGAACATGAACTCTGCTCAAGGACACACATTTACTCAGCTGATGACTATGTTGCCAAGCTGCCTACCCATTTGCTTTATTTTTATTTTCTAAGGGTGTGGAAATCTTTGTTCACTTAAAGGCATCCTTCTGGTTCACTGTCCTAGATCACAAACCTTCTGGATTCTGATTATCCGTGCAAGCAACAGTGTGGGTACTGGGATAAAGGTACCTTATCCCAAGCAGGATTTGTCTTCCCACAGAACTGTTACACAACGACACAAGTGAGGTTGCATCATTTTAACTAGAGGAGGTTACATTAGTACAATTTTGTATTTACATAAAGATGAAGATAAAGGAAAAAAAATCATCATCTACAGGAACTAAAAAGTACATCTTGATTGAAAGATGGCTGAGACAACCTGATAACAGCTTCTGTGTCTAGAAAACACTGGCACATGGGAGGGAAGGAATTTTTTTAAGAAGAAAGTGGGGGAGAGTTAGCTACAAAGGAGAGATTGTGAAAATTATTAAACCTAGACCCAAGGAAACATTTTTAAGCAGTGAGATCATTTAAACTACAATGTAGGCTCCAAGTGCAAAATGTTGAATTTCTTTCCCTGGAATTCATTTAAATAAGTCTGAACAACACGCAGGAGGAAGTGGTGGTGGTAGAAGGGCTGAGGGTGCACTGAAGGACCAAGGAGGCAATTTCTACACCAGGCAGAGGATACTGATGCTGCTGTACAAGAGACCTCAAAGATCTGGAGCATTTGGCTTCTGAAACGTAAAGGACAGTGAACATCTCACATTCTAACCACATTTCTAAGGTTTTGCTTACACTGAAAAATCATACATCAGATGGTACACGGAGCGGCGTGAGGCAGAGAGAGATGCCGAGAGGGAGGAATCATCTGTAACCATTGCAAACTGTCCCTCTGTGGGAAATCCTGCATTTCTCTGGGTTACACAGAAATTATCAAGTACATTTCCCACCCATTTGGTCAGAGGGAGTGAGTGTGCAGAATGGGAAGCAACAGGCTCTCAAGACAGGCAAAACTGAGAATACCAACAGTCAAGAAACAGATTGGAAAAATCAAGTAAAAATAAGATTTTCACTTAAATTCAGCAAACCACTACCAAACACTCAGAGCTAGGAGAAAAATATAGCCAAAACCAACTAACAGCAAAGAAAATGCCTTCAACCAAAGGCTGTGACTGAACGCTTTTCCATCCTCACATAGGGAAAGGCTGGTATGCGTGACTCTGTCCCATCAAGAACTTAGAGCCTTCATGAAAAACAATTTGCACCAAATTTTCAACTTCATTTAATTTTTTTTTTCCTTCAGCTATTTATACATCTCTTGGAAAAATCAAACTACATTCCACTCCTGTTTTGATCAGAATGGTTATAAAAATCAAAATAGGCTCTGATTTTGGCCAAAATGTATTGTATTTTTCCAGAGGGATAAAAAAAATATAACCAGAAACAGAAAAAAAAAAACAACATACCTTTGTGGGTGGCCTCCTGCAAAACTGGCAAAAGAAACCCACTGCTTTCCAGTTTTACTTCTATATTCAGACATGTTTGCATAACTTTTGCATTTGGAAAAGATCTTTCACATTTCAGGGGAAGATGATTCTAGTAAGAAAAAAATCATTACCCAATAACAAGATCCTTTTGTAATTTTTCTTTTTAGTTTAGCTTCATCTTGTTCAACAACTCAATCCAAAAACCACTGAAACTTGATTCTTATCAAACACAATCTTAACAAAGCTCTTGAGAACAGTACACCCTTGAGGCTAAGGTTCTGACATCAGTTTGTTCATGCAGTTCCTTCCTCCTCTTTATCTTCCCAAAAATTTTGTCTAGGTGGAATTAGAGAACACTGGCTGTTTATCTCCCATTTCTAGATGCCCAAAGATCTGACCAAGTTACTGGTGTTTTGGACCTCCATGGAAGAGCACTGGTCATGAGGTAACCAACTCCAGAAGTGCAATAAATCTAGTGCAGCTGCAACAGACTGGAACAAGCAAGCCACACGCATATCCAGTAGATTTGAGATGTCCTTCAGTGCTGTGTCACGTGCAGAACATGCTTTAAAATTTTCGGAGCACACGCTGCAAGGAGGACACCAATGGTACATCCTGGGTTCACAGTGTGTAGGAGGACCAGTGGTGCAGGACATTGAGTCCCACACATCTTGCATAATTAAAACTCACACAAGTTGGACAGGGCAGTTTCAGTCTGGTCAAAGCACATGCAAATCCTTGTTGGAAAATCCTGGACAGAATAATGATCTCCAGGGTCTCACAGATTTGTCCAAGCCCTATTAAAATGCGTGAAAAATCAGATAACACTGAAATTCTTCATGAAATTTGATCATTTAGCCAGAAGGATAGATACTTCTTGCAAGATACAGCTAAATCAGCAAAGCACAACACTTCAGATTGGAAGGCAGATTGGAAGAATCAAGTTTTTTTGACACTGCTTAATTAAGCTATGCTGCTTTTCACACCAGGACTGCCAGCAGAAGGCAAAACATATTGCCAGCACACAGCTCTCTCACAGCACACACTAACTGGCACTCCTTCTTCACTTCCTCACTCAGCTACGTGCTGTTCCTCCTTGCCTACCAACCATCCTGGCAGGGAACCATCCTGCACTGAGCATGCACCACAGCTGCTCTTCCCCAGGACTAAGGTGAGTTGTGCTGCTGTCCTCACCCACCCTGCCCAGCAGCCAACAGAGCCCCCAGCCAGCAGGGACAGGGCACTACCCTACTACTTTGAGCAGGAAAGTTTTCTCCTGGCAAAGGGCAAGAGCACCAAGGAACGGAAGCACCTGCAGCAGTGGTGTGTGTCTTTTGATCCTTCTGAAAAGGGAAAGCAGTTCCTAGTCTGGAATTGCACAGCAGACCCCTCTTCCAGCCCAACATCAGCACTTCCAAGAGAAAGAAATTCACCCTGAGTTCTTGGAAGTGTTTCTGAAACATCCTGTTAATCATTTTGTGGTTTTTAAGAGCAAAAAGTGAAATGAAATGAAGTCTAAGGGCTTACCCTGACACTGTCATTAAGGCGATTGTGAGGGAGAGAAATAAGAGGAGAGCAGCCAACAGGTATAGAGAGGTCAGCCCAGGAGCTTCAAAGTGTGTGGGTCCTTTATTGATTCTCTCTTCAGATCCTAAAACCAATAAAATTACCTTCCTGAGATCTTTTCTATAGAAGCTGCAGGCAGTCATTTCACCTGGGTATCTAAAGAACTTGTAAGTAGTTCAAGTTCTTCAAAACAAGTTCAATTTGTTACAAAGGAAGTGCAAAAGGTATTTGCACATGACAATGACTTCTGGAGGAATGGGGAGAGACCAATACTTCAAGGTGCTTGTGGTGTTAGTGCACAGGGAAGTAGTTTCCTATTCTTTCCAGCACTAACAGAACTGAGAGGTGCTTTGCTTGGGTTTAATGAATATTTCAGGATTTGGGGAGCAAGGATTGCCTTTTAGTTTTGTATTTTGAGCCAGATTTGCACACGAATGAGAAATTCTCCTAACTACTAAGACAATTATACCCAATTCTTCCAACAATTCCACTACGAATTGGAAGAAAATAAAAATGAGAGCAGGAAAGGCCTTCTGCAACATGACATCTTGGTTGCAGTGGTCAAAATATTGATGATGCATGACTGGTTCCTTGAAACACCTGGATGAGAAGCCCAAAAGATACTAGGATAACTGGGAAAGGTAGAAATCACCAAGACATCATCTGGAGACACAAATTAGTCTTGGTTGTTAAAAAAAAAATGGCTCAGCTGGATGAGATGAAAAGAGAGGAACTGAAAGAACAAACCAGTAACAATAGAGCTGAGGAGTAAAAAGATTAGGTTTCTCACAGTTACACTGCACAGTTGAGATGGTTTTGTTGGACTGAAGAAACACACAAAAGAATGGCCCAATGCTAATTCAATCAATTATTGAAATCAGTTTAGCAGTTTTCAGAAAACTGGAACAGAGGTATAAGAAGATGATACTGCTACAGGAACACACAGCAGTGCTTTTTGGAAAGTGCTACAGGAAAGAAAGGCACATGTATGTCCTGCAAATTGGCTTAAAAAGCAAAGTATGAATGGAAAAATGAAATTAAGCACATAGTGCTTAAGTGAAGCATATACCCTGAAAGAAGGCTGTACAAAGGAAAATCAGAAAGTTATTTCATCAGAAAGCACCAGGAGGAATGAAGGCAAGACTATTACTGACAGAGCTTAACAAAATTACATCCCAGCTCTGAATGCAGCTGTATCAAACACTGGAGGAAGGCGTCCCTGACCAGGTGATAGGAAGAAAGACTGTGCTCATTAAAAAGAAAAAGCAGCAGCTTGTTCTGAAAGCCCAAGACATTTCACTAGGTCACTTATGATCTGGAAGCTTCCTATCAGGTTCATTAGCAACAAATTGGTTGCACTGGTTGAAACTAATTACGTGCTTCTGGAGATGAGGAAGAGTATCGACAAAGTATAAATGGGGGGGAAAATCACCTCATGGTGGCCAAGCTGCCAAAGGCCACAAAAACCTCTGCCTGAATGCTGAGCAAATAATGTGAATATGTATGACATTGTCACAAGCCTGTGTGTTAAGCAATAAAAACCCATCTGTTGCAGTTGTAATGTCTCTAAAACAGCACACAGAAGTATACAATCTATCCATGGAATACAGTGGTAAAAGAGTAGGAAAAGTAAGAATATTTTCCAAGGGGCTCTGATAACTTTTCACAAACAGTGAAAGATGTTGCTGTCTCTTGACAGTCATAAAAAGGGGTGTCAGAGAGTGAGGAACCATGTGGTGGGGCTTCAATTGGAATATCTGGGTCTGTTCCATCACATCCAGAGGTACACATCCATCACTAGGAATATACAGGTCATATTCTCAGTGGCCAATTCTCAACATAACTTCAAGTCACAGATGAATTCAATGTGTTCAAATGAATCTCAAAGTAAAACATGAAATGCAGATGGCACAAAACTAATCAAAACAGAAGCAGAAGATGACACTGCAATTCAGGCAGATTCAGCCCCCAAGTTTCCCACAGCCTTGCACTGGGTCTGCCCCCACTAAACTCACTGGGAACTTTTCCATTAAAATCAGTGTGAATGGCATCAAGTGCATGGCTTGGATGAACCCTATCCACTTGTCAAACAGTAATTTATTATTACAAAGCCAGTTCCCAGAAAATACATTCATATAAGGTCTGTGAGAATTAGCTATCACATAACATGTGTTGCCTGAAGGGGTTTTGAAAGAGAGACTGTAATTTTTTTGGTGGGAATACAGTTCCATCTCACATTGCAAAGACTCAAAGCTCTCCTTTAAAAACTTTAAAAAACTAAAAAGAAATAATCTTAAGGAAGAAATGTGGCCTTTCAGCTAAGGGATTCTTTCTCCCAGAGATTCCTGGAAATGCTCCTGCCATCACTTTACAGACAATCAGGCTTTCCAGTTGTCTGACCCGAGACCCATAAGGACTGTAAATCCTACTAGTGCAATCAATCTCTTCTGCTGCAAATCCTCAGGGCTTAGAAGCACCAGTTCTCTTGCAAGGAATGCTCTGCCCTTTGCCTGTGCTTTCCACCAGGATTTCAGCAGCACAGAAGACCATTTAATTCCCTTCAGGATATCTGATAAGAGGTTCCCAGCAGGCAATCAGTTATTATGGACCAGTAAACACCACCACATAAATCTGAGGCTTAACTCAGGCTGAGCATCCTTCCCACCCACATCCTACCATCATTGCCAACAGCCTGTGTAACAGTAGCATGAAGGCAGCCAGGTGAGGACCTCTTGAAGTCTGTTAACACCTCTAATAAAAGCATAATAGTAGTTGCTACAACATCTTTACACTCATCCTGCCACTATCCACACATCCAGCCACAAATACAAACCAAATCCACAGCCAAAATCCAGCAGAACCCTACCCCTTGGGGCTGTGGCTCAATGTTACTCAGCATCAGTAGAGTTTTAAGAAAAACTTCCACCTAACTTTCAGTCCAGACTTTATTCCCAAACCTGTGTTTTCTCATCTGCATTTTGTTGTTATGCTATTGTCCATGCATTTTGCAGCATGCTGATGGATTTTGCCAGTCTTCAAAAAAAATTCTGCTTTAGTAATTTATGACCTACAGGTCAATATCTGAAATGCTACTATGGGTTGCATGGAAATGTCAATATCATCCATTCCCCTGCACACATGTAATTGGGATATCCAAGAAAAATACCTGGAAACTTACAAATCATATTCAAGTCATCTTACAGGGACTCAAAATCAGATTTCTCCCCCTTATTATACTTTACACTGGAAAATGTGAGCAGTGTCTTAGGGCTGCCTAGGACATTTAAATCCCCCCAGCTAGAGTCTTTGGCCTGCTTTTTTCTAACCATTTCATAGTTTAACAAGTCTCCAGAGGATCTGTTTAAAGAAAAACAAAGCAAAAAACACTTCAGTTTGCAAGTAGAATATAAAGTTAAACCATACAGTTTTCAGCTTGCTCTGTAGTCAGTGCTTTCTTACAAGGGACTGGGAAAAAGCTAAGTCAAACTGGCAGGAAGAATGGCCAGCAAGACTGTGAACAGGGATTCGAGCCCAGATTTAATCTAAGGCTTTAGACAATAACTCATTTTAAGCTCAGATCCCTAAAAGAACCAATTCCCCAATCCTCTTGAAATCCATTTTTTGATGTATTGGAAAAAAAGCACCGCTTTAAAATCCACTGCAAAAATATATTCAAGCCCCAAATATCTAGGGTTTGGCATACCCAACTTCAACATGATTAAACGGGTACGAGAGCACTGAGACACAAAGATCTGTGTAAGATGGGAACCTCTGCCCTGCTCCACAGTGAGAAAACTCATGAATGACTGTGATATGTTCATTAATATAAATAACAGTGTGACTCTAAAAAAGGAAAACCCTAGAAAGAAAGAAACCCAGTGGGATGACTGAACTCTGAACACTCTGATGTGGTGAAGCTCAGTCAGGCAAACAGGATTGCTGCCCACTCAGCCACACAAAGCACAGCTCGTAAGATGCAATTCTCATGCTTGTTTATTTCATATATGTAAATAATCAGTCAAGGGCAACTTCTCATGTCACTCTTGAGTTACTGTTGCTACCAGTCACACCAGATGCATTCCCAGTATGTGACCTGTGTTTGCTGACCATTGAAGAATGATGTGTCCAAAACGTCACCACTTCCCACATCCAAAGACCCACTCAAAACCTCATGTCACTTAAACATCACTGCCAATTTATCTTGAACATACTTGAACAAAACAACAAGTTCAGACAGAGGGGAAAAAAAAACAATGGTTCCTATTTAAAAGTTTTTTTAAAAAAATAATCCCTCCAGCACCAAGGTAAACTTTCTCTGCTGACCTGCCATGCATGGGAGGTGGCTTTTGAAGAGAGGTGCAGGGACGGGCATTTTGGAGGCAGCTGCTTCAGGCATAAAAAATTTCTTGGTGTCTCTCCCCATTCACAGTCAGCAAGCACCTTCAACAACTGTAATATGCCTCTGCATGTACAACAGGAAAAAAAGAACTCCTTGACAGCAAGCAGACGTGGTCACAAAGTGCACAGATACCTGCCAAGATTACAAGTTTTATAAATTCCCGCAGGTGGCACTTTATAGAAACCACTGTCAGACTTTTCAGGTTGTGTTTAAGATTGAGCACGTCTTGCGTGTGACTTGCTCTTTGGCTAGAAGAAGCTCTCCTCAAACGTTCTGTAAATAATCACTCCAGTTTTTAAAAAGCTACAATTCTTGAAGCAATTCTAAATTATTAGGATTACCAGAAAAGACAAAAAAAAAAAAAAGAAACAAAACCAACAAACAAAAAACCACCACAAAACCAAAACAAATCTCTCTCAAAATTCAGTCTGTTGTGGCCAAACCCTGCAAAATGCAGCAAAGCCCAGGGAAATTATTTCTGTTCCAAGGACAACTGTCTGAAGCCCAGCAGAGCTAAAGAAAGTGATCCTCAGCACCATGAGGCTCCTGCAGCACAACAGCCTCTGAGCAGGCAGCCGTGAGGGACTGCGGAGGCTGCGCTGCCAAGGACCTCTGCTCCCCGCTCCTCCCTGCCCCCTGGTCCTTTGGGATTTCTGGCTGCCTTTTCTCACACACCCATCAGGCAATTCTGCAGTGTGCTGCTGAGAAACCTTCTCTGAAGAACTACCTACCTGTGGAACTGTCAGCTCTGGAGTTGAAATAAAAATCAATCCCTAAACCCCTCGCCATCCAGATTGTGATTAATAATTTTTCCCCTTGAAAGCACCACACATTGCCGGGCAGGAGAGCCACGCCAGATGGTCTGTGCACACACAGAGAGCTGGAACAAGTAAGTGACTGCACAAAACCTCACAGATAAAAGGAAGAGCAAAGATGAATACCAGGCTTTTAATCAAAGAACCTGCTGAAAAACAAAGTACATGGTATTTAACCCATTAACAAGCACCACGGTTCCAAGAGCTGTGCAACATCACCTGGTAAAAGGGGAAGCTCTTGGTCTGCAAGAGACTGCACAGGGATGGGCAAAGGGGTCAAGGGAAATGAGTGCTGCTGTCCTTGAGGGTCTCTTTTGAGACATGCAGCCAAGAGAGGACAGAATCTCTGGAGGCTTTGAAGAAAGCAATTCAGCTGCCTGCCCTGACCCTGTTAGACCATCCAACAGCCTCCAGCTGGTGACTGCAGCCCCTTCAGCAATGCTGCTCAGATAGCAAGAGCTGGCAGAGGGACTGTGTGGCTGGAGGTAGAGAGGACTAGTCTGTCATTAACACAGAGCTAGGCTGGTTTAAAATAATTACCAATCCATGCCCTCATTCTTGCCACATTAGTAGAATTTCAGCAAAACAGTATGAGGATGCAGATCTGTGCAGGCAGCATTGTAGGGTTAGAGCTAGGCAAGAACATCACACCACATCTGGGATATGATGGTAAGTCAGTGAAGCAGCTAGTGGTTACTACTCACATCTGGACCTTTAACAGACACACTCAGCCCAAGAAGGTAACTCTGAATTAGTGAAATAACCATCGTTTGGCTTAAAATACATCATGATCCAAGAGAGTCCTGCAGACACAACACATATCTAATATGCAAATAGTACATAAAACAACTCCTGAGGTTTATATTCAAATGAGCAAAGACAATTAAATTCAAATTATTACCAGCACACAGGCACAGTGGGTGGTATCTAATGGGAGGTGTCCCTGCCCATGCAGGGAGTTTGAAACTAGATCATCTTTAAGGTCCCTTCCAACCCAAACCATTCTATGCATGGGAGTCATTGTGCCACATACAGTATCGCCCCAATCATTTTGAAAAGTAATTAAAGTCAGTCATTTGTAACGCAATCATTTAGATAAATTGAAGTTTGACATAGTTTCTGCCACTGCCTTAAACTTAATCCACTGTTTCAAAACAGTGTTTCAGCTTTACAGAAAAGCACAACTTTTCAAGAAGCAATGACTTTACTACTGTGACAAAGTGCAGATTCAAAGTAATTGAAATCAGAAATGTTACTGGCTTTTTCCTGGGCTGAGATCCTCTTTCCTTTCACAGTTTCAGGAAAGCACAGGGGAAAGGAGACTTGCACTAGCTGCAATGAAAGTTAGCCTTGCTGTTGCTTGCTTTTCAAGTCCAAGTTATTTTTACCTAAGAAATCCAGGCAGCCCCAAGCTTCACTTAGGGAATTCAAAACACAGATAATACAAATAAGCAAGAATTCCAAAACAGCTACAGAAAGTTATTACTCAGCACAGGCTCTACAGACCAGGCACCTAATTCATACCAACCACTGGGTAACTACAGGTGTACTCCCAGTCCCCCACAGAGCATAACACATGCTTTGCTAAAGCGTAAGCACTGAAGGAGCACGTGCTTCCCTGCTCATCACTTGCACACACCAGGGGAAGAACCAGGCCCTAAGACCTACATTCCCCTCTCACCCTACCTACAAGATACAGGTGCTCTGTATCTTCTCTCTCTGGTCAATTCACCAGCAGGTCACAGTGGTGAGTGGTGGCTGCCTGCACTGCTCCACTCCCCCAGCACTGCTGTGTCTCACTGAGCCACATGGGAGCCGGGATTGCCGTGGGAAGGGAGGCAGGACTAGCAGCTGTGGCTGTACTGGGAGGTGGGTCTAGGGCAGTGGGAAGACAAGGCTTTAAAGGGAACAGTGCACAATGCAGTAATTAAATGCATTATATCATGGATAACCTACCATATACACAGTGTGCTAAAGAAAAAACAGTCCTTGTGCTCCAGCAATTCGTTTCTCATCTTCCAGCTGAGTCTTACACAGAAACCCTCCCAGTGCCCCTTCTGAGAGCACTGAAATACCAGCAGCACACAGCATTGCCTCACTGGCCAGCCACTGAGGAGTAAATTGCACACAGCTGAGAGCAGTCAGAACCAGCTGGAATACATTTTTCATTATTGGACCACTTTGCAAGGCCTCACATGTGGCTCTTCTGTTGCAAGAAATGACAAAGTTAGATGTTTGAAGGAGATCCATCTCATTTGAAACTCTGGGCTTGCCATTGCTTTCATATGATGATGCCTGGAGCCCTTAGCCTGATCAAACCACTTTACCATCATTATCATCGACAGCAGATAAGTTTTATGCTGCTTTTAGTCAGAAAGCATTTTAAACAGAAAATGTTTATCAGCATTTTCTACCGGAGCTTATTTTAGGGACACATACCAGATGCTATTTTGTGCATTGTTATTAAACACAGAGTTTGAATCTCATGGTACTAGACAGCAAACACAACATGCTACCCATATTTTTGAATTCTCAGTTCTATATTCCATTTCCTAAATGGAGATATGGGTTGCAGAACACTTCCAGTTTGTCAGGACAGAGTATTAAGGTCTTCCTGTGAACAAGTTTCTCCCCCTTTGTGCCTGGCAGACACATCAGAACCTGCTGGATCATTGCCATCCTCTGTCTTTCTCAGCAGGTTGGACAACATAAACACAGCTTGTAAACAAACAAATCCCAACAGGATGACACTTTGCAGAACTCACCAGTAAATGTGGAATTGCAATGAAACCGTGTGGGTGTGCACATGTATTTTCATAAGCAAAACTTGCTCACGTGCCTGTGGGTGCCCACGTGGGCTCTGAGGGCAAGGTCTGACTTATGAGCTGCTGTTCCCACCAACTCTGCCCTGCCACTGGGCTGTTACCAGCGAGAAACAGGATCAGCTTTCAGCAAAAACAAGGTTTATGTTACTCTCATCCAAAAGGCAAACATTGTGTTCTGTCTTTCCTCTCAGTAGACAGAGAGGCTAAACTCATTAAGGACTGTGAGATCCACACATACTAGAAGAAAGAATAAAAAATTGATTTTAATGAAATCTGTTGTAAAATGTTTTGTTTCTATAAATGTATCTATAAACAAACAAGTGTTGACTAAATGTAAACATAAACAAACAAGTGATTAATCACACTTAGTTTCACATGCCCCTAGTGCTGAATTAATTGACAGAAAAATAGGGGGAAAAAAAAATAAATCAAAGGAGCACTTTCCCTGTGCTTCATTAGGGCTAACACTTTGCAAGTGTATTTGTATGGGAACTAGAAACAGTTCTTTTGTAGACCAGTATCAGCTTTAGTATAATTTTGTTATACTTGGCAACATTTAGTAATATTCACCTCCAGCTGTAAACTGCTCACAACAGCCACTTAGGAGAGCCTTATCTTAGTGTTTGATCGGAGTAGAGAGGCTACAATTAACTCATCAGTTGAAAATGAAATTAGTTTTATTTTTAACTTAGCTAATCATAGAATCACAGAATAGTTCGGGTTGGGGGGGACCTTAAAGAAGCAAATCAGTATTTAAATACACACAAATAATTAAGTTGTTCACCTTTAATTCATGCCTATTTGAATGGAACTAATTTGCTCCAGTAACTTGCCTCCTAACCAAAACAGGAACTCATCTCTATTCAGAATAAAAAACATTTAGTCTAAGGCACAATATCTGGATCCCACTGTAATCAATTAGACTTCAGTACATGCTTAAAGTTAAACGTGAATTTAAGTGTTTCCTTGATGTCTATGGGGATCTCAGACTACCTAGAGAAAAAGATGGGGTCAAATACAGAAACAGAGCTTCCTATCATGCTTATGTTTCTGTATTTCGTGTTTAGCAACAGGTTATTACAGGGAAAACTGCAGCTTTGTGGAGTGCATGGGAGAGCCCCAGGAACCCACAGCAGAGCTGGCCCATGAATCTGCTCTCCAGGTCTCCAGCCTCTCCCTGCTCCCACCCCAGCCTCAGCACGCCCAGGTAGCACAGCCCTCCGCATCCCTCCTTGCTGCCCCACCAATTCTACTTATCTACAAGATTATTTCTCTTGCTGGCAAACCAAAACGGTGCTGCAGTGACTACAGGATGTGATGCTAGGAAGAATTAGCCATGAGAAAGTATTTAATGCACATTCAATCATTCTGAAAGTGATTTTTAGCATCTGGGAAAAAAATATGTTTAGTTAAAAGTAAAAATCCTTCGAAGATGCACTACACTTTCCAAAGCATTCAAAAATTCAAAAAAGCCCACTGTAGAAGGAGCCCACACAGCTGTCCTGTGGTCCTCATATGCATGTGCATCACCACACATCTTTAGTTACAGAAGCACTTCTCTTTCCCCCCTCCCCTGCCCCTCGAAAAATTACTAGTACTAAAAAAAAAATCCATTAGCTTAATTATAACTTTTTTTTTTCTAGGAAAAAGAAAACTGACAGTTCCAGAAGCACAAGACAGGTTAACTTTTTACCAAAGACCATTTTGTGGCCCGGAGAGGGCCACCTGCTGGAGATAACTATGGTAGAAAATTTCATCAGCCCTGGAAAACGAGGCTATTCCTTGTATTTCACACCAGGCACATTAACATCATTGTTCATTAGCATTCACCTAATCATCCCAGATGATTTATTGCACTGTTATAAAGGTAGAAACTCTCAGATTTAGCTAAAAGTTTCATATTGAAATCACTGCAAGAGTCTTATTATGCCAGCAAAGATCTACTCCAGCAGCTGCACCTATGGTTGGGAAGGGTGACATCCACTGGCCTAACACCTTTTATTGGAGACTTGTTTTTTTATAAGGGTGTAACTTTGCTTCTTATTCAAAAGTTGAATCACAACTGAATTCTCAATCTTTTTCTTCCCAGAAAAGACCCATGAATCTGCAAAGTGAAATTCAGAGAAAACCCAAGATGGGAGAAAGACAGATGTATTTATCATGCACAGATGATGTAGGAAGGAGACAAAAAATATTGTCATCAGTGCCTTACTGACTGCAGAATAAGGGAACAGTAATTAATCAGCCAGAGTATATGCTGAGAGGAAATATTGATTGAATTTGGAGAAACTTCAGTTTCCTGAAGGAACTGTTCCCCTGCAAAGGTAACCAGGAAAGTTTCTGTAAATTAGACTGGCAACCAGCCAGCTTGCAGCCAGTCTGAGCATCGCCTCAGGCAATCCAGAAAAATATACACCAGATGCACATTGGTCTCTAAAAAGTAATTTCAATACATTAGTAAATCAATGGCATTGACAGCTTGATGGACTATGATGGAGGGATCTTCCTCGGAAATATCTTTAAAAACTGCAAAGCTCTGGCAACTGAGTTGTTACAACTTTACCATATTTTTTTTAGTTTTTCATCTTTTCCAACATCTTCTAGTGTTTGGTTATTTCAGCTTAAATTCACATGGATTTCTCTCCTGCTGAATTGGCCCTTAACCCCTCTGGACTCCTGAACATCAGTGTGAGGAGGAGGGAAGGCTTTTGTCTTTTGCATCGTGGAGAGGCAGGAGATGTCAGTAACAGGACTGAGGAGCAGCTCTGCTTTGATGAGGTTTGGGTGTCAGTCAGAAAGGAGGCAGTTGCCTCTATTGAACAGAAGCAGCAACTTCATATTTCTGTCCTTTTACCTGACCAACGCGCATTCATGGCTGGGGGGATGTCAGCCACCCTTAACATGAAAAAGGAAACTGTAGTAGAAATAAAGAAAAGTATATAATGAGATCACATCTTTCAGCATCAAACCACCACCCCTCTGAGGATCTGACCACAAGCAAGCTCAAGTATTTCCCTGAGAAGAGGTCACGAGTCTCCAGCAGAGGTGTTGACATCAGCCCAGAGTATATTCATGATGGAACTTGTGTCAGATTGGGTTTGGCCATTCCAAGGGATTTAATTAGCAGTTAAAGAAACAAGAATCTGCCTGGTTGAAGCACATTTGGAGTTACCTTGCTGTCTTCCTCAGTAATAAACTGTTCTTGGCTAAGGTCATCTTTCCTCTGCACAGTAAATAAAACTGTCATCTAAAGCTGAGTTTCTGTTTCTCATCAGTCAAGCAATACAATAAAACTCAGAGTACTGTATTTAGACTGATTTTGAGAGACAAACCAAACCTTAAGGAAGTTTTAGTATAATCATTTCCTCTTGGTTGATCAACTTAACAGACACAGTAATTTAGCTGGGGAAATGTGATATTAAAGCTTACAAGCCTGATAATCAGATTGTCTTTAGAGACAAAAAAAATCAAGCTAGTTTTCCAGACCTCACCGTAACCATTAATTAAATACTTACCATCTCATCACTTAACATCTAAAGAATATTTAAGCAAAAACCCAGCAGTTTCAAGAAAAAACAACCTCCTCTAGCTTGCCTATTTAATTCTAGTTCTATTGTGTTTTACTGCTGTCAACCAACATTTCTCATCTTTGTAACAAGGAATTCAGCTGGAAATATTAAAATATTTTCAACATGCTGCTTATTTTTATGTGGAGGAAGATAAATTATTACCTGCATACAACTAGCAGTCGCCAGAAAACACAGAGTTTATTCCCACCATACCTGCAATACATCAATCACTGCATGATAATATTTCTCTTTCCAAAACAATTAGACCAATTTGTAGGGAGCTCACACAGCCTTTTACAGTACTACTCTGCTGCAGATTACTTGTCTAAAATACAATGCTTGCATTTTTCCAGTACATTAACAAATAGTGTTGTTTGAGAGGGAAAACACGGGTAGAAATATTATACCCTTTACTCTGTGATTCTCGCCCACACCAGATAATCCTACCACATTGTGTGAAAACACAATGATCCAGGCTGCCAAAACATGTATTTACTTTCCCCAATATTCTGATAGTGTTTTATGTAAATGCAGAAGCAAACACAGCACAGGCTGCCACTCTTCTCATGCTCTTTCTCTCCCAGCACATTCCACTTCTTAAAACCCAGCACATCAGCAGAGCCTTTATAAAAGAAGATGCTTGATCTCTTCAGGGCTTAGGAGGTTGATGTTCTTGTTTGTTCACATTTTTTAAACAGTTGGAATAAAATTTCCATTTCCCTTACTAGAATATAAAAGATAAAAAAACATCATATGGAAAATGCTAGAAAAACCCTGCTGTCTGGGCCACCTCACCGTACCTGTTCACACAATCTAGAACTTACTTTCACAGTTGGGAAAATGCTTGTTCTTTCTTTCTTTATACATGAATCCATCCTTGCAATGGGTCAATGGATCTTCCATTAATCCTAGTTGTCTCCTGGGGAGGATCAGCTGCCCATGAGCTTCAGGGGCCTCTCTCCTGCAGCCCTGCAGCTCCGTGTTGGAGCTCTCTGCCTGGGCAACAACGGGGGTATGCACATTGACTTAGGGTACTGAGATCTCCAACAAACCACCATCCAGAAGAAATGCATTTAGGAGACTATGTCCCTGCGCAGCGTGATTATGAGAATAACCAGTTAGAGTAAGTTTGTCCCCAGAGTCTCAAGCAACTAAACAAGACCACACCCATTCAGTCAGCACATGGGGCATGAGTAGCTCTTCACTTCTGCATGGAGAGAGGAGGCATGAAGAGCTCCCTGAGCACTGCACAGCCCCATGGACTGGGAGCTTCTGCTCCACAGACCCAACCCACTTCTGCAAGGGAGACCCTAGAGAGATTTCCCTAACAGTGTTGCTAACTGTGGGAGTAAATCCCAAAGCCATGTGAGGTCTGGCGTGACCACTGCCCAATGCAAGCCCCAAGTCCTTGAAATGATAATTGACCTACCCAATTCCAAGTTCACAGAGCTTTCAACTCCTTCACCTCCTGTTTCACTGGGGAGAGAACCGCTTGTCCTATTTCTTGTGAAGAGTGCCAGAGATAGCAATATTTATAAGGAATTTGTATCTATCTATCCAAACCCAAACATTCAAAAATCATTACTCACAATTCCCTCCCAAATCATGGGATTAAATTAACATATAATGGGATTTTTGAAAGTTGTTGTCTTAAAAATTATGGAGTACTATATACTTTGTGTTACTCATTAGTTTAAAATATTTACACAGTCAGAAACTACCAAGTTTTTATCAATAATTAAAAGAGCCAGAAGCTCACCTCAGGGAAGAAAAAAAAATAAAAATCATCACATATTCATAAGATTCCTGGAGGATGAACTTTTAAAAATAGTCTAACTGTTACAATTCATCACATGTAAATTTATGGGACTTGGCAACAATGCAGCTGTCTCCAGAGACGATGGAAGAGGAGGAGGCTCTTGGTTAACCTCTGTTTTTTAAAAAAAACATTAATATGTACAGCACACTAAAAGTGCCCTAGTAAGTATTTCATAAATAAGCCCATTCATTAATTTAGAGCACTATGGCAACATGCAGCACCGGGTGCTCATCAGCACCCAGTCACTAAATATTTTGACATTTTTTTACCAAAACTAGATGCATTCCAGAAAAATACACACTGGAAAATAACGTTACAATTCTTCAAATCATGTCATAGAGCCATAGAACCACGGCCTT